>NC_056747.1:502691752-503021752 GCF_019279795.1 Protopterus annectens | reverse complement strand
TCCTCTACACTATGGTTCTGAGAAAAGAGATTCTTTAAGCCCAGACTCCCCCTTGGGAGAATTATCCTTTGGTACAATATTGCTGATATGATGGAATACTTCATGTGTGATTGATCCCAGGTCTCTGACATTCAAAAAAGATATTATGAGCTTTTACAGATGGAGTTTTCTAAGCCAGCTGTTGTTACTTCTGTTTTGGCATCCCTTTTGGATACCTTTTCTACTGCCTCTGTGGCTCCTAATTCTCAACCTCTAGCTGCTAAAAAAACCTGAGAGGTTCTACAAGGTGCCTGAGGATTGCAAATGTTTGTATAAATTTTGTATTTTTGTATATTTTTGTATAAGTGCCCTTCTGATGATCCTTCATTTGTTTCATTTTCTTCGGACAAGCCTTTTAAGCTCTTGCCCACCTACTAAGCACCTTCCCTCAGATTAGGATAGTCGAGCTATGGAGAGGTTGGGTAAAAAAGTATATACTGCTGGCACCTTATCTTTTAGGGCTATTAATTGCCAAACCCACATGACCAGATATGTTTTGGCCCTTCTTTCTCAGGTAGTTTCATTGGTCTCTGACCTTCGTGATTCTGATGGGAAGGCTTCAGCTCTTTCCCGCCTTGGATACACTTCCCAGGTTGCCTGCCTTTCCATAAAATGCAGCTATGATGCTACAGATGTCTCTTCCAGGCCTTCTGCTTTTGGTTCTATGATGAGGCATTATTCTTGGCCCAAGCTACAGACTTTACCTGATGAAATTAAAGACAAGCTTCTGGATCCATCCATCCATCTTCAATCCCTTTCCCATTTTTGCATATGGGGCTGAAGTGTTACTTCAACAGTAACAATCATCTTGAGCCAAGATTTACACTGCTGGGTGGCTAGCCCTGCCATGGTAGTTCATCTGTACCACTCAGTCGCACACACTCACACCTACGGCCAATTTTAGATTGTCCATTCCACCTAATGCATGTCTTTGGAATGTGGGAGGAAACTGGAGCACCCAGAGGAAACCCACATGACCACAGGGAGGACATGCAGACTCTGCACAGAAGGCACCTCAGCCGAGAATCAAACCAGAGAATCTCTTGCTGTGAGGAGACAATTCTAACCATTGCACCACCGCAGCCACCCAAAGCTTCTGGATGATCCTCTGAATAATAATCTTTTTAAGACAGCTACTGCTGACCTGTTTGAGACCCTTCAGAATAAGGGTAAGGCCTTGCAGAAACTCAAACATATTTTTATCTCTCCTATCCCCAAATTACGGAGGAATTAACCTTCTAAGTACACCTTAATCTACAGACTCACCCACCTTCCAAAGGTAAGAAGTGATCTAGATGTATTTCTCCTACTAAATTTACTCAGACTCCTATGTCTCAGAAGCCTTCCTTTCAGGACAAGTCTGTCTCCATTTGACATTTGGCCTCCTCTTCCCCTCAGCCAGATCCCTCAGTCTCTCCAGCTTTCTTTCTCCCTTCAAATATGGTATCAGATTACCTTGGACTCCTGGGTGCTGTCTGTAATTTGTCAAGGGTATTTCATAGTTTGGAAATCTGTTCCCTCTTCTTGGGCATTCTACAGCCTCCCCTGGAACAGCTTCCTTATTTTCCAAAGTTTTGCAGTCCCTTTTGCATTAGGACACCAGTCAGCCTGTTTTACTCTCTCATTTGGGAATGGAGTTTTACTTCAGAATGTTTTTAGTTACTTAAAAGGAGGGTACCTGGAAACCCATTCTGCATCTTTTGTATGCTCAACATCTTTCTCAGTGACCCTACTTTCTGAATGCTGTCTCTTCAGACCCAGTTTCCTCTTCTTCTTCCCCAGATCGCATTCACCCTCTGTTCAAGAAATGTTTGTATTTCTTTCTTTCTTCCTCTCATTTTCAGTTCTTTGCTTTGCCCTTTGGGCTTTTTACTGCCCCAAGGGTATTAAGCAAATGCCTTGCTCCTGTCATTGCCTTTTGCATACTTTTTGGGGGATACAGATTTTGCCATCTGGATGACCTACTTATTCAGGCTCCCTCTCACTGCAGTCTGTTGTGGGTTCTCCACTTTACCACTTGTGCTTTCAAATCTTTGGTTCATCATAAAACTCTATAAATCAGTTCTGATATCCATGTCGGATCATATTTACCTGGGTAAGGTGTGGAAGGGTAGCTTCAGACTCTTCCCATGTTGGCTTCTCTTCCTGTGCCAAAGGTTTTGTTTCTGTCTTTCCTCTTTCCTCTCTTACAGCCAGGGAGTTTCTCTGGGTTTTGGGGTTTATGGGCTCCACTATCCCCATGCTTCCTTTCACCATGCTCCTTTCCCTTTTTAATTTCTCCAAGTCTTTGGGGTTTCTAATTCCATGATGGGAATGCACGACATTCCTAAGTCAAAGTATGATTAAAGTTTATGAAATTATTATTGTTTCAGTCTTTGTTCATAGCCAGAAGTGCTCTTGGCAGCACCCACAATGTGCCCAATAATGACTCACTCTGCAATTCGTATGGAGTTACATGTATCGGTAACATACCTAAGTACAATTCTAAATTCTTTTTAATAAGACCCATTGCTCCTTCTACTATTGGAATTGTCTGGGTATCCTTCTTCCACAATGACCTTGTTTCTGCCTGTAAATCCTGATATTTTATTACTTTGTGCCTCTCTATATGTAAGACACTGTAGTCACTGGGTGTAAAAACCGCAGTGATCAGTGCTACTTTTGTCTTCATTTCCTGGACTAGTATATCTGGTTTTCTCACATCTATTTTTTGAATTGTCATAATGGGTGATCCCATGTGATATAAACTTCATCATTTTCTATGATGCTTTGTGGCTTATGTTTTCCATGTTTTTTCAGCTACTTCAGTATCATAATGTTTGCACAATCCCCAATGCAAGAGTCTTTCCACATTATTATGCCTTTCAGTATACAATCCTTCTGCCGTTAGTATATCACAACCAACAACAAGACGTGCAACTATTTCCAATTCTGTTTTACAAAACCTACATTTTTCTGTTTCTCCCACATGTTCAGTGGACTTTATAAACCAACGTGTACTTAGTCCACTATCTTGGGCCACTGTAGAACAGAAGTGTGTATATGTACCTTTAGGACGCATTATCAGGTGTAAGCACATGCATATAAATAGTGAGCATGTGTAGGCAGCAGTGCCATTTTGAGAGAACAGCCAGAGTGTTAACATGCATGAGTGTGGTAGTCAGTCTGTTTATAAGTTTATTTAAGTTTAAGTTACAAAGCCTCATTCTTGATGTTTTTGTGTGCAATAAAGTTGCTTGAACTGAACCCACAACTGCTTGTCTGTTTTATCCTGACTAGACGAGTGACATGGTGTCAGAACTGAGAATGAGAGAGCAAATTCTTCAAGCCATGTGATGCAGAGTTGAAGGTGAAGGCAGATTGAGCTGGTTGAGGGAAACAGTGCTCAGACAAACAAAAAGGGACCAAAACAAACTCAAGGTAACCAAAAACTTGCACAAATGATTTATTTGGCAAAGAAAATGAAACAGCATTTGTAAGGCAGAAAACGCATTATTAATCAAACAAGTAGCACAGAACGTATTAATCAAACGAAAGGCACGAAACACATTATTAATTAAACAAAATGTTTGTAACCACTATATTTGATAAAACTATCAGAGATATTCATATGAGGCTCAGAATTACCTTTGGTTTGCATAATGAGCATGTTTAAAGTAAAACAAGCACAAGAAAAGTATAACGAGCATGATAAGAGATTAAAAGGGCATAACGAGTACAATAAAAGGGCAATTAAGCTTAAAGAGCAAGGTGACTGCATGCTTTTCAGTAAAAAAAAATGTGTTTGGCTACAAACTACTATTTTGCATTGACAGAAGTCATTCAAAGCATAACTAGAGTTGTTCGAAGTATCTCAGAGTGTGCAAAGTGTTTGCAGTATGTGTGCTTTACTACGCTGCAATTATTTCAAAGAGTTTGCTGTGTGCAAATTACAGTGATATTGAGTTCAAAGTACAGTGATATTGCAAAGTGCAGTCAAAGTATACCGCTTTTGAAAAGTTTCTTGTGCTGTGTGCATTTATTCGCAGAGTGCCGCCATTTCATAGTGTTTCATACACTGTACAGAGTTATTTCGAAAAGTACAGACATTTTGAAAGGTTCCTGTGCTGTGTACAGTTTACTTGCAAAGTGCATTCAAAATCGAAATGTTTCTTATTCTGAGCTTTTTCTGGCATGTACAGTTTATTCCCAAAGTACAGTTATTTCAAAGTATTTCTTACACTGAGTGGTTTCATAAAGTACAGAGATTTTAAAGTGCTTTTGTGTTACGGAGACTTATTTGGCAAAGTGCAATTATTCCACAGAGTCTCTTGAGCTATTGGGCATAATTACAAGTTCTGGCATAAAATTCTGGCATATATATATATATATGTGTTTGTGTCCGTACATAATTTCAAGCACCTTCACTACTGTGTGTTGATATGGCAGAGGCATTTTGCAGACCCAGTCCACTTGTGTTTGATCATAATATTGCAGAGAATTGGAGAGTATTTGAGCAGGAATACAACATGTTCATATAAGCAGCTTTTTCTAACAAAGATGCACATATGAGGGGATTCATTTTGCTTAACTTAGCTGGGTCAGAGGCCATTAAAAGGGAGCATTAATTTGTGTATGCACCAGAAGTATATGCAGGAGAGGGGGGAAATTGCCATATTGTCGGCTGAATTAAAGGAGGACCCTGTATGCGTGAAATGTAAATTTAGAAAAATGTCCAACCCCCAGACAAATGTTACATCAGAGAGGCAGTTATTTTATACAAGAGAGCAAAACTCAGGTGAACCTTTTGCAGGTTATATCACTGAGGTGAAAATATGGCTAAAACGTGCAGATTTGGTGACTTGAAAGATGAGTTAAAGGGCATGCTTGTATGTGGTGTTAATAGTGCTGCATTGAGAAAGATTTTGCTTCATGAAGTGATTTAATGTTGAGCAAAGCCATAGAGATTTGCCAAATCCATGAGCTCCCAGAAAGGCATGCAAGTATGCTTGCAAGTGATGGTTTCAGCAGCCTCTAGAGCAAACACAGACAGCATGCAACACGTGGCAAGCAAAAGCAGGCCTAAGCACATGGCAGCTGCAACCCCTGTGGGTCTACCTGGGAAACCCCATAACTTTCTGGCAAGTTCCAGGACTAGCTCAGTAAAAAGGACATGCTCAGTACAGTACAGGGCTGAGTCAGCAAAACCCAGGGCAAGTCTTATTGTTAACTGTCATAATTGTGGAGCCAGTTATGAGTCTAGGTGAGAGAAATATTTAGCATTTGGTCAGCAATGCCACAAGTGTAAAAAAATGGAACCACTTTCAAAAGTTTTGTAAATCAGGCAAGCCTCATTCAGTTATTAAGAAAGGTCACTCAAGAAAGCAAGCTGATCATGTAGCAAGCTGCAACCCAACTTTCTATCTAGATGGTGTATCAGTGGTCAGTGAAAAGGTTAATGCAGTAGATTTGTTGGCAAAGATTGAAGTATTTTGTACTGTCCTGATCAATGGTTAACCCATAGAGCTCAAAGTTTACACTGGTTCAACGTGTAATGTAATGTCATCAGAAACATTTGCTAAAGTGAGGGCTGGTGGGCAACTTTAGCCAATTGTGTGAAGCTTGCTGCTTATGGAGTGAAGAGATTCAAACCGAAGGCCCATTACTGCTTTTGTGCTTTTCGGCTGGGAACATTTACAGCTTGCAATTTTATGTAGTCTGAAGACCTGTGCAGTACTTATTAGGTCTCAGAGACAGTTTGATAATGAAACTGCTTTCTTTTACGAGAGCATTACATCATGAAAGCACATGTCCCAGTTCCAGATTTACTGACACTATTTTCTCAGAGTATGTTGATGTTTTCGATGACAAGTTAGGCAAACTTCCAGTTGTGTGCTCCATGAAAGTAGACCCAGAAGTCAGTCCATTGGTCAAACCAGCAAGGAGAGTTCCAGTAGCTATGCAGGACAAAGTCAAAGTCCAGTTAGACAAAATGGTGCAGCAAGGTGTGATTTGTCCAGTCACAGAACCAACTGAGTGGGTGTTTCCATGGTAGCTGCTCATAAGAAAAATTCAGATGAAATCAGAATATGCATCAACCCAAGCGACTTGAACAAGGCATTAAAAAGACCTTATCATCCTATGCCTACAGTAGAGGAGATTGCCGTCTTAATTCCAAATGCCACTGTTTTTTTTGTCTTAGATGCAAAGAGTTCATTTTGGCAAGTAATGCTTGATCGCATATCTTCACTACTGATTACATTCATTGCCCAATTTAGTGCATACAGATTCCTCAGGATGCCTTTTGGAATAAATTCTGCCAGTGAAATCTTTCAGCATGCAATGGAGCAAATTTTTCAGGCTACCTGTGTGCAAAAATAGTTGATGATTTACTGGTTGGTGGCAGTGGTGAAGCAGAGCATGACAGAAACATCAGGGAAGTTCTGGACAGAGCGTGTGAAGTAAACATGAAGCTTAATCCTCTAAAATGTAAATTCAGACTTCCAGAAGTTACTTATGCAGGTCATTTATTTACGAGTACAGGCTTATGACCAGACCCTTCCAAACAAGCAGGCATTCTTGAGATGCCAGCTCCAGAAAATGCAATGTAGAAGCCCTACAGCATTTTCTCGGTATGGTTAACTATTTTGGCAAATTTATCCCTGGCTTTAGTGAGTTATCAGTGCCTTTAAGAGAGCTGACATGCACAAAGTTTGCCTGGTCATGGTTAGAACAACACCAGAGAGCATTTGATAATCTCAAACAGCAAATTGCCTACCCGCCTACATTGAGATACTATGATGTCCACAAGCCAGTAGTTGCTTCCTGTGATGCTTCAAAATTTGGTCTTGGTGCAGTTATTCTTCAAGAAGGCAGACCTGTTGCCTGTGCATCTAAAATTCTTGCCTAAACTGAGATGCAGTATGCCCAAATTGAGAAGGAACCTTTGGCAATTGTGTTTGCATGTTCCATGATTATATTTATGGCCAAGCTATCCAGACTGAAACTGATCATCAACCTCTAGTCACTATTTTAAAGAAGCCTATGCATTCAACTCCAGCAAGACTACAAAGAATGATGCTTAGACTGCAAAAGTATAATTTCAAAATGTAGCAACACAGTAGCAAAAAGCAGCAAAGAAAACCACAAAGTAATCCACAAAATGCAGAAACACTTTATTCCTCTGACGTCTCGGCCTAAGCCTTCAAGGAGTAAAGAACTTACAAAATGCACAGTACATATATAACAATCACAAATCAATTAAACAATAAAAACAATTAAGTTAACACCCTCTAATTAAATTCTTCATTTAACCCATGATGGTGCAGAGTACCAAATTTTAAAATGTAAATAGCTTCCTTAGAAAGCAAGTAATGCTTTATGTTACAAGTATCAAAGCAAGACAAACTTATTTTTTCCAGAACAGTACCTTGTAGCCCCTCATTTTTACCATCATGTAATTTTTTAAAATGCATAGCCACAGAACTTTCCTCTTTCTTATTAACAATGTCCCTAGCATGTTCCATTAATCTCAACTTAAATGCCCTTTTAGTTTCCCCAATATAAAATTTATTACATGGGCATCTAAGTGCATAAATCACACCTTCAGAATTACAAGTAAAATAATTACATGTATTAAAGCCCACATTATTTATATAAGGAAAACTATTAACTACAAAATTACATGCTCTACATTTGCCACACTTAAAAGTACCCCTAAGGGAGATACTATCAGCAAGACTAACAGAGGGCAAAAGAAATTTACTATTCACCAAAAAAATTTGGATATTCCTGCCTCTCTTGTAAGAAAATTTCAATCTACCTTCTAACCATATTGCTACATTATTAAGTGAAACAAAATATTCCCAATAATGTTTAACCAGCCTAACCAATTCAGCACTAAAATTACTATATGTAGTCACAAAATATAAAAACTCATGCTGTTTATTGATTTCCAAACTAGATGTTAAGGTATATTTTCTATGTATTTTATTATTAATTCTCCTAACACCTATATTAAACAATCTATCATAACTTCTCTGAACCAGTTCATCACTATATCCTCTGCATTTAAACATTCCCATAGTTGCATCTAATTCCCGATGAAGAATAGATTCAACATTGCATAATCTAGACACCCGCAACATTTCACCATATGGTAAAGCTTTTAATGTATGAGGGGGGATGACAACTCATCCCATGCACATAATGAGTATCTTCATCAAATTTTCTATTAACAGATGTTTCCAATCTATTACCGTCCTTAATGTTTAACACAACGTCCAAAAAAGAAACATTCACATCCATTTTAAAACCATCAAATTCGAACAAAAATCTATTATTATGTAATTCTGAAATAAAAGTATCAACAAAAACCTCACCATCTTGGACAAGAAAAATTAGGTCATCAATAAACCTATAATACCTAACAACATATTTACAAAAAAAGGAATTTCTATACAAATATTCAGACTCAAAAAGGCCCATGGCCAGATTCGCATACATGGGGGCAAAAGCTGCCCCCATGGCTGTCCCTTTTTTTTTGTCTGTAAAAACTACTATTAAACTCAAAGAAATTATGTGTTAAACAAAAATAAATAAGTTCTCTAATATATTCTGTGGCTGGATAATCACCCAAAAAGAATCTTAAGGCCTCCATGCCAAATTCATGGCATATGTTTGTATATAAGCTCTTAATGTCAAGGGTTAACCAGTACATACTCTCATTCCACTCAACATCCTTAATTTTGTTCATAAAATCAAAAACATCACAAATATACGAAGGTAAAGCTTTAACTGTAGGCAGCAGAAAGCTATGTAGAAAAAGCCCTATATTGTGCAAAAAATAATTACATCCTGAAACAATAGGTCTTCCAGGGGGTGATACTAAACTTTTATGTATTTTTGGTAAACAATAGAACAAAGCTATTCTACAACCTTCTATATTAAACTTTTTTTTAACATCTGCATCTGAAAAATAACCTAATCTTTCACCCTTCTTCATTAATTTAATGTATTCAGAAACAGAGTCACTGTATATACTGAATTCCACCTTCTCATAAACACTAACATCACTTAAATGTTTTTCACACATCTTAAGATATTGTGAAAAGTGCATCACAACCAATTTATTACCCTTGTCAGAAGGCTTGAATACAATTTCCTTCATTTTACTTAACACAAGTAAGGCCTTCCATTCCTTCTGGGTTAAATTATAGAAATTATCAGGTTTACTTCTCAGAAACTCATTATGTGCACGTTCAATGGAAAAATTCAGTAAATTGGTGAAATGTATAACATCATTATTCAAAACTGAGGGCATAAAATTACTTTTAGTTTTAATACATTCAGTATCAAATTTATAATAAGCATTACAAATATTATCAGAATCACAGGTATGAAAACTATCCATAGATGAATCAAGGCTGTCGCTAGATAAAACTTCATTCATGTCCACATTTAAGTTACAAAAAAACTTTTCAAATGCAGTTTCCTACAAAACCTGTAGACATCACTTTTAATGTCATGCAGTCGAGATATGACTGTAGGAATAAACTTAAGTCCACAATTAAGCACTGCAAGTTCTAGGTCAGAAAACGAGTGACCAGAAAGATTAATGACATAATTAGACACAGAAGGTAAAGAAAGGCAACTACCATTTACCTCTCTTATAACCCCCTTGCAAATGCTGTTCCTTCTGTGCTGGTGCCTGTACTTCTCTCTGACATTTTCTTCCCTGTTGGCCTTCTGTAAAATTTGCATTTTCACCACGAAAAGTCTGTTGGAATCGATGAGGATGTTGTGCAGCTGGCAATACAGGGAATTCAAAAATCAAGTCCCCTTCCTCTTCATAAGATGTATTAAAGCCTTATGAGGCTGAATAGGACGAGTTATGATTCTGCACATCCCCAGCTTGATTTTGAAAATGTACGCAATTACGTGGCTTCTTTCTATTGGCTCTTGAAAGAAAAGCCTTGCCATTTTCATAATCACGTCAATTTCTAAGTAATTTCCCTTTTGCTCTGTCAAGCAACACAGTTTCATATTCTTTCAATTTAATATTGATTTTACACAGGAAGTCATCTACTATAAGAGTAGAAGTGCATGTCAAAAGATCTTCACACATTTTTTTAATTTCAGTACCCAGTTCCTTCTGTTTCACTCTGTCCCGTTCAATGAGTATTTGGACCCATTCAGAAGCACAAGTATGTGCAGCTGCTACCCAGCGTTTGTGAAAGGCAATATCAGTTTCTTTTTTTAAATCAAACGTAGTAGATGGGTCCTTATACGCCCTCAAACCACGAGGTGTAATGTCCAAATCAGCATATTTCTGTAAACCAGATAAATTAAATTAAAAAATGTAACAGTTTCTTTTCACATACATTTTTCCAGTTCTTCAAAAGCAGACTTATTTTCAGGATTAAGAGACACAGGTAATGTCCGACCTACATTATTAAAAGGATTTGGATGGCATTTGTTCCTGTCTTCTTCCCATTTCTCCCAAGTTGTAAGCACATTCCCCACCACATTTCTCTGCATAGAACCCCACTCCAGGCGATCTGTAGAGTTGGTGAGGAAATTATCAAGAGACCTTTGAGTGCCATCCACATTATCTCAAAAAATACGCAGAAGATGTAATTGTGGATCACTAGCCATAGCACCAAATGTAGCAACACAGCAGCAAAAAGCAGCAAAGAAAAACACAAAGTAATCCACAAAATGCAGAAACACTTTATTCCTCTGACGTCTCGGCCTAAGCCTTCAAGGAGTAAAGAACTTACAAAATGCACAGTACATATATAACAATCACAAATCAATTAAACAATAAAAACAATTAAGTTAACACCCTCCAATTAAATTCTTCATTTAACCCATGAGGGTGCAGAGTACCAAATTTTAAAATGTAAATAGCTTCCTTAGAAAGCAAGTAATGCTTTATGTTACAAGTATCAAAGCAAGACAAACTTATTTTTTCCAGAACAGTACCTTGTAGCCCCTCATTTTTACTATCATGGAATTTTTTAAAATGCATAGCCACAGAACTTTCCTCTTTTTTATAATTTCAAAATGGTCTATACAAAAGATAAACTTCTTTATCTGGCTGATGCCTTATCCAGATCACTCAGAAATACCACGGAACAGCTTGATGCATAGAATTTTGACTTTGATGTCATGGAAGTGCGTAATTTTTCTACCATGAGACTTGAGAAGCTAAGAGATACAGAGACTGATCCAGTTTTGCAAAAGCTCAACCACTTCATCAGTGTTGGATGGTTGTCAAAGCAGTCTTGTGTATCATCAGAAGTACAACCTTATTTTCCATACAGAGATGAGATACTGATGGAAGATAGTATCATTTTCAAAGGTCCTAAAGTTGTTGTTCCTACTTCCTTACAACATGAATACATTCAGATTTTGTATCGTGGCCAACTTGGTTTTGATTCTACCAAAAGAAGGGTAAGGGGACTAGTATTGTGGCCTTCTCCATCAAAAGACATTGATAAAGTGCTTTCTTCCTGTTTAGTATGCAACAGTACTAAGCCGCATTTGCAAAAAGAGCCACTTCAGCTAAGCCAAATTCCTGAACTACCTTGGTCAACAGTAGCAAATGATATATTTGAATGGAACAATCAGCATTACTTTGTGTTGGTAGACTCTTATTCAGACTTGTTTGAAATTGATTTGCTACCTAACCTAACATCCAGTGCTGTTATTGCTAAGATGAAATGTCATTTTTGTCCATGGTAGTCCACGCAAAGTTATTTCTGACAGCGGTGCTCAGTTTACCAGTCAATTGTTTCAGATATTCGCAAACGTGTGTGACTTTATCCCTCTTACTAGTAGTCCTGAATACCCACAGTCAAACAGCCTTGCTGAACATGCAGTTCAGAGTGCAAAGCAATTACTGAAGAGGTCAAAGCATGACAATGCAGATATCTTTTTGAATTTACTTAATCTCAAACATATACGCCATGACAACCTACTTGGCTCGCCTGCTCAGAGACGTCAGTCTATGCAAACCAGAATAACCTTGCCTATCAATTCTAGTTTGTTGGTGCCCAATGCTAAAAACAACAAAGTAATCAAAGCCCAACTTTTTAAGAAGTGCTCTTCTCAGAAGTCCAGCTATGATAAAATTAGTATATTTCTTCATCCTTTGAAAGAAGGCGAGACAGTGAGGATGCAAATGGTGAAAGGCTTTGATCAAACTGGTATATGTGCTGAGCCGAGATCATACTTGGTGGAATATGAGGGTATAGAATACAAGAGAAGCCACAGGCATTTTCTTCCTGTATCAGAAATATATTGCAGCATTGTATATTGTGTGATACAGACTCTAGATCTCAGAAGAAACCTTGACAATGTTCATACCGTAGAACATGTCTCAGTATCCATTCCCATTCCTGATGATGTCCCAAATGCCCCCAAAGTTGAACATTCCTTGAAGGCGGCCCCTGTTGCTAAACCCATTTCTGACTTTTATGTTACTCAATCAGATCATATTTCTAGACCTTGTGTAAAATATACAGATCTGCACATGATTGTTTTATGTGTCTAATTTTGTATTATTGCATGTCAAAGAATTAGTTCTGCATAACTGCATGTCAAAAGATCATTTCAGTAAATTGCATGTCATTTAATACTGTCATTTAGTATATGATTCATTTCTCAAAGAGGGAGTATGTGGAACAGAGCATGTGTGTGCACCTTTAAGAAGCATTTCTAGATGTAAGCACATGCATATAAATATTGAGCACATGTAGGCAGTAGTGCCATTTTGAGAGAACAGCCAGAGTGTTAACATGTGTGAGTGTGGTAATGTCTGTTTATAAGTTTATTTAAGTTTAAGTTATAAAGCCTCATTCTTGATGTATTTGTGTGCAATGAAGCTGCTTGAATTGAGCCCACAACTGCTTGTCGGTTTTATCCTGACTGGACGAGCGACAGCCACCAATATCAACTTTTTATCTTTTGGTTAAATTCACCTCTCCTTAACCATTCCTTTGATCGATCCTGATCAAAATGAGGTTGTTCCAAGAGTTTTCAGTACTTGCAGCTATATTTATGCCTTTTCCACATTTCTTAACTTCTGATCTTTCACCCTATATTCTTTCTTTTGTTGTTTGGCACATTCATTTGCTGCTTGATTTTTATCTATTTCTGGTTTGATTTTGGGGCCAGTCAGTCACTCCAAAACTATAAGTTAGGACAGGAGGAGCAAATTGGTTTATAGCCAGTGGCGGCTGGTGACTTCAAATCAAAGGGGGGCCGCAGGAGACAGCTGAATGGGTGGGGTCAATGGGAAGGGGTGCAGCCAACTAGAAAGGGGAGGAGCTATGGTCAAAACCACAAAAACTAAATATACTGTCCTGGGTGCCAAACCGTCATTATGAGAGTCCAATCAAAACAAAATGAAGTGTAGAAGAATAAAAATATTTCAATGCATTGACTGCATGACAGCTTAATATCTAGATGGAAACAAAAAAGGTTGTGAGGCATGAAAAAATAAATTACTTATTTTTAAATACATTAATGGAATGCCAGTCAAAATTAAGTATAAGAAAAACAAGCAGCACTTAACTCAAACCACTTCTTGCACAGCAGTTCTAATTATAATTTATATTCAGCTTTATTAAAGTACCAAGTAACATGCTGAAAGTAGAAATCTCTGATGCCCCCACTTGTAAAAATGTTCCTTATCCAAAAAAAGACCTGCTGCCTGACATCTACTTGTTTCATGGGGAAAACATGATCAAAGTAAAAAATGAAAAGCAAACAAGAAATAAGCTCAAGATACATTGCTTAAAACGATTACTGTACAGGTTATGGACCATACGATTGGCATTCTGTTTACGGGTAAAGCCTGCAGAGATGACTGGAAGTCTCCAAGTGTAATGAGACTCTTAAAATAATGTAATCCTGTCCTTTATTACAAATACTGGCATATGCATTTTAATACCCAAGGCTTATACATTATCTAGTTAAGTATTCTCTACATGGCAACAGAAAGGCTTTCAATGTTGGCAATTCTTTAACAGTATGCTTATTAAAGGTTACTTGCGTCTTGCAGTCTCAGCCAAGCTTACCTGATGGTCATTAAAGTATTGCTACTTAAACACAGAGCAACAGGCACTTTGAGTAATAAGCATAAATCAACAGTACAAAAAATATGACAGAAACCAGACCATTCTGTAAAAATCAAGGACAGATGAAAAGCCACTCTAGTACTTGTCTCTACCTTGGATGGGGGGGATACTTTGCACATTTACACTGCATAGCTACTCCTTGCCTTGCTTCGACACATCCAGAGTCACTACATGGGGGAGTGGGGTGCAACACGTATGTCACAGTTTGAAATGTCTCTGGCTGACTTGTGATGGCCCTGACACATTTGTCATATCTCTCAACCTCAGAGCAAGAAATCTGGACAAAGCCATACAAAGAAATGGGGCAAAGGCCCAAAAATAAGGACAATTTTTAAAATATTGCTCTTATAAACTTAGAAAAATAATAGAGGTCTTGCATTAGTATGAATTTTCTGAATGGTATGAAATCTGAAACTCAAATGTCTGTCATTACTTTCTAACTTCAGTCTTTAATGATTTGTCACTAATTTGCCAAAAAAACACAATTTTATGAAAAATGGACCAAAAATGTGATGTAAAAATATAAAATAGCAACACAATACAGCTGGGAACCTGTCAAAGAAGGACACTTTAATATTAGTACTGCTAACTTGAGCAGCTGACAAAATAAAATAATCTACATGCATTTCTGAAATAAAAGTAATCTAACTGATTATTACAGTTATTTCTTAATTATAAACCTTCCATGTTTTCTTCCAAAATTGCTATTTTGCGGAGGGATCATTAGGGGAAGAGCAACATTTTGAGCCAAAATCAGGGACATTTGAGAGGTTTGGCTATGCCTAATTCTATAAAGCAATTTATTTGCATGTACCTCTCAACCTGTTAATGCAATAAATCTGGACAAGGCCAAATATATTGTGGGAACATATAAACAGTACTAAAAATTGCTCTTGTATAAACTGAGACAGTTGATAGAACAGGTCTTACTTTAGCATGCATTTTTCTGACTTAATTCCTAAATGATTTGCCAGAAAACCACAAATTTTATGAGGAACAAACCAAAAATAAGAAGCAAAAAATCTATTCATTCTTTGAAAATCTGGACATTTGGGAGGTATGGTTCAGCTGGGACTGCCTAAGTTTGCCGCCCTTCCCCCTCACAAAACCATGGTCGAATGGAGCCTCCCCCTGCAGCCATTCCAATGATCCATTACTTGGCTATTTCACTCCATTTACCATAAACACTAATGTGCATACTGATTTACTTCTATGATGATTTGAACTTCATTTGAAAGTTTTATTTTGCATTTTACAGCACAAACACTAAGACATCTGCTAAACAAACTTGGCATTAAAATGTATCTGTCATTGAAAGTCACATTCATTATAACAACATTGAAACCCACATTCAAAGAAAATACATTTTACCAGTGGCAGATAAAGATTAATTCTGGGCTGTTTTCAAATCGTAGGTCCCTTGCATATGAAACATACATGTGCTCTTTGATACACCTTCCTATTGCTTTGAACATTTTTCCAGTAAACAATGAAACAAAACGCATGCACCAATGACAAAACTGCCCAATTCAGAATATTTCCATCATAAAAGTCTACTCAAACGTCTACAGTCCACTATTATCAGTAAATATGCATAATTCTACAGTCCACCATTATCAGTAAATATGCACAATCTCTGAAATAGTAAAAAAGTCATCTAAATAATTCCACGTTAAATAAATCTGTAATGAAGAGGTTGCTGCTAGCAATCACCTTTATATTTCATGGTTTCATCGAAAAATAAAGTGTCTGATGCCCCTCAGGAATGAATTGCCTAAATTACATTAAAAATAAGCTAGTAATATTGCAATAGGAAATGGATGGCAAACTGATAACAGGCTCATAGTTAGTATCTTAACTTTCAGTACGGCAGCATTCACCCCTTATGGGAGTAGAACCAACAACTTTCTGCATCAAAAGCAAGTACACAACCTGTTGTGCTATTAGCAATGCAAGCTGACTTAGCATAATCAGCACTAAACTTCTCTTCCCCTGCAGCTCTCAGCTCCTTGTAAAATCTACTCAATACTCAACTGCATCTCAACTTCGCAGCACAAGAAATCTGGAAAAAGCCAAATTTATTGGGGTGGGTCAAAAGGGCAAAAACCATGGACACATTAAACATTGCTTGTATAATCTTGGAAAGCTGCTAGAATAAAATGCTGTGTTACCACCATACATTTTACTGCCAAGGTCCCTGTGCAAAAGAGTCAGAACAACATACCACTATGCCAAATCACCTGCTTTGTGAAATAAAAATGCTGTGTTACCATCATACATTTTACTGCCAAGGTCCCTGTGCAAAACAGTCAGAGCAACATACCACTACGCCGAATCATCTGCTTTGTGAAAGAGAGGAAGACTGAAACATAAATGGCTATCATTTAATGAATTCAGGTCTCACCATAGTTGTCAACCTCTTAGCACAAAACACCTGGACAAACCCAGTAATGAGGGAATACAGCCCTCAAACATATTCAGTGAATCCAGTTCTTGCCATAGCTGTCAACCTTAGCACAAAAAACCTGGACAAAGCCAATAACAGGGTAATACAGTCACAAAAATAAGGACAAATTTCAAATAGTCATCTTATAAACTTAGAAAATTGCTATAATAAAAGGTTGTGTTACTATATATGTATTGCTAGAATAAAAAGTTGTTTTATTATGTATTTTCTGAAGAATATGAAGTCTGAAATTCAAATACCTGTCAATTTTACTTCTGATGGAACAAAAACAATTTTCAGCAGAGGCCCAGGGAGAAATACTGTAGACACATGTCTTTGTAAAATGGCAGGACACCAGAGCAAATCCACACAAAAACAGGGATAAGATGCAGACTCCACACAGAAGGCACCCCAGCCAAGAATCAAACCAGAAAACCTATAGCTGTGAGGCAACAATACTGCCACTGCATGACAGCACCATCAAATATGTAAGGAATTAAACATTCAGAAACCTGAAGTCTGAAATTCAAATGCCTGTCAATTTTATTTAACATTTGTTAATCAGAACAGTCTGTCTTGGAACAAAAAAACTATTTTCAGCAGAGGCCCAGGAAGAAATAATGCAGACATGTCTTTGTAACATGGGAAGACACAAACGCAAACCCACACAAACACAGGGAGAAGATACAGACCCCACAAAGAAGGCACCCCAGCCAAGAATCAAACCTGAAAACCTGTAGCTGTGAAGTAACAATGCTACCACTGCACCATCAAATATCAAGCATTGCAGCATTTACAAACCACAGATATTATGAGGAACAGATCAGATCAAATATGAGGCAAAAATCTACAATTTTGTTTTTACAAATGGTGGTGGGTATGGAATTCAGGTCTTTAACACCTGCATACAAGGTAGAGGGTTCAAGCCTGAGTTATTCCCTACCACACCACCATGAGTCTAACCACCAGTATATTGCACCTGGGGCATTTACACACACACACACACACACCTCGTAGCAAACCATACATCCAAATCCCTGTCCACACACTTACCTGTAGTAGATCTTATAGCAAACCACCATAAATCCAAATCCCTAAGCTATGAAAACCTGTGCAAATACAGACCCCGCCTGTTGTGAGATCTTCCCCCAATGCGACCCCTGCCTGATGAGACTGCAACCACCATAAATCCAAATCCCTAAGCTACAAAAACCTGTAAAAATACAGACCCTGCCTGTTGTGAGATCTTCTCCCGATGAGACTGCTGATGTCGCAGTCCGACCCCGATGCATTTTCCCAGCGAGTTCCAGGACAGTTTTAAACTGCATAGACTTCTGGGAGCTCCGTTCTTTGTGTTTCCCAGTCAGGACTGCTGCTGAGACACTCTGAGCATGCTCCAGACTGTCTCAGCAGCAGTCCGGACTAGTGCGCATGCATGAAAGTCTGCGATTTTTTAAATTTATTTTATCTTTTCATTTTATTTTTATTTTATTACTTTTTCTTTATTTTACAGTTGAGGGGGCTGCAGTCCGACAGTCCAGTAGCACGGGCCGCCCCTGTTTATAGCTTGGACTTTGTTCCTAGATGTCAACGCTGTTTTCAGTATTAATTTAAGTCTTCTAAAATATTCCTTATTAAGTTTTATTTGCATTTGTTCATGTTATATTGTTGATCCTTTATCACTTGCCAAGTATTTATACACTACTTCTTGCTCAGTTTCTTTTATATCACATTCCTGTCCCAAACTGGTGTTTTCTTTGTGCTGCAGCTTTCATACTTTAAAGGTCACTTTTGCCAAATGACATTCTTATATTATCTGAAAAAGTTTTGACCACTTGCAGTTGTGCGTTCAGTTTCTCATCTGATGAATGATGTGATTTTAAGTCATCTACAAAACGAAGATGAGAAGTCTTTGCACTTAGTTGTTTTCTGGGAGCCAAATTACAGCCATGACGTAATCTGTTAAATAGGCAGCTTAATGAGTTTACAGGCAAGACAAAAGAGCAGTAGTGACAGAGATTTAACCTGGAATATCACCCTTTAAATTTTTATTCCTCGAATAATAATTTGTCCTTTATTATAGTTTAACTGCAAAGTGGTTTGCCACTGTTTCATGGTCGTTGTAATGTAGTTGAACAGTGTAGGGTATATCTTATACATTTTAATCACTCTTTTGTCCGTGAATGTGGGATACTGTCAAATGCTTTTTTGTTGTCTCTCCATGCCATACTTAGATTCCTTCCCTTTTACAGTTCTTCATTATGACTTTATTTGACAGCAAATAATCCTTTGTTCCATATGACTTTCTTTTATTACCCCTTTGTTTTATTGCCATGATTGAATTTTCTTCTAAATGACTATAAATTCTGTCAGCATCAGTTCCAGTGTATAGTTTATGCATCATCGGAAGGCAAGTCATTGGTCTATATTTTTTAGAGTAGCTTGCAGGTTTGATCTTAAGTAGGAGCATTGTTTTTCCTGTTGTTAGCCAGGTTGCTGTCTGTTTGGGGTGTGCATACAAAGAGTTCTTACTCATGGCTAAATCATCATGTAAAGATGTTAATACTTTTACCCAGAAGTTAGGTACTGCATCTTTGTCTGGGGGTTTCCAGTTAGGAGCTTTTCTTAACTTTGTTTCAGTTTTTATGACCATTACTTCATCCCATTTCATATCCTGTACATTTGAACTTCTTATTCTTTCTTTTACTACTTCTATCCATTTAGCATCTTTATTATGTGCCACAGAATCTTTATAGCTATTTTTCCAAAATGTATCTATTTCTTCCCTTTTTTGGTGGTCTTTCAGTTCCTTTTGCCTTGTTTCCCAATTCTCTATAAAACTTCTTTGGGTCCTCAATAAATTGCTAACTTTGTACTATTCCTTTATATCTGCATATCTTCTTAGTTTTTCTGCTTGTACTAATTTTTTAGGGGTTCCTATCAGCAGACCGAAAACGCATGTTTTCGAATGCGTCTTGGTCAAACTGACAAAACCAAAACAGCAAAATATCGAAGCGGCATGTAAGCGAATTCTTTCCCTGGGAAAGAATTTGCTTGGCCACTTCAGTACTTTGGCATTTGCGGTACTGTAGTGCGGTCTCAGAGTTGGTATATTTAAGTAGGGGGGTGTGGGAGGCAAAGCCCCCCACTTAATCTCATGTTTTAATGTGCTATCTTTTTTTTTTTTTTTTTGTTGGAACAGCGATTTTTTTTCCCTTGGAAAAAAAAAATCGCTGTTCCGACAGTTTGGTTTTGTAAGCTTTCACTTACATGGGGTTGGTTAATCACCGTTCGCTTACCTAAGTGTTCGGTGATCTAATATAGACCCTTTTCTAGTTTATTGTTTTGGAAGTACATGATAGATCCTGATCTGTTCTGATTTTGTGCATTGCTTTTATCATGTCTGTCTTTATTATTTTTTTTTTCTATCTGTTCCTTCTTCTATACTCTTCAAACAGGTTTAGTTCTTGCCTTAATTACTTTATAGTTTTCTCTGTTTGATAGTTCCATGATGGCAATCGATTTCTCCCCTTCCTTTCCCTTACTACCCTGTGCTTTTGTTATAAGATTTTATCTTTTTTTAATTTAGCTGCACAGTAGTATATCCTATTTACTTCTGTTATATCACATGAATCTCTATGGACAGTCCTAATTGCTGTGTTTGTTTTATGAAGCTTCTAACTTTTTGTGTTTTATGATTTTCTGTAGTCTATTTCTTTCATTGATCTTAATATGTTTATCTATCTCTATTACATCAAGCAATTCTTCCCTTAGATTATTTTCTTCTAAACTGAGGGCACATTCCTTGTTCTTCATTTCCCACAAGCATTCAATAGAAAGTTCCACAGCATCTTCCTGTGCCATGTTTTCTTCAGTTTTATCCTGTGTTATTTGTTGCTCTTTCATACGGGAACTTACTGGCCTATGACTCCACAACATTGACTGTGTCAGAGTTGCCATAGTTTCTTGTTCCCTTGCTGTGCCACTCCAACTGAACATCCTCCCCCTGGGCCTGGTCTTGCCCCATTGTAGGCATGCTTCCATGTCTTAAGGATTCTACACTGTCGTTTCTTCCAGTCCTGGCACCAGTGCGCCTACCAGGAATGGGTACTTTTTCCTGGTTCTTGTTCACCCAGCTATCTTTTTTTATTTTTTAACCTACTTCTGTCCATGATATATGCTATATAAAATACAGTCTATATACCAGTGTCATCTTGGTGAGATTTTGTAAAAAAACAGGTCCACCTCGAAAGGTACTCACCAAGACCTGAGGATGAATTCTGTTCCAGCAATACTACTCTACTTTGCTTTCTGACTTATCTTTCCATTTGGACCTTGAGGCGGAAGCTATAATGGTACCTGAAATCAATGTGACTTCCACACTGCTACCCTCTGGAGTCCCCTGTTCATCTTCTTCATTGTCCCAAACTTGAGTTGTAGTGATGGATTCAGATTATATCAGTGTAAAAGAGTTGAGAGCTGTACTTCTCTCTCTCTGCAAGCTTTTCATCCCCTTTTCTACCTTGGCCCGTCAAAGTCTTCATGGACAATACCACTGTGATGTCATATGTCAACAGGCATGGGGGCATGGGGTCCTATCTTCTTTGCTGATTAGCTCTTCAGGTATGGTATCTAGCTATCCAGTATTAAGTGACTCTTCAGGGTGTCTACATTTCTTCAGAGCACACTCTAGTAGCAGACTCATTGAGCAGATCTAGCACAGAGAATCCTGAATGGATTCTTTACAGAGATGTGTTTCTGGACATAGTCCATTGGTTGGGTATTCCTCAGGTAGATCTTTTTGCTTCCACCCTTTACAGACAACTTCCTCTTTTCTGTTCCAGAGTACAAAGTCATCTTGCTTGGAAAGTAGATGGCCTGTCCTTTCCTTGGGTGGAAATGTTTCTGTATGTTTCCCCCTTCCTCTGTTGCCTTGAGTTTGCATAAAATCAGGCAGGACTCCCAAAATGTGGCTGGTAACTCACTTTTGCCCAGGTATCATTGGTTTCCCTCTTGTTTATCACTTGGCCAGGGGCCATCACCACAAGTTACCTCATTGGGTAGATCTCATACAAGATGATTGATCTCTTATCCATCCTCACCTGTCAGCTCTTCAAATGACACTGTGGGTGATAGGGTTTTGATTTGTTTTTGGTACATCTTTTCTGAATATGTGCTCTGAGTTTTGCAAGAGGCCAGGAAATTCACTATCAGAAAATCATACAGGTCCAAATGAAAAAGACTTTCCATCTGGTGCCTCTCCTGTTGGTGGGAGTGCCTCTGGTTTTCTCTTATTTGTGTGATCTTCTCCTTGCTGGGTTGGGTTATTCTTCAGTTAAAGCTCACCATTCAGTAATTTCTGCTTATCTGCCCTTAAATCCTCCTTTGGCATCTTGTTTTGAGGTCAAGGAATTTCTTAAAGGTGTCCTTCATATGAGGCCTCCTAGAAAGTATATTCTGCCTTCTTGGGATGTCAATTTTGTACTTGAAAAATTGACTAAGGCTCTTTAAGAGCCTGCTAGTTCAGTTTCCTTTCAACATTGTACTTAAAAGACTGTTTTTCTCTTAGCTCTCACTTCAGCCAGCAGTGTGTCTGAACTTCAGGCTGTCATGACTGTGATGATATGAGGTATTGCCGGCTATGTCAGGAGAAGTAGGGCAGTGGGTGTATAACATATGTCAACACAGCTAGCTGGAATTTTGTAAATAATTATATGTCCTTTGTATATCAAACTGATTTGTACAGGTGCTTGTGTTGAAAATGTATCTGTGAAGTTGCTTGTGTTAAAAATGTATCAACAATGTGTCCTGCTGGATAGAAAAGACATATACATTTATATCAGACTGTACTGTTGTAAATAGGATATTGGAAGAGAAGAGGTTAATTTCAGTCCAGTTAACTTTGAACAATAGTAAGAAATTAAATTACTTAATTTAGACCATAAAGATTGTATCTGCAGCCAGAGACAAAATGTCTGTGCCAGAAAATAGTTTATTAGCTCCTATCGGAAGAGTGGAAATGGTTTATGGTTTTATGACTTCCAGAAGCTGCAGCAGATCTTCGCAAAGCTCTGTCTGTGTGTATGGTACCACATATGTGTGAGACTCTGGGTCAGTTGCTAGGAATGGGGTTAGTATGGGAACCAGAAGTCAGATGACCAGATGTATGTGATGTCATTTTGTAATACATCACAAAAATGATGTTTTAATCCTAGATGAGACGGAAGTCTCAGAGCAGTCTGTTTTTGTAACCTGACAAAGGAGGATCTCTTACCCACTTCATATTGCCTTGATCTATTAAGTGAACTTAGGAATAGTATTTTTTTAGATCAGTCAGGAAAATATAGTGAGATAAGTTGAGTACTCTTTTTCTGTATTTGTGTGAGTCTATTCATCTGTGTTATTTTAATATTCCCTGTTGAAATTATGGTGTTTATTGTAAATAGATATTTAGTATTTTCATGTTCTTTTATTAGTTATTATAAAAAATATTTAAACTTTTCATTGTGGTTGGTCCTTTAGAGAATATTTTAGTCTTTGAGTGTACTCGTATCTGTTTGGTGACTTTGTGGCCCCTCCTAAAAGCCTTACTGCATTGGTCAAATACTATCATTTGTATTAATATTAATTTCACTCTGTATAATTGGGTACCCTTGTAAGAGCCTTAGAGTAATGGCTTTGGAGTGTCAGGTGGCAGTAAATGCCTTACAGTCTGGGCAGAAGGGGGCATAGCTAGTAAAGCTGTGGCAGCTTTTTCCAGGTGTGTGTGTGTGTGTGTGTGTGTGTGTGTGTGTGTGTGTGTGTGAAAATCAAATCTCAAAGAGTTTGTGTGTGTCAACTGCTTGGAGCAGGGACACAGAGCACTGCTTTCACAGAGACGGTGCTAGACGACTTGGCTTAGACACTCGGCTGATGACTTAACTTTATAGCTGTGCCAGTGCGGACTCTTACTCTGGACCTGGAGGAAGACAGAGAGAGAAATCCAAACCCTGTAATGAGTGTGTTCCCTGTGTGTTGTTAACGGAAATTGTGCTTGATGCAGAGAGCTGCCTCTGGAAATACTGTGTGTATCTATTTTTGTACCAAGTGAATGTCCCACTCCAGTGTTAGTGGTGAGGATTAAGGCTCCTTAATTATTTGCCCAGAGATGAGACGTCACATATTGGTGGGCAGTGGTGTGGATATTAATTGAACTTCTGTAGCCTGTAGGCAGTTGTCACTCTGAAGGTGTGTGTATTCTCAGCAGCCACAAGGTAAACATTCAGAATTTCATTATCACAACAGTTTTATTTATTTTTCATTAGTTTATGTTAGTCTGGGAAAGCAGGCAAAGATGTCAGCAGAGGATTATGGCAAGCTGACAAAGACCCTGTTGGCCAAGGTGTGTGAAACCAAAGGACAGGTGCATGCTAAAGTGACTAAACAGAAAATGATTTCAGCCTTAGTTACATCTCAGACCAGCAACCATGAGGATAACCAGTCTGCTGATGAGAATTTGTAGCCCTCAGAAGCAGAACAGTTCACCTTTTCCTCAGAGGACTTAAAAATCCATCTGGAGTTGAAGACACTTGAAGTGGAGGCCAGTTGTTTGGAATTAGAATCATTAGAGAGATTGCAGAATTTGGAGGCTGAAGAAAATGAAAGACTGCGACATTTGGAGGCTGAAGAAAATGAGAAGCAGAGTCAACATGAGAGTGAGATGCTGACTCTTTGCCAGGGTCTTGGAGGTAATGGGGAAGGGAATAATCAAACCCCAGAAGCAATAAAGGTTAATACATTTCTTCCACAATTTACAGAAATTGATAATTTTGTTAGTTCTATTTGTATATTTGAAAGAGTATGTAAACAGTATATTGTTGACCAACGGCTCTAGTATGGTTCCTGACCCCCTTACTCCATGGTAAAGCTGTAACTGCTGTTTCTAAATTGTCTGATATTGATTGCTTAAATTATGGTAAAGTCCAACATTCTGTGCTAGAATGCTTTAAGTTAACACCTAAAGCTTACAGGAAAACGTTTTGTGAGCATAAACACAAGGTAGATGAAAGTGTGTGTGATTATATTGCTGGGTTAAGCACTTATTTTCATATATGGGTGAGTGGGTGTCAGGTCACCACTTTTGAAGGGCTGGCAGACCTTTTGGTGAAGGAACAACCCTTAGCACTTTGCCTGAGGACATGAGAATCTGGTTGGTAGACCAGACCGGGAGTGCAACTCTGCAGATGAGATGGGGAAAAAGGGAGAGGGGGGGTCTCTACTTAGCATACAAAGCATCACTACACAGGAAGGGGATTACTGGTAGTGCACATGGATATAAGGGAACCCATGGTGGGCAGCCTAAACCACCCCAACAGAGTCCACCATTAACTGGGGAAGCCACTATTTCAGTACACGGCCAGGATCAAGGGTTAAATGTTTTAAATGTAACCAGTGAGGCCATGTATCATATAGATGTCCATGGAAGCAATGTGGGGAAGAAAAGGTGGGGGAGCCAGCAAGTGGGAATAACAGTGTGCCAGTGGTAAGTTTACTGGAGACAACAGAGGTACCAAACTATCACCAGAGTTTATATCCGATCTTAGTGATGGAAAGCAGGTCACTGCTAAGAGATAGACAGCCTCTGACATAACCATTGTGAAACATGCAGTGGTTAAAGAGGAGCATTACTTGCTTGGGCAGCCCAGTGCCATCAGAGCTTTAGGAGGGGCACCATTCCAAATGGCTTTGGCCATGGTTCATCTTGACTGGGAGGGTAGAAAAGGAAGCAAGCAGGTAGGCGTGTTTGAGGATATGCCTGCAGATGTCATGATAGGGAAGGATTTTGATAATGCAGTACCTTGTGTGCATGCAGTTACACGCAGTCAGACTTAGAGACAGTCATGTGGGTCTGGTAGCCTGGGGGAGACCCAGACAAACCCAACACCTGAAGCCAGGGCTGGTAACAGTGACCCTGAACGGTGGGCTACAGTTGCTAGTAGGTACTGATATTTCCTTGGACAGAGTGACTGCAAGGGCAGAGGTGAGTGGTAGTACCCAGGCTGACAGTAAGGCACTGCTTTCAGAGGATATCAGACTACCTGTGGAAGTGGAGCTGGGAAGGATCACAAAAATAGAGTTGAGCCAGGCTCAGTTCTCGGACCCTGCACTAAGAGGCTTTAGAGAGATAGCTAGGGAGGCACTGGATTCTCAAGGAAAAGGGAAGTCTATATACTGGAACAAAGGGTTGCTGTATAAAGAGTGTACCCCGTGAAGGAGGGCTAGAGGGTGAGGTAATAAAGCACAACCAAAAAAATTAGTGACCACTACCAACTGCTTTATTACCTCGAGTAGACATATTCCACAAACTGAGAACCACAACCAAAATAATGAGTGGACCCAAGCCACAGAGGTCAAACAAACGAGTTTAATGCCACCAAATCCAACAAAAAAACAAAGTTTAAGCGCTTTTGTCAGAGCGTATCATAGACTTCCTCAGAAACATTTAAATTCAACCAAGTATAACATTTAAATACCCCACCTCAAGGTCACAATACCCCTAATTGCTCAATTAATACAACAAACAATCCTTAAAGACATATATATACACAAATACACCACTTAAAAGCAAAGTATACTATACTAAAATTATTTATAATAAACAAATAATTATTACATAAAAATTAATTACATTCATTAAATAAAAACACTTCCAAAAATTCCCCCTGTGTATACAAAAAACTGTTGGGAAATCCAGGTTTTTGTATACACAGGGAGAATTTTTGGAAGTGTTTTTACTTAATGAATGTCATTCAATGAACATATTTTATGTAATGAATTTTTTATGTAATAATTATTTGTTTATTATGAATAATTTTAGTATAGAGTAATTTGCTTTTAAGTGGTGTATTTGTGTGTATATATATATATATATATATATATGTGTGTGTGTGTGTGTGTGTGTGTCTTTAAGGATTGTTTGTTGTATTAATTGAGCAATTAGGGGTATCATGTGACCTTGAGGTGGGGTATTTAAATGTTATACTTGGTTGAATTTAAATGTTTCTGAGGAAGTCTATGATACACTCTGACGAAAGCGCTTACACTTTGTTTGTTGGATTTGGTGCCATTAAACTCATTTGGTTGACTTCTGTGGCTCGGGTCCACTCATTTTTTTGGTTGTGGTTCTCAGTTTGTGGAATATGTCTAATCGAGGTAATAAAGCAGTTGGTAGTGGCCAGAGCCTACTTTCTGGCACTTCTAGCAATAGCGCCTGACATTCCTTTTGCAGGTCATATGGGCATAAGGCATACCAAAAGATGTGATATGCAGAACCTTTACTGTCCTGGGATTGCAATGGATGTAACAGGGTACTACAGGGCCTGTGAGCAGTGCCAGAAAGTAGGCAAGGTGGGAGAGAAGGTCAAATCTCCTTTGATAGCTTTTCCTGTGATTGAGGGGATGTTTCAGAGGATAGATATGGATGTTGTGGGGCCTCTGTGTGCCCCAAGTTCCACAAGGAAGAAGTATATCCTGGTAGTAGAAAATTATACTACTAGATAACCTGAGGTGGTGGGTCTGTCCTCCATCAAGGCAGAAAAGGTGGCAAATGCCTTGTTAGAGATTTTCAACAGGGTGGGTTTTCTGAGAGAAATACTGACTGACAGAGGTGTCAGTTTCATTTCAGACCTGCTGGCTTGTCTCTGGAAGTGCTGTGGGGTGAAGCACCTAAAGTTTACCCCCTGCCCATTCCCAGACTAATGGTCTTGTGGATTGGTTAAACTCTACACTAAAGACCATGCTACAGGCATTTACAGACCATTTTAAGAGAGAGAGTGGGACAAAATTTTGCCCCATCTACTGTTTGCATACAGAGAGGTACCCCAGGAATACCCAAGTTTTTTCACCCTTTGAGTTGCTGTGTGGGCATAGGGTGAGAGGGCCTTTAGATTTGATTCATGATGAGTGGGAGGATGAGTATGAATCCCACAAGGAGTTTGTTGTGGCATATGTTCTAAACTTCAGGGCAAGGCTTAGGGAGCTCATGGGCTTGGCCCAGGAGAACCTGGCAGGAGCCCAACAGAAGAAAAAGGTCTGGTATGACAAGAATGCTTGAGCTCGAGAGTATACTGTGAGACAGCAGGTTATGGTTCTCATTCCTGTCAGGCACAGTAAGCTGCAGGCAGCTTTGGAGGGACCCTTCATAGTGTTAAGGAAGGTCAGTGATATTAACTACATGCTAGGGCTGCTAGGCAGGAGGCAGGGGCACAAACTGTACGATGTTAACATGCTGAAGCCTTACCATAATATGGAGCCCCTGGTGTTGAGTATTTGCAATGGATGGCAGGAGGAGTCTGAGGGGATCTTTGGCAACATCGAGCTAGCCAGCAAAATGCCAGTGACTAAGGTGGAGCCTAGGGTTGCAGGCATATCATATGAAAGTGCAGCACCATAGTGGCGGCAGCAATGCCAGTGCAGGTGGGCTCGCAAGACAGGGTATAGGATAATGTATTCCCAGACAGGCTCATTTCTGTCAAGCAACGTTTCTCAAGGGTCATTTGAAAAACTAGCTTAAGTCTTCAAAGGGGGAGATATATGTCAATGTGAGGTATTTCCAGCTGTGCCAGGTGAAGTAGGGCAGGGGATGTATAACATATGCCAGCACAGCTAGCTGGAATTTTGTAAAGAATTATATGTCATTTGTATATCAAACTGATTTGTACAGATGCTTCTGTTGAAAATGTATTTGTAATGTTGCTTGTGTTAAAAATGTATCAGCAGTGTATCCTGCTGGACAGAAAAGAAATACACATTTATATCAGACTGTATTCTTGTAAATAGGATACTTGAAGAGAAGAGGTTAATTTCAGTCCAGTTAACATTGAAAAAGGCCATAAAGATTGTATCTTACAGTTTTGACTGTAGCCAGAGATGAAATGTCTATGCCACAGAGTGGTTTATTAGCTGCTGTAGGAAGAGTGGACCTGTTTTATGGTTTTATGACTTCCAGAAGCTGTAACAGAGCTTAGCAAAACTCTATCTGTGTGTATAGTAACACATATATGTGATATTCTAGGTCATTTGTTAGGAATGGGGGTAGTATGAGAACCAGAGTTCATATGACCAGATGTATGTGATGTCATTCAGTAATCCATCACAAAAATTATGTTTTAATACTACATGAGACTAAGGTCTCAGAGCAGTCTGTTTTTTGTAACCTGACAAAGAAGGATCTCTCACTCACTTAATCTTGCCTCACTCTAGTAAGTGAACTAGGGAACAGCAATTGTTTAGATCAGTCAGGAAAATATAGTGAGATGAGCTAAGTACTGTTTTTCTGTATCTGTGAGAATGTAGTAATCTGTGTTATTTTTAATATTTCCTGTGATTGGAATTCTGGTGTTTATTGTAAACCGATATTTAATATTTTCATGCTCTTTTATTATTTGTTATTAAATATATTTAAACTTATTATTGTGGCTGGTCCTATAGAGAATATTTTAACCTTTGAGAGTACTCATATCTATTAGGTGACTCTGTGGCCACTCCTGGAAGGCTTAGTGCATTGCTCAAACACTATAATTTGTATTAATATTAATTTCACTCAGTATAATTGGGTACCTTTGTAAGAGTCTTAGAGTAGCTGGCTTTGAAGAGCTGGTGGCAGTAACTACCTTATAGCCTGGGCAGAAGGGGGCATAGCTATTAAATCTGTGCCAGCCTTTCCCAGGGTGTGCTTGTGTGTGTGTGTGTGTGTGTGTGTGTGTGTGTGTGTGTGTGTGTGTGTGAGTGTGTGTGAGTGTGTGTGAGTGTGTGTGTGAGTGTGTGTGTGTGTGTGTGTGTGTGTGTGTGTGTGTGTGTGTGTGTGTGAGTGTGTGTGTGTGTGTGTGTGTGTGTGTGTGTGTGTGTGTGTGAAAATCAAGTCTCAAAGAGTTTGTGTGTCAGCTGCTCTGAGCAGGTACACATAGTACTGCGTTCACAGAGATGGTGCTGGAGGACTTGGCTTGGACACTCCAATGAGGAATTGGTTCTATAGGTGTGCCAGTGGGGAGTCTTCTTATGGACCTAGAGGGAGACAGAGAGAGAAATCCATACCCCAGACTGAGTATATTCCCTGTGTGCTCTTAAGGGAAGTTGTGCTTGATGCAGAGACCTACATCTGGAAATACTGTGTGTATCTATTTTTGCTCCAAATGAGTGTCCCTCTTCAGTGCTAGTGGTGAGCATTCAGGGTCCTTGATTACTGGCTCAGAGAGGGAATGTTGCAATGACAATTTCTCATTTTTGAGTTTTTCACAGAGACAGGGTGTCTCTTCACAATAGTCTTTCTTTTATGCCCAAGGTGGTTAATGATTTGTCCCTGAATCAGGCTATTCACCATCCTTCCTTTTTCTTTCTTCACAGTGTGCCAGTCAGAAGGTTCTCTACAAATTTCATCTGCATAGACAGCTCAGGTATTATTTGGATAAAATAAAGACAGTTTGTATGTCTGAGCAGGTTTTTGTTTCTTTTCTTCCCAGGACTTTGGGTTTGGCTGTTTTCAAGCATTCTCTCTCATCCTGGATTTCTAAGGCCATATCTTTGTTGTTCTTTTCATGGCAAGCTCCTTTCTTCCTTTGTAAAGGTACATTCAACAAAGGCAGTTGCCTCCTCTGGTGCCTTTTTCAAGGGTTTGGACACCAATTCCATCCTTGAGGCTTTACACATTATAAATTGGATGTTGTTTCCAGGGCCAGGGCAGGTTTTGCCAGGGCTATTTTGAATTGGTTTGTTGAGGCCTTTTCTGTGCCTTCCTTTATAAAGTTTCTTATTAGATCTTGTACACTCCCTTATTTTTAAAAAATACTGCAACAGTGATATGGACAGACATAGCACATTTGTGTAAAATATTACCATAACTGTAGATGTCTTTCACTTCACTGTTGCAGTATTCACTGCCTCCCTCCTTCACCCTTTTTCCTAGCTTTTTTCTCTGTGCTTTTTTTTTGTCCTTCTAAATGAGGGGCACTTACTTCCTTTTTCCTTCTGTCCTTTTTCCTTTTGGATGTACTAAATATTCTCCTTTGTCCCTGAGAGTATTCTTTTCTTCCTGAGGCAATTCAGTTCTGAGTCTTTCCATTTGTACATCACCTTTATATCCTACACTTCATGCGGGGAGTGTATGTGTTACGTACGGCATCTATAAAATCTAAAGGCTTTGGTATGCTGACCGGATGTTGAGCTATCCTTGGCAAGAGATCACTTATGTAAAGAATAATGCAACAGTGAAGAGAAGGCATCTACTGTTATGATAAGATTTTACACAACTGTACTTTCATACAAGAAAAAGATAATTAAACAATACAGAGCTATTTAAAAAATATGTAATATTTAAGAAATTATGTTTTCCTTTTTAACTGATGTAAAATGAATATGACTTTGTCTACCCAACTGAAATTAATGTGTTCAACATAACTTGATTAATTTTTGTAACTGAAGGTGTCTGCAAAGCAGTCAGAGATGGATGTCCAGTTTGCTGTTATGCAGAAGACCGTCATTCTGTTGGAAAAATATAGCATGAAGCTTCCTGTTGAGAGTGAGAAGCTATATACAGCAATGCCTGGCCGTTGGAGTAACTTGAAAACCAAAGTTTCACTGGCAAAGCAGCGTTTAGGTCCAAGGATACAACAGGAATCTCAGAGAGTAACCAAGGTAATTGCCTTGTTATATGGTTGTGATAAAGCAGGAGTTCTTAGAGGTAGTATTAATTTGTATTGTGGAATGTAGAGTGTTTATACTTCAGTAACAACTCTCATCATTTTGCCTTTTTTAATTCTTCACTTTCGTTGCAACATATAATTGTTGTGCCTATCAGCTTAACCATCTCTTTCGACCTACTTCTTCTGCAGTTTCTTTATCTGTTTATTTATTTATTCATTTATTCATTAATTTATTATTTGTTAACTGGAGTAGAACATTGATACAGATGTTTCATTTTCAGATTGATTGTGGAGCTATGAAAGGCGTACAATTGGAATGCAATGTTCAATAAAATGAAACATGTAAGGGTCCATATCAACTTACTTAAAAGCAATATATATTGCATCTTGTATTACTGAGTGGATAATGTTAAAATGTTAAAAAAAAAAATTGGCTGGACTTGCCCCCCCCCCCTAAAAAAAAAAAGAAAAGATGCATGTTACATTTCAATATGAGTTTTACTCTGACAGGAGGTGATATTATTTGTTGACTGATTGTGTGCTGGAGCAGTTTATGTATGTATGTATGTAGTAGATGTATGTTATTAGTAGGTGTTTTAAGTTCAACATTGTAACATGTCAACATTTTGATATTTCAGGATTTTGTGTTCAGCATTATGATTTACGTTATACTACTTTTCTCACATACCTGTAATGTAACATGAAGTATACATTGTAAATTAAAGATCAAATGTCAGAGGACATATTGTTAAGTAAGATATACAGATAATAGTTAGTAGTATAAAGTCGTATCACATCAGTAATCAAATAACATATAGGAAGCCATTTGTCCTTTTACAATTTCTGTGGAAAAGTATGTGATAATGACAGTGGGAGGAGGAGGAGAGTGGAAGAGAAGGGAGGAGTTAGGATAAGGTACACAGAAGAGGTTATGAGAAGGGAGAAAGAAGAGAGGGTAATGGAGGGGAGGAGGAGTAGAGACTGAGACCGAATTACAGATATAATGTTGGAGCACAATGCAGGGGAAATTTTGGGATGAATGAGATAATGGAATTCTGTATGCAGTAATCTTCTCTTGGAGTGAATTGTTATGTGTAGGGTATGGAAGAGTGTTTTTTTTGAATGGGTATCATGTAGTCCCTTTGCTGTGAAAGCATTTGTATGATGCTTCCACAAATAAGCTATTTTACCGAGTGTAGTATCACTCCATGGGGTGGTCCTTTGTTTCCAGGGGTAATTATCCATTTATTGACAGTGCTTTCTTGTTGGTGTTGTGGGAGAAGAGAGGTGAGCACTAACTGAAGTCATCCATATCCAATAAGGATATAGCGATTTTCTCATTGAAGTTTGTAATTCTCCATGGATGCTGAGTTCCTGAATGTTAGCCTGTAATTCACCAAAATACTGACTCCACTGGCACCTGCTTGCCTCTAGTGTCCTGATAATTGTACTCTGTCACTTCTTAAATTATGCTTTCTTCACATTTGCTGAGCTGGAGACACATTCTTTTGGGACTAGATTGTAAATCTCTGCCAGATGATGCTCTTCTTTAAAAGTAAACACTTCTCTCACCCTAGGATAGTTATTGTTTGCTATCTTCTACTCATTCCTACCTCTCCATGCAGCTGTTTGAACCCCGGTTATTTCTATAGCCTCTACTTCAGTTGAACCAGCTATGGTCGTACATAATTAAGGGTAAATAAGGATAGTTGGCAAATTTCCTTACCTATTAGATAAAGTGTTTGTACTACTGATCCAAAAGCACAGTTTCTAAAATTATTTTATGAATTTCTCACTTATTTTGGAAATCCACTGTAATTTGCAAAAGCAAACTCTTGACAAAAAAGCATTCCATACATCGTCGTAATATCTTGTATGGTTAAATACTCCATTTGCACTGCCTTTGAACGTTCTACATTTCTTCTTCACATTGTGTATACTGGCACATCTCATTTTCAGAAAAATGTTACTGACATGGACTTTAATTCCATAAAGTCATTTAAAAGTTCACATTTTTCTCCTGTGTCACACCTTTTATGACAGCCATGCTAGTTAACATTACTCTGTCTTCCTGACAGATACTGATGTAAACCTACCACATTTCTAGTGGCTGCCAGGTTAAGTGCCTTCATGCTGTCTAGGTCCTTGCAGAAATCTGAGTTTTAGAAATGTATGCATTACTCTATTCAAGGTATCAGCTGTCATCTGTAAAGGGGATTCAAAGTGTTTTGTTTTCTGCTAGATAAGCCTCTTTTTACACATTGAAATGTTTCAGTTTGCTTTCCTTAATTATTTCATTAAATTCTTATTCTTACATCAAACATGTTACCAGCTTGATTTCATTTTGTTTTTGTTTTTGTCAATCATTTTCTATGTTTTGTGAATATTTTTCCACAGATTTTGTTTACCCAGTCTATTGTATTGTGCTGCTTTCATTAATTCTAAAATGTATTTTCTTCTTCAAGACATTAATATCCGGCACACAGTTATTCATTTAAACATCTCTCTTTTAGGGGATATCACCTGGCAGAGTTCAGAAGTAGTTTAATTAGGATAGGCTTTCCATGTTAAATCATTTTGTCATCAAAAAGAGAATGCTTAGAGGGAGGCCCAGCACAGATTCCATCAGTTCTTTCCAGTCATTTCCCACTTACCATGATCCAGATTATTATTTTTCTGTTTAACATTGAGGATTAAGACAATGAAGTATTAATGAGCTTCATCCCGGGGAATCGCTTACTCTTTTCGTCATTCTCCTTTGTTTACTTTGTGACTCTAAGCAGAGACAAATATATAATGAGACAGTCTTCTCAGGGCATCTCTGCAACTAGGCACCCGTTTCTAGTAAGTGGGTAATGTATGAAGAAAATTAAAAAATATCCTATTTTATTTATTTAATTAAAACCATATTACTTTTAACTTTCCATCTGTTTCAGTGATTGAAGATGTATAAAGTCAAGAGATGAGCATAACATTTTGAAAATGTAGATAGGTCAAATATGGGCAAACAGAACAGATGCCTTTATGTCTGTACTGTCTAGTCCTGGTGCATGAATGTAAATCTTTTTCCTTCTGCCAGGTCTTCTGAAGTAACTGTCCTTTCCATTTATTGGTACTCCCTGAGGGATTCACATGTAGGAAGTTCAAAAAAGGAAAAACAAATAGACATCTTTCCTATTTATTTTCCAGGTGAAGTATTGAGTATATTTGATCTTTCTGAAGGTAATGGTTCTCTAAGAGCTTCAGTGGTAGGGTTCCTCTTCTATATATAGTAATTTTTTTGACAATAAGAGAATGTGTGATTCCATAATTGAATCACTTTTTGACTTTGTCTACACTGCTGATCCCCCCCCCCCAGTCTTATGGCCTCTACTTCCCATCTAGGAAAGACATTTGTCTCTTTTGCTACAGGTATCTAAAATGTAAGGAGACCTGTCAAATACCATTTCAGTTTCTAGCATTTAATGTCCTTCTATATCACTGTTGCACTATTCTAAACAGAAGGGATCTCCCACCCAGGGCAGTCTGATGCTCAGTCAGCATGCCAAAGCCTAATGATCTTTTATGTGTCATACATCACACCTAGCCTCCCCGCACATAACGTAGGATATAAAAAGGATATACAGGTGTAGCTACCTAGAACTTCTTTGCCACTAGTTCAAATGCCATTATTGATAGTCGGTCTGAATGCCTTGTTACTGTGCTGAATACCAAGCCACCAGATTAAGTGCCCCGTTGTTTTTTTTTTTTTTCTTTTCTTGATCTTATATTTTATTTTGCTGCCTAGAGTTCAAGTCATCCAAGAAGGGAAAATGTCTGTGTGAAGCAAATTCCCCATAAGGATCATCATGAAAAGTGTCTTTTCTGTTTGGGTGGTTCCCACGATCATACCTCTTGTAGTATCTGTAAGGCATTTGTGCCCAAGACACTCAGAAGCCATTTGTCTTACTGTCTTATCAGGCCATTTATCTTGAAAACCAACAGCTTAAACAGTTAGCCTGGGGTACCATAGCAGATTCATTTCACCCCAAGATACTTCCACTAGATAAGAAGAAGGCCAAGAAGTCTTGGCTGGATTCTTTAGCTGTCCAGTCTCCACCAGACATCCATCTAGTACAAGATAATAGCTCTGTAGGTTGTTTGGCATCTACATCAGATTCCTCTGCCATGACCCAGTTGGAGGCTGCCATGGATCCATCTTTTTGCATGTCCTCTGAGGCTTTGCAGGCATCTGCTCAGGATGTCAAGAGAGAACCGCAGTTGATTATCACAGATGGTCTAAGAGGGGTTCTGCAGATGTTGGTCAGGGAGGAGGTTCCCTGTTCTGTTATTGAATTTTGCCAAGTGTCGGAACCTTATTTGTTATGGATGATGTCCCTTCCAAGAAAAGACAAAAAAATGAATGAAGTTTTGGTTTGTCCTAAGGATCCTCAAAGGGAATGGCAAGCGTTTACTCAGGGTTTATTTTCTGCCCAGATGTCTTTGAAGCCTCCTCTTGGGGTTTCAGTACCTGCTTCTTCTCGGACCTCTGTCTCTTCTAAATGGCATATGGAAATGGATTCCTAGGATGAGTATTCTGTGTCTGATGAGGGGCCTTTGACCTTTTCTTCACAGATGCCTTCACCTTTGGCTTGTATTTCTGATGAGGAGTCTGTTAACCCTTAGTCTCCTTTTGAGGAATTGTCCTTTGGGAACATAATTGCTAGGATGATGGAATATTTTAAATGGGAATATTCTTAAGTGTCTGATATTCAGAGAAGATATTATAAGTTACAGCAGGTGGATACTCCTAAATCATCAGCAGTTCCTCCTGTGTTGGCTGCCTTATTAGAAACTTTCATTGCTGCTTCTACGTCTCCTGATTCTCAGTTGCCTGCTCCTAAGAAACCTGAGAGGTTCTATAGGGTTCCTGAGGATTGCAATTTTTAATTTAAATATCCTTCTGCTGATCCTGCTGTGGTGTCAGTCTCTTCTGACAAACCTTGTAAGCTCTTGCCCTCTTCTAAACTTTTGCCTTCTGATAAGGATAGTAGGGCAATAGAGAGAATTGGTAAGAAAGTTTACACTGCTTCTACTTTGACCTTTTGGGCTGTTAATTACCAGCCCCACATGACCAGGTATGCTCTGGCCTTGATTGCTCTGGCTTGTCAGGTTATTTCTGACTTTCCTGATTCTGCAATCCTCTGCGTTATCTATTTTAGATTCTACTTCTCATGTGGCTCGCTGTTAAGTGTAGCTATGATGCTGCTGATCCCTCTTCCAGGGCTATAGCTTTTGGGTCTGTTATGAGGCATTATTCTTGGGTTTGTCTCCAGTCTCTGCCTGAGGACATTAAAACCAACTTGTTGTAGGCTCCTTTGGATAATAAACATCTTTATCGGACTGCTGCTGACCTGTTTATGTCTCTTCAAGAGAAAGTCAAAGCCTTACAGGACATTAGACATATTGTTCTCTTTCCTTTCCCTAAGTTCCAGAGGAATTATCTTCTAGATCTGCTTTTGTTTGCAGGTAACCCCACCAGGCCTGCAAGGGAAAGAAGGATGGTAGGCAGGCCCACTCTGCTAAGGCTTCTTAGATTTCTGTGGGCCAGAAGCCTCCTTTATCTGAGAAGACTGCTTCTCTTTGATGATACACATCCCTGCCTTCTCTTAGACCAGGTTCCCTTGTGCATTCAGCTTTCCCTTTCTCTTCCAAATTACTGTCTCATAACATCAGACTCTTTGGTTCTTTCTATCATACTTCAGGGTTACTTCATGGTATGGAAGTCCCTCCCTCCTTTTTCAGGGATTACTCAACCTCCTCTTTTGCAGCTTCCTCATTTTCTGGAGGTTCTAGGGTCCCTGGTGATGTGAGGAACTATTCAACCTGTCCCCCTTCCCAAGAAGAAAAAGGTTTGTATTCTAGGATGCTTCTAGTTCCTTGAAAATAGAGCACTTGGAGGCCTTTTCTGGATCTCTCCCTGCTCAACGCCTTTGTCAAAATCCCTTCTTTTTTGGATGCTTACTCTTCAAACCCTGTTTTTTTGCTTTACTATCCCACTCTTTTCTGGTGTCTTTGGATTTGAAAGATGCTCACTTTCATATCCCTATTCATATTTCAGTTTTTATGTTTCTGTTTCTGTGTGTCTTCCTTTTGTTTTCAGATCTCTGCTTTGCCCTTTGGTCTCTCTACTACCCCAGGGTTATTCACAAAATGCCTAGCTAATGTGATTGCTTTCTCCAGGGTCCAAGGTATTCAGATTGTTTCTTTATCTGGGTGACCTGTTGCATCAAGTGCCTTTTTCCAGTAACCTTGTACAGGATCTGGAGTTTACCATCTCTCCTCTTTAAAGTCTGGGGTTCACTATCAAATTCCAAAAGTCCTCCTAACTGCCTGTCAGGATAATGTGTATCTGGGATGCAGTATTCAGACAGTGCCAGTGTAGGCCTCTCTTCCACCTCCAAAAGCCTTGTCATTGACAGCCTTCTTTCAGTCTTTTCTTCCTCCTCTGACTGCCATGGCAGCCAGTGAGTTTCTATGTGTCCTGGGATTCATGGCCTCTTCTATTCCAGTGCTCCCTCTTACTAGATTGCATATGCAGAAGCTTCAGTGGTACCTCAAGTCAGTTTGGCTACAGCATTGTCACTCTGAATTTCAGTGTACCTCTCCTCCCCTATCTAAAGAAGGAATTCAAGTAGTGGATTCAACAGCTCATTCTCAACCTAGGCCGACACTTTCATCCTGCAGTCCCTTCTCAAGAACTGTTCACTGATTCCTCAGACATGGGGTGGGGGGTTTCTTTTGGTCACCTGAAAGTTCAGGGTCTCTGTCCCCCCATCAGAAGTAATAGCATGTCAACATGCAAGAGATGAGGGCTCTGAATCTGGCCCTTCAGGCTTTTCACCCCATGTTCTCTCCAGGTCCCATGAATGTGTATACAGACAACACTACAGTGATGTGGTATGTCAACAAGTAGGGGTGTAAAAAATCTTACCTCCTCTGCAGGATGGTTTTTCAGGCTTGGGAGATGACTCTCTGTTATCAATTAACTTTTCAGGCAGTATACATTCCTTCAAAGCACTATCTAGTGGCATTGTCTCTGAGCAGATCCAAAACACAGGCTCATGAATGGATGCTTCACAAGAGACATGTTTCTGGACATTTTCCATTGGTGGAATATTCCTCAGGTAGATCATTTTGCCTCACCTCTGTACAGGCAGCTTCCTCTGTTTTCTTTCAGAGTGCCATGCCATCTGGCATAGAAGATGGATGCCCTTTATTTTCCTTGGAAGGGAATGTTTCTTTATGCTTTTTGTCCTCTTACTCTACTTCCAAGAGTCATCCAGAAATTTTGCTAGTGACTCTCATCTGGACAAATCCACACTGGTTCCCCTTCTTAATGCATCTGTCCAGTGACAGTCACCACAGGTTAACTCATCAGTTGGATCTCCTCACACAGGCCAAGGAGTCTCTCATCCATCTTCACATGTCCACTCTTCAACTGGCACTGTCACTGATAGGGTGCTGATCCCTTTCAGGCACCTCCTTTCTAAGAATGTGCTCAGGGTTTTATAGGAGGCAAGGAAACCATGAAGTAGAAAATCTTATATGTCCAAATGGAAAAAAAATTCTGTCTGGTGCCATGCTTGTAACCAGGACCCTTTTTCAGTGGGTGTCCCTGTGGTCCTCACTTATTTGTGTGAGTTGCTCCAGTCTGGCTTGGCCTATACTTCTGTGAAGGCCCATTTGTTAGCCATTTCTGCTTGTCTGCCTTTGAAGTCTCCAATGGCTTCTCGTGTTGAGGTCAAACAATTTTTTAAAGGTGTCCTGCATATTAGACCTTCAAAAAAAACAATTTCTCCTCCTTGAGACCTTAATTTTGTTTTGGAAAAATTGATTCAGAATCCTTTTGAGCCTGCAGATTCTGCTTCTTTGCATAACTGTACTTGGAAGACTGTTTTGTTGCTGGCTTTTACTTCTGCTCGGAGGTTTTCTGAGTTCCAGGCCCTTATGCCCATTTCTCCTGTTTTGTTTTTTCACAGGGACATGGTGTCCCTTTGTACTTATTCTTCTTTTATGCCCAATGTAATAAATAAGTTGTCCTTAAATCAGTCAGTACAACTCCCTTCCTTTTTCCCTTCTCCTCAGTCTGCTAGTAAGAGGGTCCTGCATACATTTGATTTCCACAGACAGCTCAGGTACTATTTGGATAAAACTAAGGCCATGTATAAGTCAGATCAGCTTTTTGTTTCCTTTCATCTGAGGACATTGGGTTTGGCCAAGGTGATCATTTTGTTACAGGACCTAAACTGGGACACTTCAGGGCCACCCCGGGAAGCCAGTTCTGCAATCCCATTCTCCCAGCCCCCATGGGAGTGGAGATAGGGCAGCCATGTCATCTCGCACTGGGGCAGGCAGGTTGGCCTCTCATCCTTCACCAGGCACTGTGGGAATGCCACTCTGTGAATAGCACCACCCAGGAGGCAAAAGGCCACATGCCAGGAGGCTTGAAGTGATGCACATTCGTCAGCACTTGGCACTGATGGGTGAGAGACTGAGGTGTGCCGCATAAAGTGCAGAGATGGGAGGACCCAGGGCCATCTCCCCTGCAAGTTTGAAAGCCCTAGGTGCAAGGCAAAGTGGAGAACCAGTGTCACAGATGTCTGGATAAGGGACTATCTGAGGCTTTGTGGCCCAGCAGAGTTCCATGAGGCTGGGAAGATCCTCGAGCGTGCATGACATTGCATGATTTGGCAGCAGTTAGGAGATATGTAACCCTGGAAAAGAGCTCTCTTTCCTGTGTAGAAGTGGTGCCCCAGAGGGGGTCATTCCCGTTGGAAGTCTGGAAGGGAGAGAGAGGTGTGGAAAGTGACTGGTACAGGACAGCTCTTGTCTGGGTGAGGGGGTATGGACCATGCCCCCTCTGGGATGGAAGTCTAGAAGGGGGGAGAGAGGCAGATAGTGGCAGGACTGGGCAAGCTCTTGCCTGGGTGAGGGGGGTCAGGCAGAGCTCCCCACAATGGAAGTCCTTAAGCTAGCACTAGGGCGGACAGCAGCAGAGCCATCCACAGCCCACCATGATGGAAGTCCTTGAGAAAGCACCAAGGTGGATGGCAGAGGGGCCTGGAGAGCTCCTGCTGGGGCAAAGGCATCCAACTTCACCCCATAACTGACAGCATCTTTGAAAAATCTCAAAGTCCCCAGAGCTGCTCTGGATAGAAAACCAGGGGGACTCTGAAGCCTTCATGAGAGAGGATCTGCCCCTTAGCAGCCAAGGGGAGTTCCAGAGGAGCAGACATGATCTGAGGGAAGCTCCCCTGATAGGGTCTGAGGGCATGAAAGATCCGGCATGATTTGGTAGCCTGCAGGAGACATGCAGGCAACGGAGTTGCCTGACATGGTGGGGCCCCGGCTGGGGAAGGTCTCTTGGCCAGGTCGAAGGGGAGGACAGTAGAGTTTGCCCTAGACAGAAGTCAATATGGGAGCACCAGGCAGATGGGTGTAGGGCCTGGAGAGCTCCTGCCTAGGTGAGAGGGGTCAAGCAGAACTCCCATTATGGAAGTTGAGGGCGTGACTGACTGATGGTGGCAGGGCCTGAAAGGATCATGCCAGGACGAAGGCATCTGACCTTACCCCATACCCAATGGCATCCCTGAAAAATTGCATAGTCCCTAGAGCTGCTTAGGATGGGAAAGTAGAGGGATTAGTCACCCTGGGAAGCCAGGTCATCATTCAGATTGAGCAGTCTAAACTGGGACATTTCTGTGTCCCAAAGACAGTGTTTGGGATTCCGGGACAGAGACTTCCAAACTGGGACTGTCCTAGAAAAACTGGGGCCATTGGTCACCTTGGGTTTGGCTGTTTCAAAGCAAATGTTCTCCTGGATATCTAAGGCCATTTTCTTTTCTTATACTTTTCATGGCAAATTTCTTCTACTTCTGTTAGAGCTCATTCCACTAGGGCTGTTACCTCTTCTGGTGCCTTCTTCAAGGGGATGGACACCAATTCTATCCTTGAAGCTGCTACTTGGTCTTCAGTGCTTACCTTTGCTAAGTATTATAAGTTGGCTTAACTTGGCTATGATTTCTAGGGCCAGAGCAGGTTTTGCTAGAACCATTTTATATTGGTTTGTTGAGGGCTGTTCTCAGCCTTCCACCTCCCATTCTGTTTCTTGAGCTTCTTAACAATCTTTTCTGCTTAGAATATTGCAATAGTGACATAGAAGGACATACTGCAGTTGTGTAAAAGCTTACCATAACAGTAGATGTCTTTCTCTTCCCTGTTGCAGTATTTGCTCCCTCCCACTAATCCCCCCACCTCTTTTTTTTTCTGTTTTTTTTTTTTAATTCCCTTCTGGCTGAGGGTTTACTCTTTTTATTCTGCATTATTTCCTTCTGGATATGCACGGATTCCTTTGTCCTATGGAGACTGCTCTCTTCTGGGGCAATTCATTTCTGGATAGATGTGTCTGTTGTCCCCTTTTATGCATTACATTATTTGTGGGGAGCATAGATGTCATGTATGGCATATACAGTATTGTTAGGCTTTGGTATACTGGCAGAGTGTCAGTGTGCCCTGGGCTGGAGATCCATTCTGTTTAGAATACAGCAACAATGAAGAAGATATGTACTGTTATGGTATGAATTTGCACAACTGTACTATCCTTAGGAGGTTGTTATACATAATTTTTGACATTTCCGATGAGCTGTAAGCTTAGCCAACTGAGAACTTTCACAGGCTTTCTGTGTCAAAGGATCATTTGACACTGAATCCCTCATTGCCAGTGTATTTACTGTATGTCAATGGATATCCTGCCATTCAGGGTGTTGGCCAGCTCTCATCTGTAAAGAAGAGTAATAATGTTGTGATTTCTGCTAGATAGGCCTCTTTCTACACATCCAAATATTTCAGTTTGCATTCCTTAAGAAGAGGGATTGAAACTCAAGTAATCTTCTTAGTCTTTTAGCTTATAAGAGATTTTGTCAGAAGTTAAAATTCTTAACTGACTGAGAACCTCTTTCCAAAGAGATTTTGAAAAAAGACAAAAAAATAGAGTGGTTATGTTTCTCCTCACAAACTCCTCTTCTATTAACAATCTGTTGCTTTAGAGGTGTATTTGACACTCTTCTGTAACACCTGTTTCTCGTATGTACGTCCAGTCACATGAAAGGCTGTTTAGTGGATGTGAAAAAAATTCTGGATTGTTCGACTTCATCTGGGCTAAGGATTAAAATACTTTTCTAAAATAAATGGATGTCATGAATCATCAGCATAAAGAAGTTCCACTCATGCTGCCTGTGTAGAAGTTGACAGTCATATTTTCTTGGAAGTTACATAAGAAATAGTACGCTTTCTGTCTCATCAGATAGAATGAAAACACATTTCCTTTAAATGTTTTTCCTGTTTAGCAAATGCTTACCAGCCAGTATGGGAGCATCAAGGGCTGAGCAAGATGAGCAAAAGTTCTCTACATCTGTTTAGCAATCCCCCTGGAAGATCACTGGAGCAACTACATTTTTAGACATAAGGTTCCACTGAGTCTTCTTGGCTCCGCTATACACTTGCGGGATTCCTGTCATAGCTAGGGCATGGACCTAAAATGATATTTATCTTTGCCCGAGTTGCAAGAAGTAAAATGTTGTTTGGAAGTATCCATTTTTTAATCCAGTTTCCTGCTTGTCTAAGCTGCTGATGAGTAACTCTGCTGTGGCCACCAGTTTTTTCCTCAGACTGACCTTCTTTTTCATCTGGTCCCATTGTTGTTCTTTCTTGAGATGCCACCATGGTCCAGAGTTAGGCATATCCTCTGCAGCTGTGCAGTTGCCTTTGCTAGGGAAGAGAAAACAGCCTTGCAGGGATGCTCCTTTACTATACCACACTGAGGAGCCTCTCCCCAAGGGTGGGGGTGGGGGGTTCATCTATTGAACCTCTCCTTCTCTGAGGAGAAAGCATAAGTCCAGACAATTTTCCTGTTCTGAAGTAGATAACTGGCTGGGTTTAGCAAAGGGATTGTAGAGAACATTTCAGTCTTTGAATGATGAGTGTTTTGAGTGGGACTCTTTTTCATATTTTACAACAGAGTGGAGATTCTGATTGTGAATAGAACCTTTTCTCAGATTCCAGTATTGAAGAATATTTTTTTCTAATCCTGTTGGCAAAATGAGGGGAACAAAAAGATGTATCTAAATCTTAACAAGGATCTTATAATTATTACAGTTAGTTTCCTCAAGCTCAACCTATTCCTCCTGTTCCATCATCTCTAGCCAGTGCCTTTTTGGCAGTCTGCCCTTTTCCTGACAGTGATACATCTGCTCATAAAAAGTCTGATCATTTGTATAGTAGCCCCTGCCCCATACGTTTCTTTTTTTTCTAAATATACGGGAAATCCTGATGTAATTTCCTGTTCAAAGTCAGCTTCCACTAAGCTGCTCTCAGCAGCCAGCCTCGCCCCTTTTGACAAAATGGAAAAGGTTTTGGATAAGTTTGTTAAAAACGTTTTTTCTTCTACCCTGTTTTCCTGAATTGTGAATTGTCAGATACACATTTTAAGATTTTTCTGGCTTCTTATGATAACATAAAGAATTTAATTGGTCATCTCCCTCTTTCAGATAATAAGGCTTCTATGATTTCTGTGGTATCTGCTAAGTCTCAGGTAATCGGACATTCTTTGAAATGCACTTATAATAGTGCAGAGATATCAGGCTGATTGTTGCTGAGTAGTTTACAATATGGTCATGTAAAGATTTTTTATTTAATACATCTATAGGATGCATTGTAAAATCTAATTTCGTTGTAAAGGGCAGTTAGAGCAGTAAACCAGTGTGCATCACTGTAGTCTGTACAAAATGCCACATCCCTACTGGAAAACTAGGTGCGCAGTACTGAGCAGAAGGCCTGCCTAACTTATGGCTTAGCACTGCTTAAATAATTTTGGGGATTGCATTCCTGGCCACTGTAGGTTCTCAGCACAGACATATTGCAAAGAGGTTTCATCTGCTTATGCTTAATACCCAGACTTTGTGTATCCTTTCTATTTGTGCTTAAAAGATTTTTTTTTGAGTGTTACCTATTATATGTATAACTTTTATTAGTTTGTTTCTGATGGGTAGATGGGCAAAAGCAAAGGCAGTACGGAGGAATTTGATGATAGAAAGAACTTTCTTCTGCACTTTGCTTTAGTTTTGGGAGACTACTTTATACGAGATGCACCGTACAAAACTAGACTCCACTAAAACAGTTTAAAATGTAAGAGTTTGCGGTTTCTAATTATATCTGGCAGCTTGTCTTGGAGTGGTACTGTGAAGTTTTAATATAAAAAAAATATATATTATTTAAATTTCTTCCCATACCTTAACATTAGGTATACTCTTACTTTCTGACACTGATGTGAAAGAAACTATTTATAAAATACATTACATTTCTGAATAGATTATGTAACTTTGCATTTCTTTTTTTCAGAGGCAGTTAATTTAAGCTTGTTGCCAGCAGGAACCCATGACGGAAGGAAACAGTTGTGTATTACAGTTAAAATGCCTTGCTAGTAGTGTGCCCCAAGCTGAGATTTCAGTCCTTTTGGTGAGAGGTGGGGATTGATTGCTTCCTGTTCCTATTGAGAGAAGAAGTGCTCTGACTGCCCTTGAGTACTTGTATCTTGTCTGCTAATTTGGTTAAGAGTCCTTGAATACGTCTGAGAATATCCTCTCTATGTTTTTTGTACTGGGCATGCAGGGCACCATAGGCTGTTTAGGAAGGAATCAGAAATTAATTAATTCATGTAATGAAGCTCATCTAAGGGAAAACAAATCAAGACTGAGATTAAAGTTATATGCTATCTCCTGAGTAAAAGTGATATATAAAGATTATGGAGTACAAGTTTCACACTGAAAAGGCAGAGTGGTGTGAGCAGTGTAAGCAACAGAACCACACTTTTATTCAGCGGATAATCATAAGTGTAAGCCATCCTGCAGTTGATACTATATTATTTTATCCCTACCTCTACGACAGCTTTGCAAGTATCTCTGTAAAGTATGTGGATCTTCTCCACCTGCATTCTCTCTTTAATTGATACCATTTCATTCAGTGCATTGGTATCTTAGATAGCTAGTTGGAGAACTCTAAATAGTATTTTAGCACCCTATTACATACTGGGATGTGTTACTCACTGTATCTGAAAGCAGTTTTTTTACTTTTAAAAACCTATTGAGTTACATATTACTAAGCATGCAGCCCAAAAAAGAACTACTGCAATTTAGGAGCCACTGTTGTGAAAGTGTAGCTGGTATTACATATCATGTCTGTTGCAGTGCACACAGCATTGTTTCACATCATTATGAAAAGCAAAAGCAGTATTCGGTGCCTTGGCAGAGTAATCTGTGTGCTTTCAGAAATGGCTAATGATTAAATTATAAAAGAAACTCCAAGTATATATACCAGTACGGCAGTAGGGTTGCCACCTTTTCAAATGGCCAAAGTGGGACATTTTCTGGACACACATCAGATTTTACAGGCCAACACATACCCATGGTCAGTACAAAGGATAGAACTTTACTTTATTGCCTAAATAAAAGCTTATTCTTGTAGCAGTTTAGTTGCTTATTCTGTTTCTTGTAACATTTAGATATTTTAGGTACAGAAATAACTATTTTATGCAACTATTACATAAAATATGGGACATAATTATGTCCTACAATCTCAGGACATTTGCCATTTTTAATATTTTTGGTCAGGACACAACTGCCCAAAGAGGGACTATCCCTCGCAAAGTGGGACAGGTGGTAACCCTATATGGCAGCCTGATCGAACTACCTATTTGAAGTCTTTAAGAGTATTGCTAATCATCCAACCTTAAAACCAGACTTTTTACGTAACCTAAAATATTTTATATATTTAAGTATAATTTCGATATTGAGTAAAACATACCAAAAACCTAGAAACAAGTTTTAACTTACTGCTGCATTATTTGTTAAACAATAGATTATCTAGTGATATATTTTAAAGTGATGAAAACCTGACTAATGGGTTGCTTACAAATTGTATGTAGTGCAGTATTTTTAGACTACACCTCTATCTTTACTTTTTTTCATGTTATATCACAGTAGAACGTCTTTATAATCTACAATCTGCTGGGTCAGTTTGAGATGACTGACTTCCGCTTGTATAATGATAATTATTGGCTGCATCTGAAAGTTCTACACCTCTAAATGACTGGTATGAAAATTTGCCTATGTTACCTTACATATAACAATAATATTGACTTGCAATGTGATATATAGCTGAATCTGTGATGTGATTATAAATGCAGTATTTGAAAGTGCCCATAATGTAACTTTATTTTTAATGCATTTATACGTTTATAAAGCTTATTCAGGCTATTTTGTTTACACGATAAATGAATGAATAATTGAAATGAGCCAGAAATTCTGGCAGTGTTGCATATTCTCTGCAAAAGGCCTACAAAAGGTATAGCAAATAATATTCTCCCACCAGAGGCAGAGATCCTCCTAACTTTGGGTTTTAGCTGTGACGAAGGAGACTGCAATGGGTTCCCAACACAAATTTCATGTAGCTGTGACTCAGATGATATTTAACATCTGCATTCATTACATGTGCCAAAACAAGCCTGTTGGTGGGTGCAAGAAGAGACTTAAAGAGTTATGCCAGTGTTACTGCAAAGAGAAAGAAAATCTGATTTTTACAGCTCAAATAAAAAATGAAGATATGCAGAGCTAAACTCTGTTTACTAAGATGTAACTCACTGAGTACATTCTGCATGCTATAGCTCAGTTGCTGCTATAGGATTAGAGGGGTTAGAGGAATGATATAAGAAGGAGGGGCTAGAGATTAAGCTAAGGTCTAGTGTCAAGGTGTATGTAAAAAAACATTTCAGAAGCTATATTTTATCAGTTACGTATACCTTGATTGTAGACTATAGCTGACGACCAAGACTTGAAAAGGTGCTTTATCCAGTAGGCACTCCTCCGTGAGTCTTAAAAAGCAAGATGTCAAGGGTCTCTTGATAGAGGCCAACATCATTAAGCTCTTAACAGAGCTATTTATTTGAGCCAGAATTCACCAGTCTATTATCTAACAATATTATCAAAGCCAATATTTGCACTGTTCAATTTTTATTCTTACAATGATTTGTTGGAGGCACTGCACAGCAAAAGAACCCCCATGCCCATGGCATGCCAAGGGTTGCATGCATTGTCACTCATGGAGGCATAGCAGGGACAGAAGAGAAAGCATCCTCTTTTGCCCCTCAGGTAAGTTCGGTGTCAGTCACTGAGCCTTAGGAAATCTTGGATTTAATGGGTCACTGGGAAGAGAGTCCAGCCTTGGTATCAGTAACCTTTTACATGTATTCCACTCTGATTATGCATGCAGTGATACATACTGTCATAGTACACCTTCATGTACTGTTGAACTTTGTGCATCCATTGGCCATGCCTGCTCATTAGGCTTCATTAGAGGGTACAGAAACAGTGAGTCTGAGTCTTCCATGTCCTCCCTTTAGGTAAAGAGAACAGACCTCTATCCACTCTCCTTTCCTTCCCTTCCCTTCTTTTGATACTATCACAAATTCAGTTCACCAACAGTGTGATTGAATGTTTTGACTATGCACGGGAGGCTGGCCCTTAATGCTGTTCAATTTGAGTTGTTGACTGGTTATTATTTCATAGTTGTGCTTCGTGGTTGCCCTTTGAGGTATAGTTCAGATTTCCAGACAGATTATTTTCTGTGTATTCAAAGGGTCTAATAATTTTGATAAAATGAATAACTGCCTTGACAAATCTGTAATATTATATCAAGTGTATAGTTTTATGAACTCAGTTTTATTGATTGCTGTTTTTCAGTTATTAATCCCCTAAAGTGTGATATAATGTTTGTAGATGCTGACAGAAGACTGTGCATGATCTTTGGGTTCACCTAAGTGGTAGAACTAAATAGTACACAGCTGCTTTTCCCCATGCAGCTTCATATCCTACTTTACCTTTGACCATATACTAAACATAGTTGTTACACAATTTAGTCTACTTCTTACTTGACTAGCTAAGTTAGGGTTAGATATTTTGCAAGATTCTAACATCAGATTATAGACAAGAGTAGAAATTTCAGAGGATGTGCTAATTTGTTCCTTACTGAAATGGCTGGACTGTCATTGCCATGTCTTGAAATACCAAAAAAACATTGAAAATACACAAGAAGAAGAATGAGTATAGAGCATTACTTTAATCCTTTAAACTTGTTCTTGTACGAGGGCAAGCTCCACTGAATCCCCAGCTATGGGAGCAAGCCCCCACACCTCTTGTACCTCTATAGTACCACCGCCACGACTACCATACCTTAGAGAAAAGGGAATATTCCAAGAAATAACAATTGCAGACTTAATATGTGTAAGTCCACATTTTCATTAATTCATTCTCCACATTACAGGAGTCATAATTGTGCACACCTCTCAGCTGTCCAGATTTTTACACAATGTCCAGATTTTTGGCGCTTATTTTTTTGTTTGTTTGTTTGTCCTATGGTTTTCTGGCAAATCACTGTGGATTGAAGTCAATGAATAATGGCACTCATCTGAGTTTCAGACTTTATATCCTTCATAAAATGCATGCTAACACAAAATCTATAATTCTAAGCAACTTTCTAAGGTTATAAGAGCAACATTTAAAATCTCTTCCTAATTTTGGGAATTTGTTCCCCCATTATTTTAGGAATTGCCCAGATTTATTGTGCTAACAGGTTGAGAGGTATGGCATTGTGAGTCTCAACAATTCAAATAGTTAGCATGCTAATTAGAACTAGTCTGGCGTTAATGGAAGATAACCAGTAACATTTATTTTTTTTTTATTTTATTTTAAATTTGATTACTGTGAAAGTCAGACTGGACACATGTCCTTTTTCAGCAGAGGCCCAGGAAGAAAAGCTCCACATAAACCATACAGTTTAACAATATTAGAATAAAGTTGACAGCATAGTCTGATGCAAGTACTAGATAACAGTGTTTAAGCAATCAGTAACCTATATGTAAACTAAGTAACCAGTTATTATACAAGTTCTCCGGTTCGATTCCAAACTGGGTGCCTTCTGTACAGAGTCTGCATGTCCTCCCTGCGTTCGTGTGGGTTTCCTCTGGGTGGTCCAATTTCCTCCCACATTACAAAGACGTGTCTGGAGTGTTTCTCCCCAGGCCTCCGCTAAAAATTGGCTCGTTCCAAGTCAGACTTTCCTGGTTAACAAATGTTAAATAAATAAATAAGTAGATGTTGTAGCAAAACATGACTAATACAACATGAAATCTTAAACATTTTGTGCAAGAAATCATAAAATTAAAATAAAGTGCAGCCAGGCATAGAACAGAGAAATGAGAGACATTTACAACATTATACAATTTCTGTGTAGGACGTGCATGGTTATTTTTAGGATAACTGTTCTTGTTTATCATCACAGCTAATTGACCTGCAGTAAGCGTGGTGTTAGTATCAATGTAGTAGAGGTATTAGTATTGTTTGAAAGAGACGGTTTGGTCAGGAGCAGAGCAAGGGCACAGCCACTTATTGGATAAGTGAGTTTTTACTATTTTTTTTTAATTGAGACAGGGCTGAAGTATATGTAATGTCATGTGGTAGTATATTCCAGATTTTCCCTATATAATTTGTGAAAAGGGATTCTCCAGTTGGATTTTTGGCTGTATTGATTTTAATGAGGGGGTTTGTTGGTGGAGCATTGAGTTCTTGCAGAGGCATATAGTTGAAGTATTTTTTGCAGGGCAGATGTTTTCCCAGGCTGGTAGAAGATTTTATGGGCCATAGTTAACTGGTTAAAGAGAAGGAGTTGGGGGAGTTCTAGCCAGTTGAGTTGTTTGAGTGCTATACAGTGGTGTGATCTAAATGGTGAGTTTGTAGTATATCTGACAATTTTGTCATAACAGATTCCAGTTCTGCTTACTCAGAGATTCATGATTCTGTGGACATGTGCGATGCATAGAACAGAGTAGAGCTCAGGTAAGATTGGGCACTAGTGGCTTTGGTGTTTTTTGTGAAGTAGTGCTTGTTCCTATACAGCATTCCAAGATTTTTATGTACTTTTTTACTGTTTCAGATATGTGGATGTCAAATCTCATGTTGTAATCATTTTTGACTCCTAGTACTTTGGTGTGAGGTGAGCGGGAGATAGTGTTATTTAATGAAACAATGTTAAATATGGTAGTGGATACAATGGGGGTTGGAAACTCATGAGTTTTATTTTTTGGGGGTTTAGAATTAATTGGGAGTTTGTTAGCCAGGTCTCTACTGCTATGAAGGACTGTTGGGTTAATGTTTAAAGGTCATGCATGGTAGTAGCAGCACATATCACTGTCGAATCATCTGCATATTGGATGAGTGAAGCTTGTGGGGTTGAGGTATGTAGGTTGTTTGTAAATAATGAGAAGAGTAGGGGGCCTAAAACTGAGCCTTATGGGACTCCTAGGTTCACTGGAAGAAGGGGTGATGATGTTTGTTGCCAACATACTGCTAGCTGGCACCTAGATAGGTAGTCCTGAAACCAGGCAAGGGTAGATTGACATAAGTTTAGCTCTGAGAGGACATTTAGAAGTTTATTATGTGAGACCATATCAAAAGCTTTTGATAGGTCTAGGAAGACAGAGGATATGTAACTGCTGTTATTTCTGTGAGGGTTGACAGTATTAGTAAATGTCATTAGTGCTGTGGTAGTATTGGTTAGTATGCAGGTAATCTGTGATTTATGTGTGAATGATTCTCTCTAGTATCTTAGTGGTGATAAAATTGCAACTGGGCGGTAGTTTGACAGATCTGTTGATGAGTCTCCTTTATGAAGTGGTATAATGTGAGAGGTTTTCCAGATGGTAGGGACTTGATAAGAATGGATACTGGGTAGGCAATACCTTCTCGGCAGTAATTTTCAGGAATTCAGCAGATGAGTTGTCTGCAGCTTTAAGGTAGTGTAGTGCCATGAAAATGGAAGCTATGAATTATATGGGAACAGTATTTAAACTCTTTATTTAATGCGTCTGTTGTTCAGATGTACTTTTCATAGCCATAGAAAGGTGAGGGTTGTTAGGGCTACAGTCCAAAGTGCCAGGCTATTGGAGCTTCAAGACAGCTGAAAAAATATTTTTATAATCAAATTAGTTAGAAATTTTCCATGCTTTTAAGTTCAGCAGCACAGCAGCTACAAGTTTCTGATATGTATGCATTGCTTCCACACCTCCCTGTCCCAGTAGACTTCATGAAGAAAGTTCTACCCCGTTGTTTACAAACTGAAATTTCTTAACTACTATTGCAGGCAGACCTTTCAACTTTTACTTTTTTGAAGGAATATTCCTATTCTCAGGAATGATTGATCCCTGCACATAATATACTTATTTTTGGAGGTTTGTCCCTATTTTCAGTCTTGATTTGCCCTTTCAAGCAATTTTCTGAATCTTTCTCATAACACATGATTGTTGAAGCTGTCTGTTACACAGAAAACCACAGTACATGGCCAGCATACTAGTGCCACCAACAATGTAATCAAAGAAAACACATCTTGCATCTCCCTTTTTCATAAGCAAAATTAAATGACTTGTGTGGTAGAATTTTGCTACTGTTAATAAACAGTATCTAGGTTTTACACCTGCTGCTCCACAGTGTGCTCTTAACTTTAAATATGATGATGTCAATTTTCACTCTGTCCTCAACTAATGGGTACGGATCCAATCCCTTGGATCCGACTTGGCTGTTGCAAAAGCTCACGGCAACCTTGAACTCTCAAGCTTCACCTTTACCCAGAATGCACAAACCCGAAGTACCTCAGATCTCATTTGCCACTTTGAGTGAAATACATGGTGACTGCTACTCTCGAGCAAAGTGATATCCTGTGTGTCAAAATGACTATTTTCTGGACTAAATTTGTTAAAATCTTAAGTCTGTCTACTCTGCCTTGCCTATCTCTTCCTTTTATTACAGTTTCTTCTGCATTAACCTTCTTCTTCTCCTTTTCTGTTCTCTTTTACATTCCATACTCTTGAATACTGTAGTTAGTATTCTCTTTCTACAACTGGTGTAGCCTTTATAGTGCCATTGCTGGTATTTTCTTTATTTTTTTCTGTAGTTGTGTCTGTTTAAAAAAAAAAAAAGTGTAACCACTTCTTGACTTTTTGGCTAAGTTCTAGTGTATTATCACTCTTACTAGTTTAATATTGGTGTTATGGCTGAGAAAGGGAAAGGCCCTGCAGGGTTCAAAAAATGCCTCAAGTGTGGGCACAAAATTCCATTTTCAGATGCTCACACATTGTGTATATTGTTTAGGCCCCCTGCACTTAAAAGAAAACTGTGACATCTGTCATGTGGGTAATCCCAGAGCTATTACAGAAAGGAAAAATAAATTGATTCTAAAGGTTTGCTTCATTCCTCTTTCAAAGAGGCTTTATCTGGAGCTTCATCACCTGCTAAATCAAAAAAGTCTAAATTGCCTTCTCCAAACCCTTCCACTTTTTTCGTCAAGGGCACTGGCTCAATCTAGAAAAAGGTCTCTATTGGATCCGACTCCATCAGATCATAAGAAAAGAAAATCAAAAATGTCAGATCAGACTTCATCCTCGGATCTGAAGCAAAAAAGAAAAGAATTAATAGATCCAACCTCAACATCGGATCCGAAACATAAAAAGATAGAGTTATCTGATCTGACTGCCATGGATCCAGTGAAAAAAATGTCCATTCCATCTACTTCATCAAGCTTAATCTTACCATGTATCAGATATTCCCCTTCCATGGACCTTGTCCCCTACAGGTTCCCTTTACCCTTTTTTGGAAAGACCCAAGTCTCTATCTGCAATTTCCACTTGTTCATCTAGGAGTCTTATGGAAGATGATGTGGAGAGATTTATGAGAAGAATTCTCTCAGTGCAGAGCCTGACAAGTGTCTCTTTGGTTCCTTCCCCTTTAGGTCAGGAAGTTTGAACCTCCATTACCACCCTCTGACCTGTTCCTCCTCTGGCTCCTTCCATGGGTACAGAGTCCTTGGACCTGAGCTGTCTGGCTCCATCTGCCTCGTGTCTGAGGATATCCTTATCCTTTGATCTGAGGCTTGCTCTGAGCACTTCAGTTCAGTTGGATCCAGAGAGTTCTCAGAGCTGAGGCTACCCTGTTGGATCAGAGGTTTTGGAGTCAGCTCTGAAGTTTTTGGAACCATCGCTGCACCTCGCGGATTTAACACAGGTTAGTTTGGCTCCATCTTCTGCCTTGAGGGGATTATCCTCGGAGCAGGGTGAGACTACAGTCCAAAAGCTTACCTTTCAGATCTGGAGTCCTATCCCTCTCTGGGGAGGTCTGCCTTTGAGGGTATGGAGAGAGCCTTGTCTGCCTCGATAACACAGATGGTTCCCTACCCCCTTGGATCCTAAGTTTGCAGCCTTGCTATCTCTGCACTTGGAGTCTCACCTCTCTTCTCCACAGGGACAGCTGATACTGAAACCCAGGCTTCCCAACAGGGTGTCCCAACTTCTTCTGATACCTCCCCAGAGCATCTCACTGAGGAGGTCCCTAAAAAGAAAACATGTAAGAGGAAGCACTTGGATTCCCAAGAGGAATCTATCTCCGAAGATACAGACTTTGATGAAGGTGAAAGATCCCACAGTCACTTCCTGATAATGTTTCATGCCCAGCAACCCTTCATCTGAGGCATTCATTACTGGCCCATCTACCTCCTGGGTGACACTGCCTGCCAACAAGCTCATTGATTTGATCTGGCACCGGGCATAGAAGGATCTTGATACCATTGAACCAATACCTCAGAGCTCTGACAAAATTATGACACCACCAGAGGACAAGCAGTTTTGGGAAAAAGGGTTGCTGGTTGATGCCATAGTCGTGACAGTGGCTGAGGAGAGTTTCATTGTTCATACCGTAACAAGGAGTCTCAGGAGATAGACAGATTTGGGAACCATGTCTATGCTTCAGCGACCTTTGCCTTAAGGCCACTGAACTAACTGGCACATTTCACCAGGTTGCAGAAAAACCTGATTAACTCATTCACTCCAATGGAGATCAGGAAGTTTGCACTGTAACTTCCAGTGGGTGCAGCCTAAGTCTTTTGACAAAATTAAATTATGTATTCACATTTCAAACAAATGTTCTTATCTCTGGAACCGTAGGGGTTATGAAAGGAACACCTTGCAATGTCTTAGCAACCACTCAAGTTACACACCTACTCTCAGCAGCATTTTATTCATGTAGCCAAGAGCTTTAATATGAGGTGAAGGAGTTCCATCTGTATTACTTGATTGTTGAGATGTTTAGAAAAATGTAAAAATGATATTTTTATAAATTAATATCATAAAAATAACAGTTAATATCTATTTACCTGCACTAGACAGAAGTCAAATAATAATGCAGTTGAGTTTGGCATTATGTAAGCTTTAAGATGAAATATTTTAAAACGTTATACATAGCATGGTTTTGGAATTATTGATACAAATATGAACAAGCAATATTTGACACCTGGAGGTATCAGTAGGAGTTAACTACAGATGCACCTGGCGACGTTACTTGGATGTAATGAATTAAGGAACTTTCTAACACCCTCTCAGGATCTGTTTCTGAAGGTGAATAAGCATCTGTGACCTCAGTTGGCTACCCTGCAACAGATTTCTTCCATGAGGCTCATTTTGCATGTAGGCGAAGGATACTCAAGGGCAGCAGTTAACGTTTTTTCCATAAGGAGACATGCCTGGATGTGATTATATGATTTTGTGGAGCCCTTCAAGTCTTTGTTCATCAATGCTCCTTTTGACAGCATCTCTTTGTTTGGCCCCAAGGTAAGAGACACATTATCCAGGTGTGAAAAGGACCGAAAGATCCTGTCTGCCATGGATGTACATTTTTCGGGTCTATATTACATGAACGAACACTTAAAATGTCCAGTATGACATGCTGGACAGCTTTTAAGCAAATGTTCATGTAATCAAAACCCCAAAATATCGAATCAAGGAGTTTCGAAAATCTATAGCTGGCTAGCTGTCAGGAAGCCAATGGCTGATGGCTACAATGTACTGTACACCATTACAACTCCACCTCCCAAAATAAAAACAAAAAAACAAAAACAAATGGACAAAAAACTAAGTTGGGGGTTTTGCACCTCCCCTCACCCCAGCGTGGGGGCTATACCCCCCACATCCCCCTACTTAAATATACCGACTCCGAGATTGCACCACAGTGGAGGACTGTCATAACATTACACAGGGTGAACGTCGAGACCGCATCACAGTGGGGGACTGTAAGAACAGCGAGACAGGGTGAACGTTCTGACTTCAGCCGTTGGCTTCCTCATGGCTGGCCAACTGTAACTTTTTGAAACTTCTTGTTTCGAGATTCTCAGGTTTCGCTTACATGAACGTTCACTTAATAGCTGTTGAGCATGTCGTACTCTACATTTTAAGCATTCATTCATCAACTAGGGAAACCATTTTTCCACCCCCTCAAAGATCCTTTTTCAGGAATCAATGAGATAGTGGAAAAATATGGTGCAAAAAGTCCCAGGGGCCTTTCTAGGGCACACATCGAGGGTATTCCCACAGAGGTAAATGGGAAAACTTTAATGGTAGACTGCTCCCATGGCAGAGGTAGCCCACAAAACTAAGGGTCCAGAGATTCTTTCTTTGGCAGACCCTTCCAGCGCTTCTGAACGGAGGCCCAATTGCCCCCCTGTGGAGGCAATTGGGGGTCAATTATCCTTACACTGGAGAAACTGGTTAGCCATAACAAAAGATACTTGGGTGCAGAGGCTTATTTCCATAGGTTATATAATACCCTTTTTTCTTCCACCTCCAGTCTCAAGAAAGATCCCCGATGTTCCACCCAATCAGAGGGAACAAGCAACGATACAAATACAAAAGCTCTTGGAAAAAAGCTCCAGACCAGATATAATCAAAGAAGACAGGGTACTGGAGACTAATTTTGGATCTCAACAACTTAAACAAGTCAGTTCGACGCACCAAGTTTTGGATGATCACAGTTCAGTCCATTCTCCCTTTTCTGGGCAAGGATGACTGGATGTGCTTGATAGGCCTTCAGGTGGCGTACTATCACATAAAGATGAACAGATGATCCAGAAGGTTTTTATGCTTTTGTCTGGGAGCCAGTCATTACCAGCTTAGAGTTCTGCTCTTTGGTCTCACCACAGCCCCTGGGATGTTTACCAAGTGCATGGCAGTAGTAGCAGCTCACTTAACCATGAAGGTATTCCGGGTGTTTCCATATCTAAATGACTGGCTTATTTCTACCCCGACCAGGCATCAACTGATATTGCCAAGAGAAAAGATTCTTCTAACATGCTCTCTTCTGGGGATAACCATAAACTACTAAAAGTCTCTTCTGGAACTAACTCAAAGCTTAGAGTTCATGGGAGCACTTCTCAACTCAAACTAAGCCATTGCTTCACTTCCGCCTTCAGTAGTTCAAATAATAAGAATGCAAGTCAAAAAGATAATCTGCAGTACAAACATTTTACCACCCTTGGTCCTTCAGGCTCTGGGATCAATGGCAGTGGGAATAACATTAGTACCATTAGACAGATTTTACATGAGAAACCTTCAGTGGATGCTTGCCACACAATGGTCAATAATTTGTCAATCCATATCTACTCCGATTCAAATCACCCCACTTATGCAAGAGAGATGTTGTGGTGGAATTAATCAGATCAAGTTCTACAAGGCCGTTTGTCTGTCCCCCCTCAACTTAAGGCCATAGTGACCACGGATGGTGTCCAGCTGAGGTGGGTGGGGCATTATCTGGGCAAGAATGTCCAAGGCACTTGGTCCCCCCAAAGAGACCAATTTGCATATCAATATCCTAGAGATGAGAGGAGTGCTATTACCATTGCAGGCACTTCAGGATGTTCCTCCTTCAGGGACAATTGCAATTCAAATGGACAACACAACAGTAGTTTGGTACATCAACAGACTAGAAGGGACCAGATCTTACCCCTTGTGTGAAGAAGTGTTTAATATGTGGCAATGGGTGATCTCATCCAACCACTTTCTTATAGCAATGCACATTCCAGGGGAGTCCAGACAAACTGAGCAGATGCATTCTTCTACCTCACATGTGGTCCTGCAACAAAACATGACTGAATTGATTTTCCATCAGTGGGGCCAGGCGTGCTGTGATATTTTCACTTCTCACCTAAACAACAAATGCAGCAACTACTTGGCCCTTCTCTCCCCACAGCGGGAATCACCAAGGGATACTCTTATCCATGACTGGACCACCAGTCTTCCTTATGCGTATCCTCCAATTTCACTGATTCCAAAATTCCTGTTGAAAGCCACCAGGTTGAAGAGCAAAGTAATCTTCATTGCACCTTACTGGCCTCAGCAGATTTGGTTCCCCTTCCTTTGGACTCACTTACTTCAACAACCTTGGATTCTGGATCCAAATTCACACCTCCTGTCTCACCCAATGGGTATGATACATCCAGATTTAACAAACCTCAGGCTTATGGCTTGGTTTCTCCAATTCCATGAATAGCCAGATAACCTATGCCCTCTTTGCCTGTCCGACAAATACTATTATCTTCAAATAAACCATCTACAAGGAAGTTTATGCTAGCAAATGGAAAAGGTTTGCTTACTGTGCAATTCAAAATAATATTCATCCCTTTTCAGCTCTGATACATGAAATTCTTGAATTTTTGGCTTCACTTTTTAATGGAGGAGCTAGCATATCAACAATTAAGGTACAGTTAGCAGCAATTTCAAAATTTCACATGACATTTGATGGTTCTTCCTTCACTTTTCATAAACTTTGCAAAGCCTTTTTGTATGGAACACTTCTCTTAACATCTCCCTTTAAAGATCATACTCCCCATGGGATTTGAATCTGCTATCGCAAGCACTTACCCACTCACCCTTTGAACCTGCACCTAAATGTGATCTTAAATATCTTTCTTGGAAGACTATATTTTTAGTAGCCATTACGTTTGCGATCCAAATTTCGGAAAATCAGGCTTTATCCTTGAAACCACCATATTTGATCTTTTACAAGGATAGAGTCACATTACCCACTAATGCTTCCTTCCTTCCTAAGGTGGTCTTAGAATCTAATATCAATCAGTCCATTCATTTGCCAGTGTTCTTTCCAAATTTTGCAAACAAAGCTGAATTTACTAGATGTTCACAGACAGTTATGAATGAAATTAAGAATGAAAATGGACAACACAGATGGAACGTTATGGTAAGTACATAACTTCTTTGTATACTGTCTGTTCCCTGAAAAGGCTGTACACAAGAACAAATGCAGTCATTGAAATTTGCATTTATTCATTTATAAAATAAAAGAAAAAAGAAAAATAGTGGTAGCATAAGAAAATTACATGGAAGTCATAGTTTCTTGGCATGAACTTCTATATGTATTAAATCACAATCAGTCCAGCCTTCTCAGATTGCAGTGTGCACTATTGCTGTACTCACCACATCAGCATACAATTTTTAAAATGCAGGGCATTCTTTTCTTTATTTTTTTTCCTGTAAGTATGCTTTTTAAATGTTCTACTGGCATTTATGTAAGAGATGTCCTGTTTACAGTATGTATACACTTCTGAACAACCAATTGGTTTCAACACCATGACATCTGACTTGACTTTGCAGAAGCCAATCACATTGTCAGACACTGTGATGACAAGACTTGCCTTTTCCTGTCATTTGTTGGGGGGGTTCCTTTCCTGCACGTCTGCCAGTAAAAGTTGGGTTGTCTTCTATCCTTATTTCTTTATCCTCTTTTTGGGATCCTAAGAGGTATAGGAACAGCCTAGTCATCAAGACAAGAATGTTTGAGCTGGATCTAAGAAGGCATACAACAAGTGAATACCTTTTCTTTATTTTGGTACATGGAGCACTCATCTTTGCAGTTATTCCTTGTTACTGGCTCTCCACTATTTTTGCAAGAACTTTTTGTTTATATCTTTGCATTTTGCCAATTTTAAAAATAGTTGCTGTAATGGTATTTTAGGTTGCAGTTAGCGGATTCCACTTGGTAGTGCAGTGCATAATTCATTTCCATATGGGTATTTCTGAATACCAGCATGGAAATGAATTCCACTGCTGGTTGCCCTCAGTCCTGAAGTGTTTGCATACATTTGAAGGGTTATTAATAAAGAAAACTATTGTTCTGGGAGCCTGCATCATAGGATTACTCTGGTCCTGTTTGCAAATAGCTTTATACACAAAGATGCATACAGTGGAATTCGATGCTGCAGACTATCCCAGAGAAGTACTGGCCATCATATTTCTATTACAGAAAAAGAAGCACCCTAACATATATTGCTACCTTCCTTATTAATTATTTTTATGAATTATGTTCCATTCTCAGGTTATTATCAGATTACTTGGGGGGGATAAATTGCTTATAACTTAGGCAACAACTTTTTTGATAATGTTATAGTAGGAAATTTAAAAAGTTACGGTAGAGGCGTCAACAAAAATGGTGTATCGCTACTCTGGTTGTTCTCTAAATAGCAGCCACTCTACACTGAGATGAGGTCAAGAAAGCATTACTACATTGAAACTTTTTTCCTTCCAGCTTCAGGTGTTTCGAGTGTGATGCATTACTGCCTTACTTTAACAGTCGCTTCACATGTAAAATGCAATGTGAGACTTCACTGTCTGAGTGAAATAATTCTAGTATCTGCCATTAATGGCTGAGTTAATCCAGCAAAAATCAAACATGTATTCGGGCAGAAAAAATATGAAATCTGATATATTTTGCAATATTAGTTACATTTGAGAGGGCAGTGCAGTGTTGTACAAGGATATCAGACAGAGATGTTGTACTGTCAGTGATTGTGGCATTGTGGTGTTACAGTCGTGTTTATGGTTTCCTGCATTGGCATGTTGATATTTTGCATAATAATTCATTTTTGGCACAATTAATTGTACCTTTAAAAATGTTAGGCCACAATGTATTTTGCCTGCTTTTGCAATGTTAACTAGCAGATTGTCTTGATAAACAATTTTCTGTGGTATTTCCAGTACTGTGCATGTGCGTGTGTGTGTGTGTGTGTGTGTGTGTGTGTGTGTGTGTGTGTGTGTATGTGTGTTTGGAGGCATAGGTGTGTGAGAATAATACTTACATTCTTCCAATTTGTATCTGAGACATAGGGCTGTGATCTGTCAATACGGTTAGCCACTGTGCAGAAAGTGTTTCAAAGAAATGAATTACATTTGTATTATTCAAGGTGAGGAACTCACTGGCATTAGTAGAAATAACCCCTTTTTATGCTAAAAGAACTGATTCATGTTTGCAGGAGTAACAATTTGCAAATGTGAAAAAATATTACTAAAAATGACCTTGCTGATTTTCATTAAAACAATATTGAATGTGCAAGGGTTTTGCCATGATTCCTCTAATTGTTTTGGCTTTGACTGGAAAGGACTGTATGTCAAAGTTAGTATACTTTGTAACAGAAAATCTAGGTTATTTTCCAGAAATATTATGCTATATGTTATATGTTGATAATTACAGTAACTTGATCAAGGTGTTTGCGTGGTACCCCATGGTGGCAAGTGAAAGGCTGAAAGTCCTGCGTCTCACTCAAACTGTTTATTGCATTTTTTAAAATACCAGGAAGTAAAGCTGAACAGCAGAGATCTGTACTTAATACTGTTAGCAGTGATTGGTTATGCAGAATCTGTTGTTCCATTGCCTTTTTCATGGCCTTTCAGTGAATTTGATGCCCTGTTCATGGGGTATGGCTTATTTCACTACTTGAAAAGTTAGAAGTACACATGTAATGGTCAGTCAGTTGAGACTTTCACCATAATTCTGGATAGTAGAGATTTATACATTGTACTGTTAGCAGTTCAGTGTTAGCAGTGGATGGTTATGCAGAATCTATTGCCTTTTTCATGTAATTTAATGCAGTATTCATATGTTTTGCCCTCTGTCCAAAAGTTATTGTGTGACTTTGTCTAGCCATAATGAGCAAAGGGCTTGACAGCTATGCTTTCAGCATACAGATACTGTATGTGAAAGTTTGCAGCGCAGTTATAATAGGTATAATTTCAGATAGTAATGCAGGACAGTATAGATTCATACTTCATAATGTTAGCAGTGCATGGTTATGCAAAATGCATTTTTTCCTTTTCCCACATAATTTAAGTAATTATTATGTAGTGTCTATGAGTTTTGGCACTGTACAATAATTTTATAACTTTGTCAAGACATGTAACATAATTTTTTTTCCAGAAATATGCATATGCTATTTGTTAATAAATATATTCATAACTTGAACAAGATCATTATATACTACTCCAAGAGATCAAATGAAAGATTACATAGTACTGCAAATGTCAGTAATACCTGTTCTCTGTTTGCCAATCTAAAGGTATTTATACTTTTTAATAATACACATTTGGATAAATATATTTACGCCAATATCTCAGGCATTGTCCACCTGGATATGTACAACAGTGGTGCACATGCCCAGTCACTTCAGAGAACAGGAATGGCTACTAAGTCAAGTGTGAGAGTCTGTAACTGAGAACAGTCTAGTTATTTTCCTTAAATATTATGCATATATATCATGTTAATTGAGCAAGATGGTGGCTATTTGGTACTCCTTGGTATTAAATGAAAGATTACATAATGCTGCAAAGATTTTCACTAACTTCTGTTGCCTGCTGGCAATCTGAATATATTTATACTTATTAAGTAATGCAATATGATTATTTACATAAATATAAATGTGTAAATATTTCTGGAATTTTGCATCTGGCTGCATTGTACAATTTCATTTCACATGCCCAGTCACCACAGTAAACACAAATGGCTTCTCAGACAAGTGGTGTACTCTGTACCCGAGAAAATCTGGGTTATTTCCCAGAAATATTACGAATATATGTTATATGTTAATAATTGTATTAACTTGATGGAACTTATATGGTACTCCATGGTGTTAAATGAAAGCATTCACAATGTTGAAAAAAGTTACAGTGATTGTTGGTGTCCAACAGGAACTCCTTTGCAGATATTTGCATTTATTTGCCAATTAAATATGAAAATATGCATACCATTCATAATTATGCAAATTTCTTAAAAAATGGAGTAACATCTACAAACTGCTTTGGAGAAAAATAAAGAGCACATCTGTACAAACAAAATCACTCTGATAGTTTGGGTCTGTCTAATATGGTTCCAGAGATATTGATATTTATTTGGATAATTATAATAATTCATTTTGCATATTATAAAACTGTTTGTTCTATATAAAATTGCCATAAGGTCTGGCTAACATATTGATATCATCATTTGTGAAGAGTGTATCCTGAATAAGTTTTGTATTTTAACTTTTTTTATAACTTGTGGCCAGTATATGCCCACCATAAAGCCATACAGCCCAGGGTCAATAAGCTATTTGCTGCCCAGTATTGAGGTGCCCAGCTTGAGTTCACTGGGCTAGCACTGTCAAGTGAAAGCTGAACGTAAAACCAAACAACCTGCCAAACATGAAATAAGAATTGCTACATTCATTGTTGGTTCACTGACAGGATGGAGCTTGGAAGTGGATGACATGATGGTAAGGAGGAGGCTAGACATTGTATGTATCTAGTAGACAAGATGGAAGGGTAGTGAAGGAAAGCCCCTTGTTTTGGGGTACAGAGACTACTACACAGGAGAAGGTCAAATTAGAAATGGTGTAGGAATTGTGCTGAAGGAGTTGCTTCCAAAGACAATGAGGGATGTCATCAGAAGTAGTGATAGACTCATGACTATCAGACTACAGGGCACTATTCATAATTTCAGCCTATGCCCCACAGCTGGGTTGTGATAGTGAAGAAAAGAGTGCATTCACACAGAAGTTGCAGGGCCTACTAGATAAAGCAGGACAATATGAATTGATGTTGATAATAGGTGACCTGAATGCATGTATTGGGGCAGACATAACAGGAAACGAGGACTGGCTTGGTCCACATGGGAGGGGCAACAGGAATAAAGAAGGAGAGGACATTCTAGATTTCTTTCTGGCAAATGTCTTGATGGTGGCCAACACATGGTTCAGTAAGAGAGATAGTCACAAGATCACATACAAGAGTGGCCAACATTCAATTTTGGTAGACTTCCTCCTAGTAATGAGAGGACACTGGGGTAGAATCAGCGATTGCAAAGTCATCCCCAGTGAAACAATCTGCGTACAGCCATAAATCATTGGTTGCCACAGTCAGCTGTAAGCAGTGGTCAAGGAAGGCTCTAAGGTTAACAATGACAAGGCTGAAGACCTGGAAGTGACTGGAGAGAAAGCACAAGAGTTCAATGAATTACTCCGAGGTCTAGAACCTCAGGAAGAAAAGGAAGAGGAAGAGCTGAAGAAAGGTAGTGCCTCGAAACAGCATGTGTGAGGACTTCAGAGCAGTTATGTGGCTGAGGCAGGTATGTAAATGAGGTACATAAGGAAAGCTGGTAGTGAAATGCACAAGTCCAGGAAGTCATCAAAAGAAAGGAGTACTACGAGAAAAAGTGGTTGATAGAAAAGACAGACCAGGCTAAGAAGGAATACTTTTTGGCTTGTGAAAAAGTAAGAGAGGAGTTGTAGCAAAGAACAAGGCATCAGAAGTGTTCTACCAGCTTCTGGAAAGTGACTTGGTAGATGGCACAAAGAAACTATATCAGGTTGCAAGGCAAAGACGGAAAGATAAAGAAGATAGTCAGACACCCTTCATAAGGGATGCCAGCAACCACCTGCTCACCTACCAGCCCACAGGAAATCAAAGGAGATGGACAGAGTACTTTCAGCAGCTTCTGAATGAAGAAAACCCCACAGAAACTGTATTGACTCAGGCTCAGCCTATGATGAAAGAAGCGAAGGAGCCCACCCTAGAAGAAGTAAGAATGGCACTAAAAAAAATGAAGTCAAAGAAAGCAACAGGCTTCGATGAGGTCACAGCAGATATGATCAAGATGTTGGGTGAGATAGGGTAGAAATGGCTCCTGAGGGAGATAGGGCAGAAATGGCTCCTTTGCGTACTCATAGCAGTATTAACAGAAAGACATACCCCAGATGACTGAAAAATAAACATACTAGAGCCAGTGTGCAAGAACAAAGGGAACATATACAACTGTGAGCAGTACAGGGGTTTCAGACTCTTGTCACAGTACATGAAAGTTCTGGAGAGAGTGACAGATAAATGAATACACCAAGTAGTAGAAAGTAAGATGAAAGATGAGCAGTTTGGATTCAAATCAGGATGCAGCACAATTGACCCAATGTTTGCAGTAAGACAGATAGTTGAGAAGAAGCTTGAGATGAGGAAAGAGTCCAGCTGGGCATTCTTAGACTTGGAGAAACCATATGACAAGGTCTCAAGAAAAGTGATTTGAGCAGTCATGCAGTGGTTCAAAGTCTCAGATGCATTGGTGGAATTAGTGAAGGTTATGTGCAATGACTCAATGACTCAAGCATGAACAGTGTTAGTTCTCACAGAAGGGTTTCCAGTGGAAGTGGGTGTACATCAATATTCAACACTGTGCTCATTTCTGTTCATACTGATAAAGGACTACATCAGCAAACAGGTTGGAGGGAACAGATCAATGAAGTTTCTGTATGCAGATGATGTGGCATTACAGGCAGACTCCAAGCAAGAATTTCAACAAAGGATAGGGGAATGGAATGCAAAACTGAAGGCACATAGGATGAAACTGAGTACAAATAAGACAGTTGTAATCGCAGCAAACTGGAGAAATCAAAAGAAGCTGGAATTTGAGATAGAAGGGAAAATAGTGGAACAGGTTAACAACTTCAGGTATCTGGGAGGGGTGGTGGTGGAGAAGGGAAGTCAAAGCTGGAATCAGAGGGGCTATAGCCAACAAACACAGTGTGTCAGTGTTAGTGTATGGCAGAAGAATTCCAAAGAAACTGAAAAGTAAGTTTTACAAAACAGTGGTGCCATCAGTGCTACTGTATGATATAGAAACCTGGGCAGTAAAGGCAGAACAGTTGAAGGTAGAGGCGATAGAAATAAAGTGCACATAGTTTCCAAGGACCTTTGTATTATTTTCAGTGCCTGCAGGTTGAGAGATATGATTGCAGGACCAGTGGAAAGATGCACATTGATTGTGTGACAGATGCTGCTTGGGGAGAGCAATATGATGGAAGAAAGGCAGCAAGGAGACCGATGTCTTGCAGCTTTAATAAAATTAAAGCAAGAAAATGTATAGGCATTTGTATAGGCAGTTTCTAGTCATTAGCAAACTTTGTCAGCTACAGACCTTTAGTTTTAGCTTGTACTTTGGAGAAATAGATTTCAAAACAGTAGAGATCCTAGGACTGATCCCTGTGGAACACCACTGGTTACAAGTCTGGTGTTGGAGATGGATTTCTCTGTTTTGACTATATGGGTTCTATCACTGAGCCAGTTAAGGACCCATCTAATGATATAAGGGTTGATATCTAGCTGGGCGAGTTTGTCAATGATGCCTGAGTGGGGGATAATGTCAAAAGCCTTAGCTAAGTCTAGGTAGGCTGTATGCACAGATTTCCCCTCTTCGAGGGCCTTGATGACTGTCTTGAAGAAGTCTACAGGCTTTAACAGGCATGATCTCCCTTTGACAAATCCAGACTGAGTAGGGTCAAGTGTTTGGAGATTACCTATATCTTTATTGATAGGTCCATGATGAATCACTCCTTGACCTTGCAGATAAGGCTAGTCAGGCGAATAGGTCTATAGTTCCCAGGGTTAGTGGAAGCACCACCTTTGTGCAAGGGGATAATGGTGGCCATTTTCCATTCAGCTGGGATGAAGCTGGTGCTTAGACTATGATATAAAGAGCATCCATTGGTGTTTCTAATTCATGTTTGAGCCCATGTTGGATGCAACATGGGATGTTATCAGATCCCATAGATGCTGTATTTTTGGCCTTAGAGAGGGCATTTATGACCTGCTCTTTAGAGATACAAGGTAGAGGACAGGTGGTAGGGATGTCATGGGGTACATGTGGTGAGGACAGAGGAGTGAAGTTTTCACAGAACCTGTCAGCTAACAGGTTAGCTTTGTCCACAGGCTCAGTATACATGGTATCATTCACTACCAATTTGGGCCTTTCCTTTTAGGTTACGAATATAACTAAAGAATACCTTATGGTTGTCCTTGGTTGAGGAAGCTAATTTGGATTCGTAGTTTGCTTTGGAGGACTTCACAAGAAGTCTTATTTGCTTGTTTAAGCTGAGGAGGGAATGTTTCCAGTTAGAGCTCACTCCCTCTTACAAGTGCAAAGGGTAATTTGAGCTGTTACCTGCTGTGATTGACATCTAACAGCAGGAGGCTTGACTCATATACTGTTTCCTTGTTCTAGCCTTTACTTTCTGTATGAGTAGGGGAAGGACCAGGGAGCTGTGACATCACAGCATGGGTGGCTTTTTAGGACAGTCATGGTGATGTCAGTTTGGGGAGGGAATTGACTATAAAACTACCTGTATTCAGTGGTCTTGATGATATCAATGCAATGGAGACTTTTCCAGGGTGGGATTAATTTTTTTTTGAAAGTGAAACCACCACAGTACAGTAAGGTACTGTTGTAGTGGAGAGAAACAGTCAATTTAACATATTTTAAATGCTGTGTTGTTTATTTCTAGCAGGGACATTAAATAGGGAGAAAAAGGACAGAGAAGTTGAGCATTTAATAAAAGAATCCCATTGTTGTCCTGTAATAAAGTTCTAAAACAGTAAAGTTTTCCTGCAAAATTTCCCTTTCTCAATGTATTACATAAAATTGTCCCCATTCTTACACTTAAACAGCAATCAATCCACTTGCTTAACCATTCAATTAACATAGAAACTATTTTAAAACATTTAAAAATCACTCAAATGCAACTATAAAGTCTAAAATGCATAATATTATGAAATCATTTATAAACACTTTGTTTTTTCTTTAACAATGGTTTTATACCGACAGACATATTTAATCCTGTTTTATCAGCATTTAAATGTATAATTCACTTGTATTCTGCTAACTCTTTTTCAAGTATTCCATCATTCCCCATATGAGGCAGTACTGTTTGTATCCCTCTAAAACTAAAAGTCTGGTTACTTCACAATTCATTAGCATGTTTACCCAATGGATTTGTGAGTGCATGTCTTCTGGTGTCTGACATATGTTCACTGATTCTCTCCTTTAATTTTCTATTATATTTTGCCTACACAGAAGCTCTTACATTCATTGTATACAGCCTGATATACTATATTTTCTGTACTGTAGATAACAAAAGCATCAAATTAAAATAATTTACTAATTATTAGGTGTATAAATGTCTGATTTAAGATACATCTATAAAATAACAATTATAACATGGATGTGTAGCCTTCTTCACAATTCCTAGATTATATTTCTCTTGTTTTAAATCTTTGTGGCATAGCTGTCGTTTCAAGTTCTTACATCTTGTATATGTAAACTTATTTCATCCCCCAACAACTGTTTCAATTCTGGAAGAGCCCATAATATAGGCCAATTGTTCTTAATAATTCCTTTTACCTGTCTTGCTCTCCTATTACACTGATATGGTATCTCATTCTAATTATCATTCCTTTCCTTAATATTTTGATTTCCATCAGAATAATATGGTCTAGCCCTCCCTTGCTGCTCGTTATAAACTTCCTGCCTTGTTTTCTCAATTAAACTTTTCATACGCTATACTTTCATCCTCAGCCGCCATATTAGCAAGCTCTTCTTTAAATTCAGAGTCATCCATAGTGAGCCTCCTAGCACTTAAAAATTGTGCTTTAACTATACCTTTATTTGTCTCTCTCTTTATATATATATATATATATATATATATATATATATATATATATATATATTGTATGCTTGCTGCTACCATGCAAATATCAGTTCATCTGGACTTTTGTTTATATATCTTAATTTTCAGACTACTGCTGTTTTTCTTGTTTTATCCAGAAAATGTTGTTCTGCCTAAAAGTAATTTAATTTAAAAGTTAAAGACTCTGTACTCCAATTAACATATTCAACAAACTCTTCCAAACACTCAGTTGTATAATTCCATATCAAAAATGCATAATCCATGAAGCATTTGTAAAATACTACATGTTTACATAAAGAAACTGACATTATTTTTCTCCCATTCCCTTAAAACTGTATTGGCATATGTACTGGCGACTGTGTACCCATCTCAATGCCAGATAGTTACTCATATATGTCTTTATTAAATAAAAAAAAATACTATTCAATATCACATCTAACAGAAGGCAAATCATATCGATATGCCTTCCTTTCATATCAGTATACTTACACAAATGTCCTTGTAAAATTTGTGCACCATAATTATTTGATATCATTATAAAATGTTAATTATTTAATGTGATTAATAACAAGTCATCTATCATATACATTTTTGTGCCAATCAAACAATACAGTCAATGTAACAATTAAGAAAGAAGGCAGTAGTTTGAAAACTAAGATATATAAAAAAGAATTGGGTCTCATGGGTCTTATGGCTTCTATGATTGCCATGATAACCCTGGCAAGACTCCACATGAGAAAAATACAATGGTATCTGAAGTCTCTTTGTTCTGAGCACCAAAACCCTTTATCTTTCCAAATTTTAGTGCTGGGGTTTGTCAGAAGAAAAATCATTTGGTGGAGAGAACAGATATCCCTAATGCAGGTCTCCCCTTCTCCTTTCCTCTCTATTCAAAAGCAATCAGTCACTCCAGATGTCTCGGACTTTGCTTAGAGAGCAGTTTCAGGATGGATAAATGTGCAGTGTGTGTGGGTCACCAAGGACAGATGCAAGCACATAAATATAAAAGAGGTGTTTGCCCTGATCAAGGCACTCAACACTCTGAATCATCTGTAGTCCCTTGGACCTCTTCATGTTGTTACAGACAATACCACAATCATGTGGTACATCAACAAGCAAGGGGGGAACCAGGTCATACCCGCTTTGTGGGCTAGCTATGTTAACTTGGGATATAGCTTCAGAACACAGTCTCACTCCACAGGCATTCTATATTCTGTCAGAGTAAAATTGTTTGGCAGACAAGCTAAGCTGGACAAAGGCAGACCGTCAAGAATGGAAATTAGATCAGAGGGTCTTCCAAGATTTGATCCATCTGTGAGAAGTTACTCAATTAGACCTTCTTGCCTCCTCTCTATTGTCAACAACATAGCCAGCACCCATTCAGTGCTAGTTATTCTCTGGCTTTACAATATTTGTGTGAGTTACTATCCTATGGCATTTCTTACTCCTCTGTTAAGGTTCATTTATCTGTCATTTCAGAATATCTGCCCATGGATCCTCCTCTTTCGATGCAGTTTCATATCAAAATGTTTTTGAAAGGGGTTTTGGATAAGCGGCCTCCAAGCAAAGCAGTGGCTGATCCTTGAAATCTTAATTTTGTGTTATAGAGTAAATAACATTTTCTCCATTTGAACCAGCAAACCTGGATGACTTAAGATTCTTAACTTGGAAAATAGTTTTACTCTAACTTCTGCAAGAAGGATATTTGAGTTACAAGCTCAAATGTTGTCACCCCTATCTCATTTTACATAGGAACAGGGCTTCTTTGATAACTAAGTCTTCTTTTTATGCCTAAAGTGGTATCAGAGTTTACTTTAAGCCAAACTATGCATCTCTCTGTTTTTTTTTCCTGAACCCAAAAATGAGGGAGAAAGATTACTCCATACCTTGAATGTCTACAGATAACTCAGGCTGTATCTTGAGAAAAGCAAACCTTTCAGATCTTCAGATCAGTTGCTCGTTTCTTGTGAATGCAAAAAGAAGAGACAATCTGTGTCAAAACAAGCCATTTCAAAATAGTTGTATAAGATTATTACCTGTTGTTATACTCACCACAACAAAACTATTCCAGGCAGGGTCAAGACCCACTCTACCAGGCCCTTGGCTTCATCTATGATGTTTTTGTAAAGGGTTAGATTCTAGAAGTATTCTAGAAGTAACAACTTGGTCCTGTGTACATACTTTTACAAAACACTATAATCTTGATTCCTAGGTCTAGATCAGTCTTTGCAAGGACTATTCTCCAGAGGCTTCTGGGGTCTTCTCCTTCCCCCTCCCAAATGTAGTAAGCTGGGGTACTCTACCAATATAGCTAAGGCTACTGCAGCAGTGTTCAGTATGCTAAACATAGTACAACTGTGCAATTAAAGTCAGGCACAACAGTAGATAGCAGTAGATGTTCAAATGATCACTGCAGTAGAAGCTCCTTCTGTCCATCTCCCCATGTTGTTTGGTATGTTGTTTATGCCATTATGTAGCTATTTATTTTCTGTTCTTCTTCTTTGTATTGTCATTTCAGGGCTAAACTTTTCTCTCTCTCTGTTGGCTGGAAGGCTATGAAGGGCTTGGCTTCCAAACTTGTTTTTTTGTCAGTTCCACATGAGCTGCCTGACAATTTGGGCACATAGAAGGTGCCCTGAAACGTTGTAAGCTGGATGGCTGTTATATCCTTAGCAGGATATAACCCATACAGCTAAAGCTACTGCCGCAGTGATTATTCGAACATCTACTCATGATAAGTTTACTTACACAGCCATGCTTTCCCCAGTTTAAATCTGAATTTTCTTCAGGAGATGGGGGTAGGACTGCATACTGCACAAAAATAAGATGTTTAGCACGTAGAATGGTGACTGCATTATATAGGGGCAGGTCTGCGGGTTTGTTGAAAAGTAATAAAATACACAGAATGCCAGGATTATTACCAACAACGGAAAAAATATGTAAGCTTTTTAAGCACCTTTCTGGTGTAAGTTTTATATAATTTGCTAAACATCTTTAAAGTAGAGATTAACAGAGGACAGTGCTGGCCGACAAAAGATTGTAGTACAAGGTAAAAGCTGTTAGATACTTTGCTCTGCCTCTCTTATTTATTCGACATTTATTTAATATTGCTAAGTATTTTACCAGCTTTTAAAGGCTTTGAAAGCCAGTTAAACACTGTGTGCTCCTATATATTTTCTTTACCTGGCAGTACGTGAAGTCGATAGAACTCCATTCTCTAGAAAGAGTTATAATTGGGTCTCACAGATCATAACTCTTGTGTGATCTCAGCATGGGTGACAAGATTCATTTCTTGAGCTTCTCTGTCAAGGTGAATTTCATGGCATTCATGTCTCAAACGTAACGTTTGTTATGACTGGAGAGCTGATCATAGTCCTGTATATTATATCAGTTTCATGCTCTTTACCATTGGTTACATAGGATGACAGATTTTTGTTTTTTCATTTGAAATGCATACATTTGGCAGACCAGCCTTATGATTGTATGCATGTTGCCAGTTGCTGCATTGGCTTTGCTGTTGCCTCAGTGACTTGCAGATGAATTATGCTGTAGACACCAGAGAGAGGCCTGATGTGTGCTGCACAGCTAATTGCAAGTGCAGTAGTAGTAAATGTGCTGTTTATTATGTTTACTATATTAGTGTATGTGCTATTTAATATGTTTACTATATTTTTTGCTCATAGTTTACTTGTATACAGCTTTATATATGATTTTGTAGATATTTTAACTAGAAAGAAAAAAAAAAACAGGATGTTTAAGCAACAAAGAATACCTGTTTGTGTCATAGAGCTGAAACATTACAGCTGTGGCAGGTCATATTACACAGTGAAATAAAGGTGTTTTGATTCACTGGAGTGAAGATACTATACATTTCCCAGTGGTTTGCATTAATGAAGTTCAGCACTGTAGGTTGATTTGCCACCTTCTTGGTACTAGAACTGTATTAGCTCTGGGGAAAAATGTTCTCTCAGCTGTCCTAAGCAGATGCAAGCATGCAACCGTTATTTGACTTGACAAAGTCCATAAAACAACCCCACCATATGGTGACGTACAGTACCATTCTCTTTAGAAAAGACAAAGCCTTTAAAACAAATAAGTAAAAGCCACAGCATATGTATTAAGTTTCATATTCCATCACAGATGTACATGCGAAATGTAACAGATCTGTATGAGTACACTTGTATTCCACTTTATAACTGTATAAACTACTGAAAATGTAACATAATCCTACTATACAGCAGATTACTTAAAAAAAAGAAAAATATTTAAATAAACCATTATATAATATGGATAGCAATAACTTTTCCATGAGCACAGCTGGAACTTACCCAATGACATTCCAAGTTTTATTCACTTGGGTTTCATTCTGTTGGGCAAACTGCATCGTTGTTGCATACACCCAACAGCACCCATGTGCAAATGGTGGTTGTTGCATTAATTCCATGTAACTGTGGGTTGCTATTTTGCTATTAGTAGATTGTTTCTGATAATATTTTCCTTGTGGCTAGTCGTTTCTGTCACCAAAATTATCATACATAATCATCACTTTGTGACTCAGTAGGCAGTTGCCATTATATGGTTCCATGTTGTGATATAGTTCTTATGCTCAAAGTAATAATACAGTGACAGTCCTTTTGTTGAAGGAGCCTACTAACTAAAGACACATTGTAATTTACATCGCAGTGCATACTCCTTGTTTTATCTACTAGCATTATTTATTCTTACTGGACTGTGATTATATACATAAAGTAAAGTAAACCCAGTCATTAATACAAAGTGGACACCAGTGCCACTCACTGATTCTTTCCCAGTCCTTCAAAGTGCAGAGACTTTATGACTATATAGATAGATATAGATATACAGATGGATAGATAGATTTATAATGTGCATGCAGCTGTATGTAGAAGCCATTTCTGTTTAACAATGTTGAATAGGATGTGCACTGGGCTGTGTCTCAGACATGATGAAAAACATTCCATGTGGGACATATAATAGCCAGGTTAGTGGGATTAGGACAATAAAGCTAAATAGAGCAGTGTTATATTAAATAATTTCACACTGTCATTAGTCTTCTTTTCCACCTTGATATTGTCTTTTGGAATTTGCTAGTCCTTTAGGAAAAGTAATGCTAGATGAATTTATTGCACTAATCCAAGGTTAGGCTGTGCACAGGATACTCTGTTCTTACCAGTGTACTACATAGTGACTGAAGTTTGTACATAGGTTCATAGGTAGGTACGAGGCTATCGGCCCTAGGGCCTATACAAGCCTAGCCAAAAACGTACCCTGGCTTTCGCCACCCAAGAAAATTATTTTCCTGTGCCTCTGTCAAGCAGAACCACAGAAGTGATCCCTGGGGTGAATTTCCTATTTCCCATCCAATCATCAAGATTTTTCTTAAATCATCATCATAGGCTTTTCAATGAGGTAATCAGTAGACAAATTACCCTAGGTAATTAATCTTTAGTAAGTTCTAATGGGAATTTTTTTCTAGGACTAACACCAGAATAGGGGAAGAGGCTTTCAGTATCTCTGACCATTACAAACTCTGTTGTTGTATAAAAATAAAGCCCTGCCTATGACATAGGTGACTCAACTTCAGTTTGTGGCTTTGGGCACCTGCTGGAGTTGGGTTAGGAGGATGAAAGGAATAACAATGCTTTGCCTGCTTGACTCTCTTCTTGGAGGACTGTAGTAGATGCACTGTAGCAGGTGAATCTTTCTTGCTGTCCCAGTGAACATTGGGACAAGGCATAACTACCAATCTGGACTTGCAGGCGGGACTTTGAGGAGCTGCTGCTTTAAGGGAGGTGGTTCAGGGACATTTCCATATGTCTGTATCTCTTTGCATATCAACAGCCTTTCAAGAATGATACAGTATGTAGAGTTGAGGGCCTTCTACTGTCAAGTAAACTGTACCTCTGCTAACGGCTGTAGTGGCTGTCTGACCCCTTCATCCTATGTACATTATTTTCCAGCTTTATGATGTCAGCTACCAGTCCCAGCTTGGGGGTTGGGATGTCTAAAATTGCTCATAATGAATGCAGATCAAGGTATTAACAGGCTGATGAAGCATGCCACACCGAATCAGAATAATCAACTACTACTTGGCCATGTGTGACAAGTGATTGCAGTTTAAAAAATAAGTCTCTTCCTCTTGGCTCTGGAAGACTGCCAAAAAATGTCCTGTTCTCTCTTCCCTCTCACATTTCAGAATTAATAAACAAAAGAAAAGTATAGCAGGAAAAATTACTATTCTTGAAAAGGAGAAGGCTGCCTGTGTCTAAAAAGACGTAGGTGCCAGACCAAGGGAAAATTTCCGATTCTTTATCCACTGGTCCACGTTACACTTGAATTGGTTTAGAGAAGAACCCTGATTCACATGGATGGGAAGCCTGTTCAGGAGAAGGGATAGTATTTGTGATATATAACTGACCCTCCAACATGTCCTATTTATGTTGCAGATGAAATTAAGGTCCCTAGATTGAGTAATTATGATGTCTGTTTTGCAGATGTGCAACTGGTCTATCAGAGCAGGATAAGAGGATGCTTTGTAGGCCAGGCATAGATTGCCTCTCAGTAGTATGTAGGAGACTGTGTACTGGGATAGGACTTTGAGATGGTCCATGTAGGACATGTTGTTCACTTCCTGTATTTTTTTTGTAAGGAACCTCTGTGGGTGCTCTAACTGTTGCATATGCCTGGTAGTTACATACTAACATGGGGCATTGCATTCCATGATTAGTCTTTGGGTCGAATACAGTACAACAATGACATCCTAAGACCTAGATGCCATATCCTTGCTTATAAGTTGCACAACATATAATTATTTCCTTTCTGCCGTAGAAACATGATGGTCAAAGGCCAAGATACTGTCTACATGCTTTCCCAAATTCCTGACCACTGGGTCTACTCTTAGGGGTCTGATATAAATGTGGTAGTTCCCAGGGGTGGCTGTCTTCCCAAAGAATACTTTTGTGCATTCCTTGACATTGAGTTTTAGACTGCGGCTCTGGCACCAGTTATTAGTCTGTGTTGGGCCTTCTTAGAGGATATTTGTGCCTTTGGTGGATTCTGTGACTGCACCTAGTTTGCAGTTATCAGCAAACTTGATCAGCCAGAGGCCCTTGATATTCACCTTGACTTCAAAGATGTAGATAAAAAGGAACAGCCCCAGCTCTGAGCTTTGAGGAACTCTGCTAGTGACTTGCCTTTTTTTAGAGACAGACTCCTAACTTCTTCTTGGGTTCTATCTTTGAACCAGCTTGCTATTCAGCAGATGACATAGGAATTTTTACAAAAATTCTTGACTTTGTCTACAATGCCAGAATGGGGTTTTATGTCAAATGCTTTGGCCAGGTCAAGGTGAGCGGTATGCACTATTTTGCCTTCATCCATAGTTTGGTGACCTTCTCAAAGAAGTTTAAGCATGAGATGCCCTTAATGAAACCAAACTGTGTTGGATCCAGTATCTGAAGCTTTCCTATGTCATTGTTTAGCATTTCCATGATAATTCTTTCCATGGCTTTGCATATGAGACTAGTCAAACCTTGGGTGTGTACTTACCCAAGCCCATAGATGGCCTTCCCTTGTGTGGAGAGATGACTTTTGCAGTCTTCCATTCTCTTGGAATGAAGCCTGTCAAGAGGCTGTGGTTAAATAGTGATTCCAGTGGTCCTGCTAAGCCATGTTTCATGCTATCAAGAAGGTATCCTGGGATATTATCAGGGCCCATCGATGCAGTGTTCCTGGCTATGGAAAATACATTGAAGACCTGTTTCCTAGGAATAAATATGGGAGTCATGGTTGTGGGTACTTCCTAAAGGTTGTTGGGAGGGAGGTGGTAAAATTGAAGCTAAATTTATCAGCTAGTATATTTGCTATATCTTCTGACTCGGTATAAGTGGTTCCATTTACAATTAGTTTGACACATCATTGTGTATTGCCTTTGAGGTTGTAGACATAGCTGCAGAATGTCTTGTGATTGCCCGTGGTCTGGGTGGTTATTTTTAACCCAAATTTGGCTTTGGTAGACTTGATTAGCCTCCTGAGATGCTGGTTTACATTGGTGGGAGGGTTTACCCTACTTTGCATTGCGCTGTGGTAATTCAGATGTGGAGAAGCTCAAGTACATCATACTGTTTGACCATCCTTGAGGTGTGCCTGTTTTTTATTTAAATTGTGACACCACCACCTTTTGTGCTTTCCTCTACAATAGCTTGTCTAAATGTATGGAAAGTATTATAACCTTGCACTGCCATGGTGCTTTCCATGTTTTTTATACTATGCCACAGTAACTGTACAGTTGTCTACATTCCCCAGGTGAGGAGACCTTCCTGTGAGTGGAGTTTCTTGTTTAGACCCCCCACTTTGAGCAGTGATATGTTTATATTTTCTTGGATTAGTTTTGCTGTGTTGGAAGGTTTATTGGGTTGGCAATGCCAAAAAAGGCAATATGGAGGTGGACAAGGTATTAGCAAATATTGAAAAACGTCGAGTGCAGAGGTGCAGACCATCCATGGTAGGGCAATGTATTCTGTCAACCTTATCCTCCCAGGCTAACAAATATTGTACCCTTTTAAATGACACCAAAAACTATGCCAAACATTAAAGTTAATTATCTTCTTTTCAATTTGTGGCATCATCTTTGGAGAATGTAGAATGGATGCTAAATGCTAGGCTGATACCAGCCTGGGACATGCAGCCTATGAGCTCCATCATGCCTTTCTTCATATAGTCCAGGGAGGTGGTATCAGGCTGTTTACACCCACTTGGACTATGACTGAGTCATACTGGTACTTGTGGTTCAATGACCTGCATGATTAGCGAGATCCTGGGCCCTGAGCGACAACTGAATGTGACTCTGACCTTACACAGCCTGGTGAGTGGGACTTTTATGTGCCTCACAATGGAGATTCCTGTGACCAGAATATTGCGTCGTTTTGTGGCTTGCCTTATGGGCTTAGAAGTTGAGTCATTATGAGTTGTGTCTCTATGTGTCATGGTGGGTATTGTTTTGGTAGAGTGCTTTTGAGGCACTGAGGTTACTTACTGTAAATGCCACATATGGGAGGCCTTTGGGGTTTAGGAAGATTACATTTAAGAGCCTCAACGTATGTGGGTCTATGTGTCTGAATGCAGGACGAGATGAAAAATATTATTTATTCTTTATTTAACCACCAATGTAACATCTTAATACAAGCTCAGAAAATCAATAAGCAAACAGAATAGCCACCTGGCCAATCACAATAAGCACACTCTAAGGTATTCTCAATTATTTTCAGCACAAAATGAGACCAGGCTACTCTTTACTCCTCTAAAGTACAGACATACTCCTTCTAACTGTTAATCACTGAAAGAGCTTGGAAGTACAGGAAATAATCAAATCAAACGATAATCCAAGTTGAACATGCAGGAAATAATTAACTTTAGTAACACAAAAATTAAAACTAAAACAAACTGTAATATAACAACAAAAAATGGCAGTATCCAAATCTTAAACAAATAAATCTAATCCAAAATCAAATGCAGTCAGACAACAGCAGAGTCACATAGCACTTAAAGCTAAATAATAATGCAGTTTAATGATTACAGCTAAACCGAAAAATCCTATTTTTAGCTTTTTCCACTAATTAGCTGGATTGTATTTCTTTCCAGTCATTTAATGGAAAATGAACTCTATTCTAATTGACCCCTTGGCAAGAACCTTTAAAACTCCAAGAAAAAACTTGGAAGTAAAACAAAATTAAAAATAAAACAAACTGTAATATAGTAATAATAATCATCATCATAATCATAATAGAAGTATTCAAAACATAAATTAATAAATTGATTCCAAAATCAAATGCAGTCAGACAGCAGCAGAGTCACACAACACTACCCCTATGTAGTTTGTTTTCTCATCTGTTGCTGTGCTGCATCCACGGCTATATCATCTTGTTATATATACATATACGCGGTAGATAATAATTTTCACTTTTGACTACATATTTGTTTTGTTTCCCCCCACATTCCAGATATATGCTGTAGTTGGACTGGACACTCTAAATTGGCTCTAGGTGTGAGTGCATGTGAGTGTGTGCCTTCTGTGGAAGGTTGGGAGCTGGGCTGGCAACTAGACACTATAAAACACCACTGCTAATCATTCTGCGGACCGTTGATCTGCTGTGGTGACCCCTAGCCAGGAAGAGCTGAAAGAGGAAGAAGACTACATATTTGCTTTGTCTGTGCACAGTCTTGTAGTGTGGGATGGCTTCTTAGTATATAATGTGTTCATTGCATTTATTTCCTATACAGCAGTAATTGCTCTACTGGAATGACTTGGCTTATTAGAATGCAAAAAAACACATGTACTTGTTCACTGCACATGTGTCTAGTGCATCCGCATTCTATTTTTTGCTTGACAGTAATGGAAAATGAGATGCTGGCTATCAACATATTTTCTTTGTTTAATAGTATAGATTTTGTATCAGAAATATTAACTGAGAATTTTATTTTCATCTGCATGTGCTCCATATCATGGAGTGCAAAATTTTGGGAGCAGGTAAGAAGCTCATCCCAAGTGAAATTGAATGCAGTTTCTGCCATGAAAAATACCAACAGAAGAAAACCACACCATCACGGGGAAATAAAGACAATTGATATGTTTTGGGGGAAATGAAGTCCCTCTTTTCAGCAACCTGGAGTTTCAATAAATTGGCCAAGTCAACCATGGGGTCAGCTAAGTGACTGACTTTTTTTATTTATGCATTAACCCCATAAGCCCACTGAATGCAAGTGTCCTTTCTCAAGAGAAGTCTGAGAGCACTGCCTGATTAAGTGACTTGGTTAGAGTCATGCAGTAGGTAGATGGAGGATGGAGTATTTTATTTATCTATTTATTTGGTGTTTGTTTACTGGGAAAATCTGACTTGGAATGAGCCAATTTTCACCAGACGCCTGGAGAGAACTGCTCCAGATGCATGTCTTTGTAAAATGGGAGGAAACCAGAGCACCTGGAGGAAACCCACACAAATGCAGGGAGGACATGCAGACTCTGCACAGAAGGCACCACAGCAAAGAATGGAACCAGACAATCTCTTTCTGTGAGGTGACAAAGCAAACTGCTGCACCACTGTGCTGCCCAATCAAGTAATCAAACCCTTGACCATAGGAAGCAGCTCATTAACAACTCATAGACTTAATAATTTGCTCTAAGTGCCACACTTTCCTTTGGGAGTATGAGTTATTTGTTCATTTTTCTGATAAAAAAATGCTGATAAAAAACACATTTCATTCTAACTTACTCAGACTTATTGTTTTTGGGCGGTAATGCACCTCGCTCCCATGTACATAGCTTAATCTCCTTGTGATGATATGGGCTAGTACCAGCATAGCCAGCTAGAGTTCTGTAAAGAATGATATGTCCTTTGAATATCAAACTGATTTATACAAGATGCTTGTGTTACAAATGTATTAGAACTATATGGCATTTCAATATCAAACTGATTTGTACATATGCTTATGTTGCAAATGTATTAGAACTGTATGGCATTTGAAAATCAAAATGTGTTTGTAAACTTGCTAGTGTTAAAAAAATGTATCAACAGTGGGTCCTGCTGGACAGAGAAGGAATATACATGTGAGACTGTATGTATATATATATATATATATATATATATATATATATATATATATATATATATATACATATATATATTTATATATATATATATATATATATATATATATATATATATATATATATATATATATGTTAGCAAAGGACACTGGAAGAGAAGGGGTTAAACACCTAGCATACTACTTTTGCAATAACTTGAGCTTTCTAGATGGAATAAGCCCTTTGTCATGAGTTACTATGTTACTGATATTAAATGTGATGCTTAAATGACCATTTTTGCCTAGAAAAGGAAGTAGATCATTTATTTCCAATTAGCTAAAAAAGAAAAAAATCTTGAAAACTACTAGGGTGTAAAACATGCAGCTCATGCACAAGGTATAGACTGTATGTGTGTGTGTGTGTGTGTGTGTGTGTGTGTGCATGTGTGTTTGTGAGAAACAGAGACTGAAAGTGTAGAACAGGGTCATGACATGATATAAAAATCAGAGTTTGGCATGTTACATTACATTTAGCATTCATTAAGTAGAGAAGATAACAGTGGACACTTAAAATATGCCATGTGCTATGCAATATTTACTCTGCTCATGTGTTGTATGATGGCACAGTAATCAGCTCTCTTACTTTAGTGATGACAGCTATTGTTTTACACAGAACCACTTCCTCAGTAGCATAATTCATTGAAAGGTATAAACAGTGTCATAGGAAGGATGGGGCTCCATTACTAAGTGCAGACTTGTAAAGGTGCAAGCTAAATGGAGTAGAAAAATAGATAAATAGAAGAAAACGGTCTGCTGCTTGCTGCATCCTCACTGGTTAAATTGGGAGTGTTTATGCATTTGTGTGTGTGTGTGTGCGCATGTGTGTGTGTGTGTTGTATCATTGCGATAAGACTGCATTTGTCATATTGTAAAAATTAAGAACTCAATCTCCTGTGTCTCTGCATTTCATAAACACTCACACGGTTATGCAGACATACACACACACACACACTAAGTCCTGCAATACACAGTCCATTTTCCCGTTTTGTTTTTAAAATGCCATTTTCAAGAAGCAAGAGATTCAATGGAAGAGTAGAACAGCAAATGGCCTTAAATTATCTCAACTTGCACACACTGGAGATAGTGGGATGGATAAATAAAGCCTGAAACAAAGTATGTTAAACTCTTACATTGCACTGTAATGTCTTTGGGCACTAATGTAGAATAAATTAACAGAAACATTCATTGATTTATAATCCAGTTTTATCTTGCCTGTTGTTCTACCACTTCTTCATACCTTTTCAAATATTCAGTCAAATGTTCTGTTAAAATAAAATAAGGTAATGACACAGCTTTACATGCCAGACATGTTTGAATACTGTACATTCCTTTTGTGTGCTTACAGGATCTTGCACGGTTTGGAGGTATATTAATCGAGCTAAGAGAAGACATGGAGGTCTGTGAAGTATATACGCGGGACTGCACAACCAAAAAGGCTTTTCTTCTTATAGATGGTTTTGGAAAACGTTTGAAGAATTTGCAGAAAGAAGCTGAAGACCTAAGAGAGTTACAGGAGTTGCTAGAGGCTACAGTAGCCGATTTCTCCATCTTATCTGAGTATGTATTGGTGCAAAAATGCAAAATCATTACATGAACACAAATTTAATTTCCGAATATGTGTGCTATGAAAGTTGCATCTAGACTTGCTATACCAGTTCTGGGCGGGGTGGAGGTTGAGCATTTAGTATCAAAAGAGGAAGTTCATCTAGCCATAGTGAAGGGTGACTTGCAGAAGTTCTGTTTGGTTCCAGGTGGGGTTAAGGTTTTATTTAATAGCTATTGTTGTCTAAGGCCCAAGAGCTTTTTAGTTAGGCCTTCGGTCTTTGTTTGTGGTAGTCCTAGACTGACAAACAAGAGAGGTAAGTGGCTGAAAAAACCCCCGCCCTGATCCTTGTTGTGTTCTTCAACCCCTAGTTTCTATTATTGTCTACCCCTTATATTAAATTGAGAATAAAACCTCCTTCCTCTCCTCCTTCGTTGGCTATTATCATTCAGTGCAAAAGTATAATTTTGAAAAGTCACTTCCTTTCAGCTGTTTAAATACATTTTCATCCCATTGTTTTCCATGGATCCTGAATATAGGGTTCCCATCAAACCAGCTAGTGTTGCTCTTGGCTGTTTACCTTTGCTTTTTACAAACCATCTTTGAATGCTGCTCCTGGTCTCTACTGGGAGTTGCACTCCTTAGATTACTAAATCTTAAGTTACTGTTTTTAATATCTTCCTACCGTTTTAGTGCACAGTCCAGTACCAAGATGAAAGGTGAACCTGCTTGTTTCCCTTTTTTTGCCAGCCTCTGAGCACTTGGCATCCTTAGTGCAACAACTGCTTTATGCTCACAGATAATGAACTCTAAATGAATACAATTAATTCTGCTTGTGAGAGATTCCGATATGTATCAAATGTGGAGACCTCAATCACAAAAAACATGGACTATGAGCAACACATGCAACTGCCATATTCTATACCAATGCAAACTAAAATGTCTTAGGCTGAGGCTGTAAAAAGTTGTTGACAATGCCTTCTAGACCCATGAGGACTAGTTCTCATTGAAAACCCAGCACAATGTCACCTTCAGAGACACTTTCAGCAAAGCATCACCAAAAGTTAAATTATCGTAAATTATCTCAAATCCAATACCAGAGACCACCCTGCAAACAAAAATGTTTTTGTGCTCAATTACTCTAGTTAAGCACACTGATTTGCTTCTTAGTAGGTTTGAAAAAGATAGGGTAATACTGAGCTGTCTCTCAGGTGCCAGGATCTCTAATATCTTGAGGATCCTTAAGATACTTTCACCTAAATAATATTATCTGTGACATGGTGGTAGCCCATGTGGGGGGTGAATGACCTGAGAAGTAAAATCCTGAGAGATATGCAAAAAGATGTATCAGAGCTTTCCATGCATATCACAAATGAAGGCAAGACTTTGGTTCTGAATGGAATCCTTCCTTTTCCATGAATGACGTCTAAATGCAAAGAAAAGATAATTGGCTTCAAAAATTGTCTAAATAATGGGCATCTCTCCTCAGGGATCCAGTATGCGTCAACATGGAACAAGATGTTTAACAATCCTACCTGTTTTGTAAAGGATGACCTGAACCTCTCGGTCCAAGGCATCTGCATACAGGCTAAAGCCTTTCAGATTCCTATAATGCCTCTTTTAGGCAGAGTCCAGTTAATGGACATCCCAATGTAACTAACATTCCAAACCCAAAACAGGAATGCATTAAGGTGGCTTAGAAATCTCAGAAATAAACTGCATGACCTTTAGGCTCTCCTGCATTTGGAATATATCCATATCTGTGTAATTACTGAATCTTGTTTTAAGTGCTCAGAAAGCTCTCCCTCCAACCTGGGTTTTGTACCTACCATGCCTTTAGACCTGATGGTACTTGTGCTGCCATTTCCATATTATTAGAGATCATATCACCTCTTAGACAGATCCCCATGCGCTCACAAATGAAACTCATTGAACTCCAAACCACACTAAACAGAGCCAACTATCATTTTATAGACTGTTACAGGGCACAGTCTGTGTCCCCTTAAAATTATGTATGGTTACTAAAGGTTCTTCAACTTCCCATAAACAAAAACTCCCATTATTTTCAGAGACTTTAACCACCCCTCAATAAACTGGAGTACCTATACCGCAATGTAGGATATTGACTAGACTTAATAAACAGAACCTCCGTGGATCAGATTATTAATACCTACGAGTGGACATAATATTCTTGACCTGGACCTTACAAATTTAATGTCTTCATTTATCATTCCTGTTATCTCTTTCTCAAATTAAATCAGATCAAAATATAGTTATCTTCACCTTCCAAATATGTAAACTCACGTAAACCAATATCTCAGAATCTAAGGACTTCAGATGCATGAATCTCATCAAATTTTATGATGAAGTTTCAGAATTAAGTTATAACAGCATCATTCTAGATGATTCCATGGCAAGTAGCTTCACAAGGAGAATTATATGCCCACATGGAAGTATAGAGCTAGTAGTCCCATCCAAATCTGAACAGCATGGGGAATTTAAAAACAAATTACTTTGGTGGTCTACCAACATAAATAAACTCTATAATAAAAGAAAAAAATCCTTAAAGTATACAGACCCTCATGTTAAGGATAACATCAGGAAATTGACTAGTTACTTGAAAAATACTGTTAGGTCTATTAAAGCAGCCATAAACTTAGGTTACCATCTGAAGCTAAGGAAAATTATGTATCCTTCTTCAGCTATGGTAGGAAAAGAAAAAATAACATCCAAAAGTGATCTGAACTTATTCATAATGGCATCACTTACTCTAATACAGTACACATTGCCAGTACACTAGCAAACAAATTCAGTATGAATTTTACCCCATAGATGACTATTCAAAGCCCACTTATCCCTGAATTTCTGTGACCTCCCCCTTCACCACTAAAGAAAATGCAGTGAATGTGCTCTCCAAGACTAAAAATACTTCTTCCATGTGGCCTGACAGTATACCTGACTGTTTAATAAAAAGTACTAAACAAACACTTGTAGAGCTACTCCTTATGTTTTTAACTTGTGTTTAGCCACTGGCTTTGTCTTGAGTTTTGGCACAGAGCAGTAGTGATACCACTCCTTAAAGGTGGCCCCACCATTGACATCAGGGTTTACTGGGCCATTAGCATGACAAGTCTTATCTACAAAGCCATGGGACATACTGTAACTGAACTGATTAACTATAATATTAAAATTCTTATCAGTCTAGACCTTCAGCAGTTTGTCTTTGTCAGAGGTAGATCCTATTTAATGAATATTGCTAACTTATTTGAAAGGGTAGCACAGACTGTTGACAATGGCCATGCTGTTCATACAGCAAAGCATGACCTGGCCAAGGTGTCTGGTAGCATCACCCATGGTAGCACTGTTAATAAGCTTAATGTATTACATATAGACCCCCTTCTCTTAAGATGGATAGTGGATTGACTAAAAGATAGAACCCACACAGTATGGGTAGCAGGTGCAGTTTTAGAGAGTATGAAGGTCACCCGTGCTGACCCACAGTGTTCAGTGCTAGTACCTCTTTTGTTCTAAATTTACTTTTCTGATCTCCAGATCATGAACCAAGACCTCTGGCTTACTAAGTGTGGAAACAGGGAGTCATTGTCAAGTCCCTCTCTGAAACCAAAGACATTCAGCAAGAACTTACTCCTTTGAATGCCTGGTGCACTAAAATGGGCTGAAATTAAATGATAAAAAAATGAATTATTGCAACAGCTGGTGAGCAATCCCTCTTCCCAGCATACAACATAGACAACACCCAGCTTCAAGATGGGAATGTTGTTAAAGATCTTGGAACTTGAGCTGATGATTCCATCGCCTTTGATAATCATGTAATGACAGTAGTCAGAAAGTCCTTTTACTTAGCACAAAGGAATATCATGCAGATCTACAGATGTCATTGTCTTCCTAATATTCAGCATTGAGTAGACTAGTTATTGAATACAATACCTCCTTTGGAATGTACCTAAATAGACGTGGTGCAGCGGTTAGCATTGTCAACCTCACAGCAAGAGGTTCTCCCATTCGATTCTCGGCTGGAGCACCTTCTGTGTGGTGTCTGCATGTCCACCCCGCGGTCGAGTGACGTTAAAGACATGCAGGTAGGTGCAAGCATGAATGGGTGTGCTTTCCTTGAAGACTGAGCATCGGGCTGGCAACTCGGCACTGTAAAAAATCCACTCCCAATCATTAACGTACTGGAGTTCCGCTGTGGCAATCCCTAACCGGGAAAAGCCGAAAGACAATACTAGACAACTAGAAAGATGCCAGATGTTCCTAACTAAGAAGTTCACCAGCTTAAAAACCCTAAGCTGATAGAAAAGACTGGAAGTGCTGTCCCTTTATTCAGCATCTTATACACCTTCTGAAGGGAGATCTATGCTTTGCATTCCATGCCATTAGGGACCCAGTGGTCCTAGATCTGTTCTATTTTCACAAATCAAATAGTCTCACAAATAACAGAAATAAGGGTCTACATTCTCATTGACAAGTAAAAGATGATGAAAAGAAAGTTTCTCATGCAGCACCTTCCTGACCTCTAAAATAGACTGCCACTGCAAATCCAGCAATGGGATACATTATCTTCCTTCATATAGGAATTGGATGGGTATTCACAAATTCATCCTTGGCTTGACTGACCTAACCCTCCTTAGAAAAGGTGGTACAGTATAAGGGTGTGTAAATGGCAAGGAGTGAACGGTTGCAAGATTCACTTGCCTTGTATTTCATGTGATTCATATGAATAAGTCAAAAAATCAGGAAGAAAAGTTAGTTCTGTAACATAATAGAGAGACAGAGATTACCTCTTCTAGGATCGAGTTTCATTTGCTGTGGTGTGATGGAATCCATCTTATAAGAGGCCATTCTGCACTTCCAATGGGTAAAATTGCCAGTTGTAGTATGCCTGATGCAGAGCTGAAGTTAGAGGGACTATATTACCATATCGAATGGTAAAAATGTTGAACACTTATATGAGCGAAAATGTACAAGAACGAACTTGCTCTTGTGGGGGGGATTTGCCCCCACACAACCCGCTAAATATATATTCCAACTCCGAGGTTGCACTACAGTGAGGAAAGGGCAAATATTCCAATCCTCACTGTACCGCGACCCCCAAAAAACAAGTTCATTCTTGTGTGTTTTCACTCATATGAGCATTCAACATTCTTACCATTTGATATGCTAATATAGATCCAAGTTAGATGCACAGGCAGTCAGCAGAGTTTGAACAGTGGAGGTTGTCAGTAGACATTCTTCATCAGTGTGCATCGGAAATCAAGAAGATGAAAACGAAAATCCCTAATTTTTTTTCCTGAGCTGTAGTAATACAGGGTGGTCTGCCAATTTTAAGTGGAAATCATCTAGAGACTAAGTCAGAAATGCTAAACCAGACTGTATTAATTACTAACATGAGAAGAGACTATAGGGAATAGGGACATTGTTTTGATAGATTATGTCCAGTTGTTTAAATAAACATACCATAACAGTAGAAGTTTGAATAATCGGTGCAGTAGCCTAAGAAATATGGGTTATGTCTTGTAAGTATATAACTACTGGCCAGCCTCCAAAACTTCATGACATCTTCCATGTGCCCAAGCCATTAGTCAACTTGATATGAGCTGATTAAAAATACAGGTTTGTGTGCCAAGCCCTTCAGAGCTTTAATGCCAACAAAAAGAGGGAGGCAGAACCCTGAAAGGACAAAAAATAAAAGTCCACATCCTATCAAAAACAACACACCAAGAAACAAGAAGAGTGGAGGAAGGAAGCAGCTACTGTGGCAGTGATTATTCAGACACCTACTGTTATGGCAAGTTTACTTACACAATTGTACGTTCTTCATATTGACAACTGCTGCAGTAGCCTAAGTTATATGGGTAAGATTGACATGGTTTGCAAATTTTGGGAGGTGGAAGAAGAAGAGTCCAGAAGCCCCTTGAGAATTGTATTAGCAAAACCTGATCTAGCCCTAGAGAAGGAATCAAGCATACACTGCTTTGTAAAAGCATGTACAGAAGACAGAGTTTCTGCTTCAAGAATTCTTAGAATCTAACCCTTTCCAGAAAGCTATAGATGAAGCCAAAGCCATAGCAGATTGGGCCTTGACCTTGCTTCGAATAGTTTTGTTGTGATGAGAATAACAAAAGATAGTACTGTTGGACAACCATTTGGAAATAGTCTACTTTTTTTTTAAACAAGAAACATCTTTATTAAACCATCACTTATGACATAAGCAATCATACATTTATATAAATGAAAACAAACCACACCAACACAATCCTAGTTGCAAGCATTTTATATCACAAACAATACTGACACATTCCAGGCTGCAAAGATTATGTATCACTTATATTCTACCCAATCATTTTCAGTCAAACATTACATAGATCATTTAAGTCCTGCCTTCTTTTAAACCTCATTCCTCCCCTGTGTGTATTGCTCCCACAATTCCCATTTTTTCTATGTAGTTTGCTCCTACCTTTTTCTAAAGATCTCAGTTCCAGTTGTTTTATCTCTGTTACTAAATTCACTACTTCTAATATAGTTGACTTAGATTTTGATTTTTGTTTTCGAGTAACTGCTTTTTTGGCAACCATCATAATTAGAGATAGCAAGGCCTTACCATGTGTAGGCAATTCCGAGTCTGTATCATAGCTCAGAAAAATAATTTCCCTCGTCATACCAATCTGCCCACCCAGCATCTCCTACAGTGCATCCTGCAGGCAATCTGTGAAGTCCACCAACTCACTGCACTTCACTCCCAGATATTATGTTCCAAATTACATCTTTCTTCCCCATCACACCTCCAACATTTGTTATCTACCCGAGGAAGCTTTCTCTGAAGCCTACTTGGGGTATAAAAATATCTTGCAAACATTTCCAAGCAAAAATCCTATATCTTCTAGATTTTGTTGTTTCTTTGTGAATTGCTTATCCAGTCTCTAATCCCAATCCTTTCTAACCTACTCTGATTGATTCTTATAGTTGTCATGCAATATTCTATATGCTCTACTAATTATTTTATTTTTTTAATGGCAGCTTCTCTTCTAGATTCTACTTAAAACTCTACCAGTCCTGGTCTTTCATTTAGGACCCGCCTGTTTCTTTCTCTTTGCCTATTCTCTGATATCAATCCTTGATAGGGAAGGCAGTCTTTAACCTGCAGTCCAAATAATTTCTTGGCACCTTCCCATTCTATCATCTTTCTCTCTCTAATTATTTGCTCCCAATACCTAGGTTACTTTGCCAGTTTTCTGCAATAAATTCCAACCCCATCTTGCTTATTATCTATATCCGTAATTGCAGTCATCCTTATCAGCAGAATCTCCTTTCCGCATTCCCGTGTTGGCTTAGTTCTTAGAATACTTTCTTCTACTTTATGAATATAATATTCTGTATGATTATTGTTATTCTCCTTAAAGGCCTGCATCCAAAATCCCAGTCTTTCCTTGTTTTTGAGCTTCCCCCATGTTTCAAGATCATTCCTTTCCACTTTGAATGATAGTTTTCTGCTTGTGCTATGCATAGAACCCTTAACCGTGTAGCTCTGAAATACCCCTTCAAGTTGGATAATCCTAATTCACACTGTTCTACTGATAGAATCAGCTTATCCAACTTGACTCTTGCCATCTTCCCCTCCCAGATAGTCTTTCAGCTCTTTATTAATTGCTATCCACAACTTCTCTTCTGGTTGATAAAAATATGCCTGACCTGTGTATAAGGCTAAAGGGTCTAAAAACATTTTGACTGCTTGTATCTTACTATCCATATCCATATAGCAAAGCTTCCACTTTCTCAGTTTTTGTATTATATTTAGTTTAGTCTCTTCCCACATATCCCTAGGTGCCAAACCAGAATAATTTTTAATCCATATTCCTAAATACTTCATTTTATCATGTCCTCATAAATAAGGATATTGCTGAATCAATTTGTGTGGGTACATAATTTATTGCTATTGCTTTTGTTTATCTTCATTAATTTTTTTTCCATAAAAGATTTGTAACTGTCTCCAAATGTTCCACAGCACTGTAATGTCTCTTTCTGGTTTTGTCGGGTATAAAATAATATCATTTGCAAATAAAGCCAGCTTTTCTTGACTACCATACCAATTATATCCTTGAATTTCTGAGTCCCTTATTTGCTTTGCCAATGGTTCTAAATATAATGCAAATAACAAAGGGGAAAGAGGACACCCCTGAGTGGTTCCTATGCTCAAGCAGAAATTATCAGTAAGGACCCCACTCACTATAATTTTTACCTCAGATCCCTTGTATAGTCTCCTAATTAACCTTATAATTTTTTCAGGAAATCCAAATGCATCCATTGCCCTGCTCATAAAGTCCCAGCTTACTTTGTCAAATGCTGTCTCTCCATCAAGACCCAACAACAACAATGATATTTTCTTACATTCTGCCTACCTCTGGATTATCAATGCTCTTTTAATGTTGTCAAATGTTTGCTTTCCCTCCACAAAACCACATTGATCCATATCTATCAACTTTGGCATTACATTTGTCATTCTTTTAGCCATTATAGACTTGAACACTTTATAATCATGGTTTAGTATTGAAATGGGCATGTATGAAGCTCCATCTGATGGATCTTTCCCTTCTTTAGGTATTACAGCTACCACTGCTTTCTTCTAAGATGTTGGTACTTCTCTTAGAATACTGTTAAAGAAAACCTTCCAGATCTTTATCAGTTTTTTCCTGCCTTGCTTCAAGAATTCCACAGGACTACCATCTATTCCTGGGGACTTTCCTGTAGATTGGTTATATGTCACAATTTTTATCCCATCTCCTCCTATCATAACCATTAGTAATTGAGACTCGTCTACCTCTAACATTGGTATATTTAATTCTTCAATAAGCATTTCCATTTATATCTTTTCTTGATTTCCATATTTCTCTGCTTTATACAGACTTCAAAGAATTTCCAAAAGATTTCTAATACCTCTACAGAATCTCTTGTTACATTCCTTGTTATAGGCTCCTTAAGCTTGGAGACAGCCCTTTCTACTTTCTGTCGCTTCCCACTGCCTAGCTATATTTTCATAAGAAATTTCTATCCTCCCTAATAGCTCCTGAATAATTTCCATTACCCATTCTTTAAATTCCTCTCTTTTTAACAGATAGATGGGAAAGCATGAGTGTCTCATTTTTATTTCATTATGTGTTTTTATTTTAGTTATTATTGGCACATGATCTGAAATAGTTATTGCGTGCATATCAAGACGTTCAATTAAATGTACATGTTCTTGTGAAATATAAATTCTGTCTAGCATAGCCCAGTTTTTATATCTTGGGGTATAATATGTAAATTCCGTCTGAACTGCTATTACTGAATTTACATCTTCCTTCCAAATATTTTCATAACTTCCTTCAAAAACCTCCCCTCCTTTGTTATACTTTCCCTTCTGGGCCCCCAGACACATCTTCACCACTGCAAATCACATTCCAGTCCCCACCTATAAGTAATATTCCCTGCTGAAAACTGATTATTTCTACCAGTATTTTTTTAAGCTCCATTGTAGCAGTTTTAGGTGGAATATAAATACATGCCAGTGTAATCCTCCTCCCTTGCCAGTAGCCCCTTAGACTATAAAGCTGCCATTATTATCTCTTTTATCCTCTTCTATCACTATTGAAGCTCCTCTTTCAATTAATATAAGTACTCCTCTTTTCCTTTGTCCCAGGTATTCCGCTGAATAACCATCCTGAAAACCTTTCCTTATCAAATTCACATGTTCAGTTCTTTCTATGTGTTCTTTCTGTAACATAGCTATTTACACTCTGCGTTTTTAATGTAGTTCACTACTCTTTCTTATTTTTGTATTTATCTATGAGACTGTTGATATTTAAAGACATTACAGAAATCATCATTGCATTAAAAAGTTAGTATTCACACCTTTTATGTACAACACCTTTTTTGTTAAATATCTAGCTCCAGCTTTTGTGTTGCATGTATACACTCTTTGGCAGGTTGAACTTTTATACAGTTGTTTCCTGTCATATCCATTCAAGCCTATTTCACATCTTACAAAACATTTTGTTTTATTGAAAGCCCTCAATCAAAAAAAAAAAAAAAACACTTCCAGTACCCCCTAAAACCTATTAATGTAATACTAACAGACAAAACTATGTACATAGTCAAATATTGAAAATTTCCCCTCCTAATAGGAACAAAAGTCCCAAACTGACAGTTACACTTATAGATTTGAGTTAACCTAAAATAAAGGTTATGCATGCTAAAATGTGTGGTGCAGCCTGTGCTTCCACTAAGTGCTAATTGGTTTTGTCTTAGCTTTATAGCTCTCCCAGATGGAAAACCCCCTAAATGCTTTCAGAGAAAATTATATCCTAGCCAGTTTCCCTTTTCTTCTTTTTTCCTGAGCCAATCAATCTCCACCAGACTATAGCCAGTTTTACTTTATCAGATTGTCCACATGGAGACAAGAGAACCATACAGCCAGTTTCTCTTTATCAGATTTTTTTCCATGGGAACATGAATAGTGGAATAAATTTGCACCTCTTCTGCCTGGTGTACAATGAGTAATCATCTCCACAAACACTGTGCTGTCTCCCTTTTTGTACATTGTCCTTCTGCTACAGTTTTGTCTGAATCAACAACTCCTGCTGGTAGGATTGCATCTTTTCTCTTAAATGTCTAGGCTGCTTTCTCATAGCCAGATTTGGAACATACACATGATGTACCCTTTCAACTAACAACTCCTGCTGTAGAATACCAGTCCAGTTGCTTGTTTGTGCTTTCATAAAATGAATGCAGTCTGTTCCTTCCAGTTTTTCTGGTATAGTTGGAAATCTGAAGTTTTCCCTATGTGCTCTGTCCTCTAATTCTATTATTTTTTAGACATTTCTTCCTGAGCAGTCTCATATTCAGTTACCCTTTTCTTCATTTTGACCTCTGACTTTTGTAGCTTTATCACCTCATCTGAATATCTGGTTAAAGCTTCTTCTATTTTTTACAACCTTTTGTTGTTTGTGTTGATATATTCCAACAGTGTTTCATTTATTCTAACCAGGTATGTGTGCAGTTGTCTTATTTCTTCCTGTAGGTTAATGGAATTCATGTGTGGAGATTGCATTACTTTTTGCTGAACAGCTGCAGAACTTTCCCCAATCAGTGTTTCTTCCTCACTTTTTGTAGTTGATTTTTTCCAGTTCCTCTGTATTTCTTTTTTCATGGCATCCAGGCAGTACACTTACTAGCCAGTTACTGAAATCTACCATAAATACAAGTCTACTGGCCTTCTCTGCTGAGTTTCTGTTTTCACAGCGGGAGAGATAGAATTAAGCTGTTACTCAATGTGCAGCCATCTTGGAAGTCCCTGGAAATAGTCTACTTTGACACAGATTGCCCCTTCTTAACTTCACAAGAGATGAACAATTGATCCAGTGATCTGAAAGATTTAGTTTATCAAGGTAGCACCTGAGTTGTCTGTTGTATGGAGTATCCTTTCTCTCTCATTTTCAGAACAGAAAATGGGGAGATGGATATGTTGGCTTAAAGAAAATGTAGATATCACTTCACGCATAAAAGAAGGATTAGGTTTCAAAGAAATTCTGTCCTTGTGAAAAATGAGGTAAGGTTGAATCACCATAAAAGCTTGCAACTTAGGTAATCCCTCTTGCAGAGGGCAGCACAGTCCGTGAAACTGTTATCTACATTAAAAACCTCAAATTATCCAGCTTAGCTGGTTCAAATGGAACAAGTGTTAGTTTTAACATAAAATTAAGATACCAAGGAGTGGCCACCAGTTTTCTTGGAGACCTATTATGCAAAACCCCTTTCAAAACTATTTAACATGAGAATGCATTGAATGAGGAGAATAGATGGGCAAACATACTGAAATGGCCAATAAATGAAACATGATGGAGGAGTAAGAAAGGCAACAGGATGGCAACTCACACAAATATTGTAAAAAATAGTGAAGAGCTTGCCCCAAATGGGTGCTTATAATGTTGTTGGCATCAACTAGAAAATGTTTTCTGTTTGATCAATGATTTTCTAATAACAGGCTTTCTTGCCTGCATTAGTATCTGCTGCATGTCCTTAGTAAACAGTTGCCTAAAGAGAATTAAGATTCTATAATCCATGTCATCTATTTAAGCTGATTGGGATCAGGTGTATCAAACACCCCTGATTTTGTGTGTGTAGATCCAGTCTGCGAGGAAAATTGTGGTAACTGTCTCTGGTTATTTCCAAAGGGAGAGCCACTTTTGCATAGCCTAGAAGGGAGTCATCACAAGGATCTTTGGGGATTCCTTCTGAATCTTTTGAAGTATCCTGGATATCAGAGAAAAGGGTGGAAAAGAAAATGCATCTGTCTTTCAGTCCTTATTGCATGAAGCCCGGAGCAGAATCTGGCCAGCTGATTGTTCAGAGAAGAAGCAAATAGTTCTACTTGAGAAACTCCCCACAGATGGATCAAATCTTTAAAGAACTTGATAGACTTCCAAGATGGCTGCACACTGATCAACAGCTTAACTTCAGCTCTTGCAGTATGAAAAAGAAGCTGAGAGATAAGGGCTAGTAACTGGCAGTTTTATTAAAATGCATGGATGACATCAAAGAAGAAACTTCGAGACTGCAAGAAAATAAACTAGAAAAGATAAGAAAATACTGACAAGGAAGACTCCTGCAGATTTATCAGCAAAAAGCAGTTCATTCTGCAGCTTTGGTACAAGAGATGGCTTCCAGTAATTTAGAGGCAAAAATAATTAAAATGTGCTCAGAGGTGATTAAAATAAATGAAAAAAATGAAGACGTATATTAACTCAAAATAATTAAAGACTGGGAAAAATAAAGAAGCTTTAAACAGCTATTCAGATGAACTGATAAAATTGCAAAAATCAAAGGTCAAAATGAAGAAAAGGCTGGCTGCGTATGAGACTGTTCAAGAACAGCTGTTTCAAAAAATAGAAAAAAATTTCTGACATTAGATTTTCTGCTGTACCAGAGAAAGTAGAAAGAACAGACTGTATTAATTTTATGAAATCACAAACAAACAACTGGACTGGCATTCCACAGCAGGATTTGCTAATTGAAAGGACACATCATGTTTATGCCCCAAACCTGGCCATGTGAGAGCAGCCAAGACCTTTATTATTAAATATGCAATCATAGCAGCAGCAAGAGTTGATCCTGACATAATTGTGGCAGAGGGGCAAAATGTTAAAAATTGGAGACAATAGAGTGTTTGTGGAAAATGATTACTCACTGTACACCATGCAGAATAGAAGCAAATTTATCCCGGCAGTCATGGCATGTAGAGGGGATAGGTATAAGACATAAATTCTGTATCCAGCTGTCTTCAGGTTTTTTTTTTTCCTTGAGGTTCAAAGTCATTTTTGATGCAGAACAGGCTAAACAGGAACTACAAAAGTTTGTCTTAACAAAGAGTGAGCCATAAAATAGATGGTGGACTGTGCTCCTCATTCTTCTGATAAAAAACACACATAGAGAGACTTTTCCAGTGTTCCAAAGGAAAATGCTTGAGAGACCAAAAAAAGCACAGGAGTTGACTAGAAAAATGGGGACCTTGGACTTAAAACCAGAGACTGGAGTTGGGGAGATAGAAATGAACAGGAAGAAGATCAACAACACTGAAATTAGTAAATAAGTGTGCGACTACAAAGCACTGACCACCTTGCAGAAGTAAAAAAAAGTGACTAAGAAAGATTAGACTTTTGTTGACTTTGTTAAACTTGTCACTTTATGTCATTAACGTTTGGAAGGATAGTAAAAGAAAAAAAAAAAAGAGTAATTGCAAGTAAAACACATTTTGTTCACAATAGTATTTGTATAAAACATGTCATGATATAAATTGCATGTTATTAAATAAATTATTTTCAGCAATTGATGTATGTGATAAAGATTCTAAAGTAAAAAAAGTACATATCTTGTCTTTTAGTTTAAAAATTTAGGCATTACAATGTAAAAAAAAAAGAATGGCTAGACAAAATCATGTTCAAGTTAACATGTTGTAATCTTGGGCTTTTGAGATGGAGTGGGGTGTATAAGTGCACTCATCATAATATATGTAAAGTTGAGGTGTTTTCTCTTACTTTTGCATAGGTGAATAAATGGATCAGCCCTTGGCTAAACTCATTAACACCTATGTGACAAGGAATGTCACAACCTCTGTCAGTCTGCACACATACCTGGATTCTAAAGCATTTTCTGGGATATCAACTAAAAAAGCACAATACAAAGAAATGTAAATATTTTTTGAACGATAAAAGCTATTAAAATTGTACAAACAGCAATGTTATCAGTAACACATCTTCCTTGCATTGCTAAAATCAGTGCAGTCACAGCAATGTTATAATATATTATTATGCATTCAATCCCAGAATTATATTTTCTCTAATGTTTCACAAGCAGTCATATCTTGGAAACAATACAACCTAGATGTACTTTGTTATCTTACTTTTGTTTGCCAGACATAAGCTTTCACATGACAGCAACAAGTTCCTTTCTGTTTGCAGGCTTACTGACATATTTACAAAAAAACTGAAGAATTATGTTTATTTGTATAGTTAACTATATAAACACTCATGAGTACCTCCCAAGATGTGCAACTTAAAGTGCAAATATCAATGGCAGTTTTGTTCAGTATCATCTAAGGTTTCATCATATGCCATGCAATAGTATGTGAGTCATCTAGTTTTAGAAAAATTAAGCACATATGGAAATATTTCAGATTTTTTATAATTACTAGAAAATAACTACCAATATCTCTAGTGTAGTGTGTTGTAAATGCACAATGACAATGAACTTTTCCTTCTCCCACTAGGGCATTTCACACCATGCCCCTCAACAGTATATAGGTCTCTCAGTTATGAAAATAAGGATGTACATTTGAATATGTGATTAATAAGAGGAAATCAGTAGTTAATTTCTCCACTGCAGATTATATAAGGTTGGCAATCTTATTATCAGAACAAGAAAAACCGCAATGAGCTTTAAGGTAATAACAAAACCGATAATAGTAAGAATCCTTGTGTAAATGACAAAACCAGTGAAAAAGCAGAAGGGTTTATTTGAGCAAGGAATAATATAATTTATAGTTAGTTGATTTTTTTAATTGTATTAAGAGTTTATATGTTTTTAAGAGTTTCATGTTTATTAATTAGTTGTTAATTATTTAATTGGATGCATGCTTGTATAAATAAGATGTGTTGTTTGTGGTAATTATTATGAAGAAGTCATTAGACAAAAGTGGTTAATACATTTTGTACGCTAATTCTGTGGCTGCCCTGCTGTTCGGCTGGTCTACAAGAGGTTTCTTACTATTATTAATCTTATTATCACTTTGTTAATTATACAACACTGTTTCTAATACTCCCTATTATTAATTGGTGACTCACTTAGTTAAGGAAGACAGACCCAAAAATGCTGGATGCTATAAGGAGGTATGGATGTTAACTGGAAGAATACAAAAAAGGTACTTAACACTTGAAGTAATTAATCTAATATGTTTCTTGTGTAAGGATGTGTGCTATAAAATAAGAGAACACTGTGAATGTTGAAAAAGTTTTCCTTTAGCAAATAAATGTTTGGTGTGAGTTGAGATGTCTGCAGTGGGGTTGGGAGGGCAGGTGTGCATTTTATTTTTTTTGTTTCCATGGAGACAAGGTGATTATAGGTCCAGGCAAAAATAATTGAGAGCTGTGTTTGAAATTATGGGCATTGAATAAGGGAGAACAGTTTTTCTGGTACCTAAATACCGAATACTGTATAATTTAGTTTAAGACAGGTAGTGCACTTTTCTTAAGGCTAAAGGTTGATGTTTTCTGAAAGCATTCATGGTGTTTTTCACATCCAGGAGGGGAATAAAGATAAGGCAAGAAAAGACAATAAATGTAAGTAGGATCACAGGCTGTAACATGTAGTTTAGTATGGATAACCTGAATTATAGGTTACTTAGTGCCTTTGGGTGAAGCCATTGATTTGCAACAATTGTTCCTGTCAGAAGGGTTAAACTTCATTATTTGAAGATGTATATAGTTTTGTGTGTTTGTTTTAAGTTGCTAGATTATGGGGTGTTCTGGGGATTTGTTTGTTGTATTTATTTATTTATGTGACATTTATTTACTGGAAAAGGCTGTCTGGGCCAGAAAGTGCACATTTGTAGCAGAGGCGCAGGGAGAAAAGCTCCACAATCACAATCTTTCAAAAATCTAGTACAGACATTTTAAATCACAAAGTATCAGGTTACGCTTCAAAACATAAGAGTAAAAAATGTTGTAATGAGAAAAACATAGAACATATGTTTCATAGCAGAGTGCAATGAAAAACAATAACATGAGTTAGAGAAATATGTGATAAAAAACTAATTTGTGCTATTATTTGTTGCATATGTGATAAATGAGACCTGAGACCATTCTAATAAGATTTTTAAAGAGATAGCAGAGATTACATGATTAGAGACTGTGAGGAGAAGTTGAGTGATGGGTTAGTATGAGAGATGGTGTCCATATTATGGTTAAAGAAGGAAGAAAGATAGAGAAAAGGAGATTATAAGAATAGCACAGGGTAGGGTGTATTCACATAGCTTAGGTTAGTAGGGAGGAAAGAGAAAGAGGTAGATGAAAGGTCTGCAGAAATGAAGTGGGTAAGGTAAGGTAGTGATAAAAGCAAAAGAAAGGAGTAGAGTACAATGGTGGAGTGGGCTGTGAGGTGTGATTTATGTTGAAGGTACGAGTGTAGTATAGTGAATAAGATCAGCCAGGACTAGCACAGGAGCAAGACCAAGAAATTTGTAACACATTCTTTTAGGGAATATTTAAAGGTGGGTAGGTTAGAAATACTTCTGGTGGTTAGAGGTAAGGAGTTACATTTTTTTGCTACTGAGTATGAGTGTAGGCTTTGTCCCGGGGATTTATTTGGTTTATTTATGGTGAGAAGTTGTGTGTCTTCTGATTTAATAGTACTTTTACACAAATGTATTTTGATTAAACGGGGACGAGCTAGGCAGGCTAATGGTTTCTGGATGATTTTATGTTTTGTCATATGCTGAATGTAGGAAAGGTGGAGGGGCAGTTCTTGTCATGCAAAGAGTATGCAGAATGTTACAGTGATGGCTAAAGAAGGATGAATTAGTTGCAAACTTGTTTGTTATAGCAGCTTTCAAGTATGTTTTTTAGGAAGGTTTGTAAATTGGTTAGAACTGGTGCTCCATAGAATAGGAAGGCAGAATGTAAGTTTTGACTAGAGTAATTTTTGTGTGTGTATTCAGAAAATATTTGATTCTGTATAGCATGCCTAGTTTTTGATGGGTTTTCTTCTCCTTGATATTGCCTTGGAAGCAGAGGTCAACTTTAAGATTATCATCTATTATGACTACTAATAGTTTGGCATGGTGGACTAATGCAATTTCAGTGCCATTTGCTGAAAATATTTTGAAAGATGCTTTGTTAGTTGTATGCATTTTTGGGGTAAAGAGAAGGAGTTTGTATTTTTGGGATTAAGTAAGAGCTGTACTCTTGTAAGCCAGGCTTCAATGGAGATGACAACTTGTTGAGTGATTTCTTCAAGGTGAGTTAAGGTGTTTGAAGAGCAGATGATGGCAGAGTCCTCTGTATATTGAATCAGGGTGCCTTCACAAGAAGATAATTGTTGGTTACTGATAAAAATATTGAGTAGTGCAAGGTCAAGGATAGATCCTTGTGGGACTCCCATGAAAGTGGGAAGGTATGCAGATATGGACCCTTGCCATTTTATGGCTTGTTGCCTGTTGACAAGGTAGCTAGAGAACCATTGAATAGATGTAAATGATAGACCCAAGGTGGAAAGTTGATTGAGATATTTAGTGTGAGAGACCATGTCAAGACTTTTGATAGATCTAGAGATACTGCAGATACAAGTGTATTAGAGTTGTGAGTTCTATTGACTGTATCTGTAAATTTCAGTCATGCAGTGTTGGTACTGTGGCATGGCAGAAATCCATGTTGTGTATTGCTGATTAGTTTATTTTTTTTTGTTTGTTTGATGGTTTACATTAAAGCAAAAAGTCTTGTAAAATGTGACATAAGTTCAAATTTAGATTACAAGAAACAAGTGTATAAAGGATTAGTCTGTTAGTCTACCAAACATTAGTGGGTGCATGTAACACAAAAGCTGGAAATTGTCATTTAGAAATCTGACGTATATTAGGTGGATATAATTTTTTATATATACTATCCATATAATTTTGGAATGTGAATGGCCTCACAGGTGTAGACAAAAAGGTAAGAGTACTGGATTATATTAAAGAAATGCTGCACAGAGTCATATTGGGAAAGAAGTGAGCATGTGAATTTGATAAAGAAAGGATATCAGGATTGATATTCAGCAAAATATCTGGACAAAAAGGAAAGTATTTATACTAATTGTTTCAATAGTGATAGAAGATGGTGAAAAGTAATAATGATAGATTTGTGGTAATAAGGGGCTACTGGCAAGAGTGGAGAATTAACCTGGTATGTATTGATATTCCACCTTAAACTGCTGTTTTGGAGCTTAAGAAAATGTCGGTAGAAGTAATCAACTTCCAGCAGGGAATATTACTTATAGGAGGGGACTGGAAGTTCATTTGCAACAATAAGTATGTATCTGGGGAATACAAAAGAGGGTATATTTCTGAAGAAATTTATAAAAATATTTTGTATTGAAGATGTGAATTCAGTAGTAGGAATTCAGAGAGAATTTGTATATTATTCCCCAAGGTACAATGACTGGGTTAGAATAGACAGAAAGTACATTTCACAGGGACACATAGGTTCATACTAGGCTATCTGCCCTAGGGCATTTATAAGCCTAGCCAGAATGTGTTTGGCTTTTGCCACCCATTTTAAATTAATTTTGCTATGCCCTTTTTTGAGGTTAGTATACTGTGCCTCTGTCTAACAGTGACACAGAAGTGATACCCGGGGTAAACTTACGCTCTCCCATCCACTCATCAAGATTCCTCTTGAAGAGAGTCAATGAGGGGCTCTGCCTAACCTGGACTGGGATTTTATTCCAGAGTGAAGGGAGCCTCTGGGTCATGAATCTGTCCCTCCAGCATGTCCTATTTATTTCAGTGCTGAGGTTCAAGTCTCGAGCGTGTAGCTCGATGGGATATGGATTTTCTGAGGTGCAGCATGTCCATTAATTCCGGGTTGGACATGGCTTTATACATCAAGCACAGATCGCCCCTGAACAGGCAGTATGCCACTGAGTAGAGCTGGAGTTTCTTTAACCGGGCAGCATATGGCATCTGTTTGAGCCCTTTGATCCTCTTGGTGAGGTACTTTTGGGGTCTTTCCAGTTGCTGCAGGTGTCTGGTAAGGTACATCCCAAAAGGGGCATTGTACTCAATTATGGGCCTGATGAGGGATGAGTAAAGAGGCACGATGACCTCCCCTGATCTAGATGTAAATCCCTTCATGATTAGGTGGGCTATATAAAATGTTTTTCTAACCACTTTGGCCACATGGTTGTCAAATGAGAGATTGCTATCAACTTGGGTCCCCAGGTCCCTATATTTAATTGAAAGCTTTGACACACATCCAATAACTAGTTCAGATTACATGCCAATAAAAATGAAGATAAAAATGCAGGGTAATTAAGCAAAAATGAGACCCAGGTACATCCCCACCTATTTGTTAAAAAGAGAGGAATTTAAGGAATGAGTGGTGGAAGTTATTCAAGAGTTACTAGGGAAAACAGAAATTTATTTAAGAATTATAGCTAGTGAGTAGTATAAATGAAAGTGCAGTTTAAAATAGGGTAGAAATAAAAGAGAAAGAGATATGACTATGAAGGAACAAGAGTGGTTTAGAATGGCTGGCAAAGGTTAAAATATTCTCAAAAAATATTGCAGAATAAGAGGAAGCTCGCAGAACATGAAGAGGCACTACTGCAGAGTGCTAAAGAGAAAATAAGGGAGTATCAGGATAATATGCTTGAGTTTAGAAAGACTGAAAGAACAACTGATCTGATGTTGTCAATTTTCATTTTATCCTCTGCATATGGGCTTGGCCGTCACTACAGTGGTGATCACCAAGCTTAACCCTTACTCATAATGCGCCTCTCCCATTTTTCTCAGATCTCATTTGCTGCTTTTAGTGTCAGATGTGGTTCTCCATTGTTCTCAAGCTAAGTGACAATTTTTGTATTTTGAACTTTACTTCTACTTTTTATTTCAGTCCTTTCCATAATATAATTAATCATCTACCTGCCCTTAATATTTCTTTACACTTCAGTGTATTTTATGTACCTTCTCCCATGTTTTTGCCTTTCTAATTATTTAAATTTTTTTTTAAGATTTACTTGTTTCTGTTGTTGTGCAAGGCTTCTTCCCTGTGTGTGTGTGTGTGTGTGTGTGTGTGTGTGTGTGTGTGTGTGTGTGTGTATACCTGCTTTGTACCAGGTTTTAATTGTAGATATGGCTGATAAACCAAAATCCTCTTCTGGCTTTAAGAGATTTCAGAAATGTGGACATAAAACCCCTTTTTCTGATGCACATTTACTTTATGTATACAGTTTGGGGCCCCTCCATCTCCAGGAGGACTGCTCCATCTGTCACTCATTCAGTCATAGAGCCTTACTGGATAGGAAGAGCAAGTTAATCCTTAAAGGGCTTCTACCATCTCCTTTTAGTGAGGCCATATCTGGATTGCAGGCATTTAAAAGAAAAACTGATGTGTCTTCTCCCTCCAGAACTTTGTAAAGGCAAAAAAGAGATGTTTATCGATGCCTACATCCCCATTGGTGCTGACTTTCAAGAAGCCTAAGTCTTCTGTTCCTCCAATTTTCACAGAACTGACAGACATTTTACCTCAGTACTCGGTTCCAAAGGACTCCATGGAGCTAAGTTGATTGGGTCTGAAACAGTGTTTGGCACCAGAAATTATGGTACAGAAAACTGATGTCTCATCTGCACTGAACATATTGGTGCAGGAATCTCCCTCGGTGCCTGCTGCATCGACCCTGAGCAAACAACCTGAGGATTTCTCCATGATTGCTCTACTTAGAACATCCTACTTCCCTTCCTGTGATCCCTTTCCAGAAAGGTTGCTTTCACCCTTCCTGGAAAGACCCAAACCCTCCATCATTTCCCTCCATTCCACTAAAAGCCTGACCGAGGATGACATGGAGACACTGTTGAACAAGATTCTCTGAGCAAGAGGATTTACAGGGTCCACTTCTACCCCGGCTCTTATGGGTCTAGGATCCAAGTCTTCATATACACCACTGACACTTCCTCCTCTGACTTCTACTGGAGCTTCAGAGTCCTCGGCTCTGAGCTGCCTGGCACTGACTGTATCAGAATCGAAGATATCCTTATCTATGTTACTCTCTGTTGCTCTGAGCTCCTCACTTCAATCAGAACCGGAGACCTTTCAGAGCTATATCTCTCCTGTGGGCTCTGAGGTGCCAGAGTTGACCCCTGTTTTGCTGGAGCTTTCTATGTGACTTGGACCCTCAGCATGGATCAGTTCAGCTCTGGCTTCGATCTTGGCAGATGTCTCCTCAAAGCAAGGAGTGACCACAGTTCCGAGGCACTCTTTCTCGGTTCTGGGCTCCTTCCCTCTTTGGGTGGCCCAACTTTTCAGGCTATGGAGAGAGCCTTGACTACAGCACTCAGTCAGCTGGCCCATTCCACCTCGGAGCAGATATCCTTGCCTTCCTCCCATCTGGATATTCAACCCGTGCCTCCACAGGGTCATCAGGTGTAGAAACCGCAAGATTACCAAAAAGGAATTCCCTCTTCTTCTGATACCTCCCCAGATCATCCCACTGAGGAGGTCTGTAAGAAAAAAAAGTTTAAGAAAAAGCACTTGAATTCCCCAGAGGAATCAATCACCAATGATACTGACTTTGATGAAGGTGAAGGTTCCCCAAGATCACCCCCAGTTGATGTCTCCTTTGGAGACATCCTGGAGATTCTGAAGCAAAGGGGTTATTAGAAGTCTCAAAATCCTTCCTCCAATGAGTTTGTGTACCTGCAGGCTTTTGGCACTCACCAGTCTACCTCTTGAGTGACTCTGCCCCCAATGAGCTCATTCAGTAGATCTGTCAGTGGCCATGGAAGGCCCCTGACACCATTGAGCCTATCCCCAGGAGACCTGACAAAATTTTAACCACCCTAGATAAGCAATTTTGGTCTAAGGGTTTACCTGTTGATGCCATAGTCATAGTGGCTGCAATTAAAAATGAACTAGCTGAAGAGAATTCCTCTATCCATCCACTTAACAGAGAGTCTCAATTGATGGATAGATTTGGGAAGTGAGTCTATGCATCATTGACCTTTGCACTAAGGCCCTTGAACTTTTTGGCAAAATTTACCAGACTGCAAATGGATCTAATTAAGGAGTTATCAGATACCCTGTCAGGAGCCGTTTCTGAGGAGGTCCAAGAAAGAGTTGTTTCCCAGTTGGTTACCTTACAGTCTGTATCAAACTCGTCCATGAGACTCATTGCTCATGCAGCCGAAGGGACCACCAGAGCAGCAGGTTCAGGCATTGCCATTAGGCGACACACCTGGATGCACCTGTATGATTTTTTGGAGCCATTTAAATCTTCATTCATCAAAACACCTTTTGACAGATCTTCCTTATTTGGCACAAAAGTTAAAGACACATTATCCAAGTGTGAGAAAGATGGAGAGACACTTTATTCTGTGATTGTACATTTTTCCACTCCTCAATGACCATTCTCTAGAAATAAGAGAAGCAGTGGGAAAATGTGGTTCAAGAAATCCCAAGGGCATTTTCAGGACACATGTGGAGGGAGTTCCCCCGGGGCAGAGTGGGGAGCTTTAATTGAAGAAGCCATCCACGTGGCAGAGGTGGCCCTCAGAACCAGGGTTTCAGAGATTTGCTGTCTGGCAAGCTGTTTCAGTGCTCCTAAAAGGAAGCCTGATTGTCTTCCTCTGGAGGCACAAGCAAACTGAGCAAAATAAACTGACGTGAAAAATACAATTCAATAGCTCAGTAGACACCAGTCCAAACACAAGTAAAAAAGGAAGTCCAGTAGTAATTCAAACGGTTTAATGAAGTGCTTTTCGTTATAATAAATACAATAACATCTTCAGATCACCTGACTATAACGAAAAATGCTTCATTAAACCATTTGAATTACTACTGGACTTCCTTTTTTGCTTGTGTTTGGACTGGTGTCTACTGAGCTACTGAATTGTATTTTTCCTCTGGAGGCAACTGGGGGGCATCTATCCCTGCATCTCAAAGCCTGGCTACAATATCTTCAGATACTTGGGCGCACAGGATCATTTCTAGAGGATATACCATACACTTTTCCTTTCTTCCTTCTGTATGCAGGAAAATGTCTGATGTTTCACCCAATCAGAAGGAACATGCAGTTCTTCAAATACAAAAACTGCTAGAAAAGAGTCATCCAAGAAGTACCACCAAACCAGATGGAGTCTGGAACTTACTCATGATTCTTTTAGGTCCAAAAAAGACAGGGGGACTGGAGACCAATTGTGGATCTAAGCATGCTGAACAAGTTGGTTTGGCTAACCAAATTCCGGATGGTCACGGTAGAGTCCATTCTTCCATTTTTGGAAAAGAATGATTGGATGTGTTCAACAGATCTTCAGGATGCATATTGCCTTATCAAAATGGACAAACAATCCTGGAGTTTTCTTTGCTTCCGGAAAGGAGCCAGTCATTATCAATTCAGAGTTCTGCCCTTCGGCCTCATTACAGCCCCCATGTTGTTTACCAAATGTATGCCAGTAGTAGCAGTTCAGTTGAGACTGCAGGTATTCTGAGTGTTTCCATATTTAGACAACTGCCTCAGTACTGCTCCGACCAGGCATCAGTTAGTAGAAGCAAGAGATCATGTCCTTCAGTCTTTTTCTTACTTAGGGATAACTATAAATTTCAAAAAATCACAACTGACTCCTACTCAAACCTTAGAGTTCATAGGAGCAATTCTAAACACAACGACTTCCACAGCCTCTCTTTCCCCTGCAACATTAGAGAAAATCAGAGTTTAGGTTCATAAAATCATCAACAACAGGAAAGAGACTGCACATCTAAATCTGCAAGCCCTAGGGTCCATGGGAACCGCTATAACTCTAATTCCTTTGGCAAGATACCACATGGGAATATTACAATGGCTGCTTGTGACTCCGGGGTGATACTGTACCAACCTGTGTCAGACTTGACTTCTGTTACCAATCTTTGCAAAAGAGATCTAGCTTGGCGTATACACTCCAGAGAAGTTCTTCTAGGCTGCCCCTTTGGCCCTTCACAACCCAAGGCCATAGTGACTATGGATGGCTCCCAGATAGTGTGGGGGGAATTATCTGGGCAAAAATGTCCAAGGCACTTGGCACCCCATAAAGGAAACTTGCATGTCAGTGTCCTGGAACTGAGAGCAGTGCTATTAGCATTGCAGGCCTTTCAAACTGCTCTTCCTTTAGGGACAATTGCAATTCAAAAAGACCGCATGTCAGTGGTTTGGTACATCATTAAACAGGGAGGAGCAAAATCATGTACCCTATGTCGAGAAGCTCTCAGAGTGTGGCAGTGGGTGATCTCTTCCAACTGCTTTCTGATAGCAATGCACATTCTGGAGAGTTCCAGTGTGATAGCAGACAAACTAAGCAGATGCATTCTCCCGCCTCACGAGTGGTCTATTAGTCCAAAGGTGATGAAAAGGATTTTCCATCAGTGCGACCAGCCTTGCTGCAACCTCTTTGACTCTTCCCTAAACAACTAGTCTAGCAACTACTTTGCCCTGATTCTCCCCTCTGGGGAAGTCATCGAGGCATGCTCTTTTTACACACTTGGCCCCCCTGGACCTCATTATGCCTCTCCCCTTTTTCCCTTGATCCCAAAATTTCTGCAGAAAGCAATCAAGCTGAAGACCAAAGTGATCCTCATTGTACCCTATTGGCCTCGACTGATATGGTTCCTTTTTCCTTGTTTTTATCTGGTTCATCAACCTTGGATTCTGGATCTGGTTCCTGACCTACTGTCAAATCCATCCAAATATTTTGAACCTTAAACAAAGCAGACAGCTTGGTTTCTCAAGTTCCATTAATAGGCAAGTAACCTATGCTCTCTTCCCCAGTCCATCATATTCTTTTAGCCTCTCATAAACTCAAACCATCCACCCATATATTTTACACTAGTAAATGGAAAAGGTTTACATTTTAGGCTTGTGACAATAATATTGACCAATTTTCAGCAACTAGCTTCACTTTTTAATACAGGAGCTTCTCCTTCTACCATTAAAATTCAGGCAGCAGCTATTTTTGATTTTTTATAATGGTTTTAAAGAATCCCCTCTGTCTTCTCATAAGCTTTGCAAGGGCTTTTTAAAAGGGACTCTCTTGCTAAGACCTCCTTTTAAAGATGCTATTCCACCTTGGGATCTAAACTCAGTATTGTAAGCTGTTGTCCAACCTTCTTTTGAGTCAGTGGCTGATTGTGATTTAAAGTTTTTATCCTGGAAGACTACACTTTTAGTGGCTATAACTTCTGCTAGGTGGATTTCAGAAATACAAGCCTTGTCCTGTAAGCCACCCTACTTGATTTATTACAGCGACAGGGTTTCTTTAAAAACTAACCCTTCCTTTCTACCTAAGGTAGTCTTGGAGGCCATTATCAACCAGATCCTTAATTTGCCAGTGTTCTTTCCCAACAAAAGCGAATATTGCTTACATTTGTTAGATGTTCAAAGACAACTGCAGCTTTATTTGTACAGTACTCAGGATATCAGGAAATCTGACCAATGGTTTACTTCTTTCATAAGTATGAAACATGGTAAGCCAGTGAGCAAGGTGACATTGGCTAGATGGCTCAAAGACTGTATAACATTCATCTATAATAAAGAGGGAGTTGAGTTGCAAATAAATATTAGAGGACATTATACTAGAGCTGTGGCTACTTCAACAGCCTTCCATTCTAGAGCATCTGTTGATGATATTTGTGCAGCAGCAACTTGGGCTTCTTCCCATACCTTTATTACTCATTACAAATTAGATTTGGTCCTCAGGGAAGAGCATCATTTAGCCCAATGGTGCTCAGGAATTTCCTTCCTTAAGTCCACCTGAGATCTAAGGTAGCTGGGGACTGTCCCATATGTCGAGGATAAAATAAAGATAAAGAAGTTATGTGCTTACCATAATGTTCCATCTGTGTTATCCATTTTCATTTATCCTTGACTCCCTTCCCTCCAATCCCCTGTCACTGTATTTTTAGTGGAACGGACAGCTAACATAATTGTTGATGACACATGCATATAGTTCCAGATATGGTCTCTGTGAATGCTTTTCCTTTCTTTCTTTCTTTCTTTCTTTCTTTCTTTCTTTCTTTCTTTCTTTCTTTCTTTCTTTCTTTCTCTCTTTCTCTCTCTCTCTCTCTCTTTCTTTATTTCAGTCTGTCTCCTGCAAACTCGATCTGAGGTAACTGGAAGAGGAGCATTATGGGTAAGGGTTAAGCTTGAGAGTTTTTGGTGATCACAAGCTGTAGTAATGGTTGAATGGAGCCTATAACAAGAAAAATAATGAGAGATCCTGTACAGGTATTAGAAGTATTTTGAAAATTTGTATAATGAAGAGAAATGTAGAAATCAAGAAAGAGCACAAAATTAAAATAGGAGGGGACGAGTCAAAAACAGTAATGTACAAGCAATCTTCAGAAAAGTCACCAGGACCAGATGGTATTCTTGTGAAAGTATTGGAAGTTAGGATGGATGAAAGTGATAAAAATGTGGAAATTTTGTTTAACAGTATTTTAAAAGGAGAGAAAGCACTAGTATCCTGATGGAAAACTGTGGTGACTGTAATACCTAGAGATTGCAAAGACTATCAGACCTAACTTCATATAGCCCCATTTCAATTTTAAACCATGATTATAAAGTGTTTATGTCTATACTATCTAAAATAATAGCAAAGGTGTTGCCAATATTGATAGATATGGGTTAATGAGGTTTTGTGGAGGGGAGACAAACATTTGAAAACATTAGTAGAATAATGATCATCCGGAGGGAAACAGAATGTAAGAAAATACTTTTGTTGTTGGTGAGTCCTGATGCAGAAAAAACATTTGACAGAGTGAGCTGGAAGTTTATATGAGTAGGGCAATGGGAGCGTTTTCATTCCCTGATACAAAATCAGTGTTAATTTGGAAGATATATAAGTGATAAAAGCCAAAAATTAAAGTGGGAGAGCGCCTCTCTGATAAGAGGCATCTGAACAGGGGAACAAGGCAGGGGTGTCCTCTTTCCCTTTTGCTATTTACATTATATGTGAAGCATTGGCAAAGAAAATAAGGAACTCAGCAATTCAAGGACATAATTGGTATGGTAGTCAAGAAAAATTGGCTTTATTTGCAGATGATATTATTCTGTACCTGATAAAAACAGAAATGTCTCAGCATTGTGGAACATTTTGAGACAGTCTCAAGTGTTTTCAGAATATAAAATGAATGAAAATAAAACAAAGGCTATAACTGTAAACTATGTACCCACAAACAAACTGGTTCAACAATACCCCTATTTATGGGGACATGATAAAATGAAATATTTAGGAGTATGGATTAAAAGCATTCTGCAATGTCAGCTAATGATATGTAGGAAGAGACTAAATAAATGATAATAAAAAATTGAGAATCTCGAAGCTCTTGCTTTTGATATGGATAGCAAGATACAAGCAGTGAATATATTTTTGCTCCCTTTACTTTTATGTACAGGTCAGGCATATTTTTATCAACAAGAGGAGAAGTTGTGAACAGTGTTTAAGAAATAGTTGAAGGATTTTATCTGGGAAGGGAAAGGTTTAAAGTTCAAATGGGATAAGCTGATCATTCCACTAGAGCAAGGTAGTTTAGGATTACTTGATATGAACTGATATTTTAGAGCTACACAGTTAAGGCTTATAAACATAACACAAGCAGAAAACTATAATTCAAAGTGGAAAGAGATGATGATGAAGCAGGGGGGAATTCAAAAAATAAGGAGAGAGTGGAATTTTGGATACAGATTCCTGAGGAGAATAACAACGGTCATACAGCATATTACATTCAGGAATTAACAGAAAGTATTCTAAGAACTAAACGAACATGAGAATGGAGAAAGGAGATTTTGCAATAGGGATGATTGCAATTAGGGGTATAGAGAATAGGCAAGAGGGACTGGAATTTACTGGGGAAAACTGGAAAAGGAACCAAAGTACTGGCAGCAAATAACTAGAGAGGGAAAGGTAAAAGACTTTGAAAAGGGTAAGAAGATATTTGGAGTGCAGGCTATAGACTGCCTTCCCTATCAAGGATCGATAATCAGAGTATTGGCAAAGACAAAGGAATATGGAATCTACAGTGAAAGACCTACTCATTTTAGTTGAATCTAGATCAGAAGCTGCTGTTAAAGAAATGGATGTGTTTTGTTTACATTTGTTGACACTTCTATTTATATGTTTTTCTTGACTGGCAGCTAAATATTTATATCCATGCTCTTCGCTTTTAGAGATAAAACGTCCTCTGCCTTCTCTGCTATTGCTAAGACTGGAAATGCAGACTGAGTTGTATTTCAGAGTGGTGTGTACATCTGAATTTCATGTGTGCATATTTTTTATGTGGATTTAGCTGTGTATTTTAGATAATCATTCAGTCTTCAACAGAAATGGTCCAAATAGTTCAGAGATGATAGTTTAATTTAAGACTTTTTTATGGCACTTGTCTGTATGCACTAACTGCAACTTCCTTATCAAACAGAAGTACTTAATGGCATAACTGTAAAAATGTAGAGTTTAATTTTTTTATATAATATAACGACATCAAATGGATTTTATTCTTGCAGTGGGTAGTTTCAAATCTGGCAGTCCTCAACCTGACTTAAATTGAGGCTTGAAGTCTTATGCCATGGTATCCCATTAGCATTGTTATTGTTATATTTTGTCATTGTAACTCACTGTTCAGCAGTGCAGATGTTTTTTTTTCAGTTAATTTCTTTGTCTACTTAAATGGCAGTAAAATGCCATGTAAATACTGAATTGTAATTGTAAACATAATTTGAAAAATTATGCATTTTGCACATTACATTGTTTAAAGCTTTGGTCTGCAAACCTGAGATTGAATCCCATCCATTCTGTTTCATTGCTTTGTGGCTCACAGAGAGTCACTTTAATCCTTTTGGTACTTGCTGTTTCTTAAAAAAAGGTTTACCTGTTTTGAGCTCTCTGGGACCTCATGGTGTGTTTAACACTCTGGTAAATAAAAATGAATAAGTATAATTTTTCACTGATTCTGCTTTATGTCAGACTTTGAAATCTCAGCTGTCTCTCCTGTTTTTTAGATGCCAGACACTTGTGAGAAACCTCACTCTGATGTGGCAGTGTGTTGAGGCTGTTCATGAACAGCAGGATAAGTGGAAGAAAGAACTCTGGCAAAATATGGACATTAAACAACTGTACAAAAGCACTTCACAGCAGCTGAAATTTGTGAAATCCCTCCCTGCTGAAGTGCACAGCTGGGACATCTATGATGAAACTATAGAATTCATCTCAGACTTACAGGTAAACAATAATACAGCATAATCAAAACATGAATTCCTAGGCATTTATGTTTTAAAGTCTAACATGAAGTTGAAAGATTCAAACAGTACACTTGTACGTAAGCATTATAGCCACCGATATCCTTCAATTCTGTAGACTCTGCTTAATATACTCTGTTACAGTTATGGAATTTCTGACTCTGAGCCAACTTTTGTTTTTCTTTAGTGGAGTGTGGGAGCAGAATCAGATTCATCATTGATTTTGATTTTGCATTTTATACTGGGTTCAGTTTGCAAAAATAAAACATTTACAACTCATTAGTGAAATTCTGTGGCTGTGTGAAAAGTGCATTTGATAGAAATCATTCAAGCCCCTCCCACCTCCAAGTTGGACAATCTGTACACTAAAAACTGAAATATTTCTAATAAATCAGATTCTGAAAGTCAAACATTTCCAGATGTATTTCTACTTTTTCTTGTTAATGTTTTAATTTATAAATGTCATTGTCATCAGTTTTCACTTTGTAGAGGCCACCAAATTCACAAATCAACAGAGCAAATTTTACCAACTTTGTTACTCTGTACTTTACACTGGTCATACAGAGAATCTGCTCCCTTGTTGTTTATTACAGTTTACCTGGCTATGTTACCCCATTTCATTGTTAATGTCTTTATCTCCTTAATTTCCCGCTTGGACCTTACTTTCTATGCATCGTTCTTGATGGATGACATTTCAGCAGCAAAGCAGATTGGTTTGTTATTTTAATAACATTTAGTCATCTGCAGTTATGTCCTACTGGTACACACTGTTTTTTGTCTAGTACTGTGTGCTGTATATGGTAGTATCATATAGCTAGCTAGGCTACCTCTGTAACTTGAAGATTACCACATGCCATTTTATATTTTTCTCGTTACTACTAAGGGGTTTTAGGTTGGCCTTTAAATTACCCTTTTTTGCAATCACATCCACAGTCACTGTTTGTTAGGAAAATTATGTTTCCTGAGATTTTATTCTGCTTTTTCTTTAGTCCCTTCTTTTATTTCTGGTGAGGCTATCCTTATCTGAAGTAATTGATTCATTTTTGCTTAACTTTCAGATAGAGAAACTTGGAGATAATTGATGTTTGATTTGCAACAGGCACTCTACACATCTTAACCTACTACCAATAATAAGAGTTTTGACAAACACCTAAACCTGTTTGACAAACACCTAAACCTATAGTACATGAGCATAGCTGTGCACACAGGTATTCCCACATGTACCCAGTTAAGTGCACTTGTGTTCTGAGCTTGACCTTAAGTAAAATTGCATTACACGTCTGTCCTAATTTGGCATATGTAGTTATATAACTATCACAATGATCAGACATAGCATATTGGAGATTTGTCTGGCCCACCTGTGCAGTAGGATTTTTTTTTTCAGAGATAATACTTTAAATTCAAAGGAAAACATATAAAAAGAGAATGGTACAAGAATTATGAGCCTGACTGGCTGATATGTGAAAAGTGTTTGTATAACTAAAGTGACAAGAATCATAAATGTATAACATTCTCAGTGTAATTATATGTTGCACATGTATTACAAAACAAACTGTGAATAAAGACAGCAAGAAAAACAGGGCCTAATTAATTAGTATGCATAATATATTCTTGGAAAGCAACAAAGCCAGCTATAATGTGCATCTGGTTAAATTATGTTGAGAAATTAGAATTTTGTTGTGGAAGTTACAATACTGAAGGCATAAGAAAAGACTGTGTTATTGCATCAGTTCATAGCTGACAAGACATACTGTTTTTGTTTTTAACATGTAAGCTCTAAACTATAATCTTTTGAAAACATAGTAACGCTTCTGCCGGATCACTTACACACAAAGCTGTCATTGCTTGCAAAATTATTTAATAAATTAAGTTATATGCAAGTACTTAACCACTGTGGTGTACTAGTAAACACACAACACAAGCTGCTGGAAAAAATGTTTATTTCTTCCATTCATAGTGCTTCACCTGAGAATACTTTTTGAGGAATACAAAAATCAGTTACTGGTTGCACCAATTCTTATATAAAAATCTTAAAATAGCAGCTGCTACCACTTTAAATGAAATTGAATACAGCCATGGCAAATCAATATTCAGATCTCTACATTACAGGATGTCATACTTAAAGATAAAATGATCCTCCATGCTGGTGAGGGGTCTTCTCTTCCAGGTTAACTTCAATGTGTGCCTTAAGCTTTACTTTTAAAACAGCAAAGCCTTAAGCTGCACTTTTAAAAGAGCAAAGTTTCCCCTCACGGTATTGAAAGGAATGCAATATCACTGGAGTTGCAGGGTTCAATTGGTTCAGTTTTACAGCATCCCTGATATGTTCTTGTGTATGTAATTTGATCCTTCTCAATATGCAAAGGAGAAAATACATAGAGTATTTATACAATTCATTTTTTAGTTTACAGAGATGAAGTTAAAAGTTCACCTATGATTTTTTATAAAATTATATAATTTGGAATGTGGAGTAGAAATTGTATTTGTCTTTAACTTAGTTGTTGATGATGTAGTGCAACTAGATTGTGGATTTTTTAAATAAGAATTACTGTAGCAAATTATTGATTTTTTGTTTTGTGTTTCCCTAGGAAAATACTCAAACAAAGCATTAGGGAGGGAACAATAAAATGAGCTTTGCATCATTCTGGGTTATATGTTAAAGCACATGAATTTATATTATAGTACATGATGCAACATCATACAGTAGAAGAGAAAAAATGGGTCTGCCTGAGGAATTGAGAGGCAAATGTACAGTTTAAATCAATACAGAAAAATCTTTTGATTAAAAAAATTGTCTTTAGAAGAAATCCTACGCTGTGCAGATGCATGGAAGTTGCTAAATACAATGCTTGAGAACTGCAGCTAGTTTCAGCCAAGAATACAATCAGCAAGTTCAACTGAGAAGTCAGAGATGCAATATAATTTCTTTTTTTAACTTTTATTGCATTATCACTTTAAACATAGGCAAACATACATTAACAGAAAAGGAAACAAACCATATTCTCCCCTTTTCCCATTTACATACTGTACATTTTACATCACACGTTTTCATTGTAATTATCATCAGTCCAACATTACATAACTTGCCCAATTTCTGCCTTTTCTTAAATCTCACTCATCCTCCTCCTGAACATCATTCTGCATGCATTGTTCCAGCAATTTCCATTTATTTTTATGTAATTTGCTCCTTCCATTTTCTAAAGCACCTTTTTCCAGTTATAGTTCAAATACAGTTGGTTTAGACTTTGATTTCTGTTTTCTAGTAATTGCCTTTTTTTGCAACCAACATAATTAAACTTAATAAGGCCTTACTACATCTAGGTAGTTCAGATCCTGTGTCCCAGCTCAAAAAAATCATACTGTTATTTACAGCCATTTGTTCACCCAATATTTTTGACACAGTGCTCTGTAGAAAATTTTAAAATCTACCAACTCATTACACTCACAAAACACATGTTCCCAGTTACCTCTTTCTTCCCCATCAGACCTCCAGTGATTTCTATTTGCTTGAAGACAAATTCTTTCAACTCTGCTTGGGGTATAAAAATATGTATGCAAACACCTCCAAGCAAAGATCCTAAACTTTCTGGACGTTGTTGCATACTTAGGAGACATACATATGTCCTGCCATTACTCTCATGTAAATTGCTTTTTCAGTCCGTCTTCCCATTCTTTTTTAACTTCCTTTGATTGATTTTTATATCATCGGGTAATATGTTATATCCCCTACTAATTACCCTTTTTAACAGCAGCTTCTGTTTTAGAGCAGGTCTTTCACTTAAAATTCCCCTATCCCTTCTTCTTTGCCTATAGTCTGATATCAGTCCCTGGTAGGGAAGGTAGTCTGTAGCCTGCAGTCCAAACATCTTCTTGGCCTCCCCCCACCCCATTACTTTTCCCTCTCAAGTTATTTTCTCACAAAACCTTGGTTCCATTTTTCTCCAGTACATTGCAGCTCACTCTTGCCTATTTTCTGTATCCCTGCTTGCAGTCATTCCTATCGTCAAAATCTCCTTTCTCCATTTGCGTGTTGGCTTAGTTCTCAGAATATTTTCTACTACTTTATAAATATAATATGTATGGTTGCTGTTCTTCTTAAGGATCTGTATAGAAATTTCCAATCTATCTCTATATCTGGCATTTCTTCCTTGCTTCATCATCATCATCATCATCACCATCCCATTTCCAATTTGAATTATAACCTTCTGCATGTCTTTTTATATGAGCGTTAACTGTATAACTCTAAAATATTCCTTCGTATCAGATAATCCTTAACCATAATGTTCTGTTGGAAGGATTGACTTATCATAGTTAACTCTTGACCTCTTCCCCTCCCAGATAAAGTCCTTCAACTGTTTATTAATTGTTCACAACTTCTCCTCTGGTTGATAAAAATATATCTGACCTTTACGTAAAATTAAAGAGACTAAAACATTTTCACTGCCTGTATCTTACTATCTATATAAATAGACAAGAGCTTCCAGTTTCTTAGTTTTTGTATTATCTTTTATTTACTCTCTTCCTACATATCATTAGCTACTGTAACAGAAACCATTTTAATCTATATTTCTAAATAATTTATCTTATTGTGTTCTCATAATTATAGGTATTGTTGAACCCATTCATGTATGGGTACATAATTTATGCTATAGCCTTTGTTTTATCTTCATTAATTTTATATCCTGAAAAGACTTGAAATTGTCTCAGAAGGTATAACAGCACCAATATTTTCTTTTCTAGATTTATCAGGTACAAAATAATATCTTCTGTAAAAAAGCCAAGTTTTCTTGATTAACGTACCAATTATATCCTTGCATTTCTGAGTCCCCTATTTTCTTTGCCAATGACTCTAAATATAAAGGAAATAACAAAGGGGAGAGAGGACACTTCTTCCAGGTTCCCCTGTTCAGACACAACGTATCAGAGGGGAACCCTCCCACTTTAATTTTTGTCTTAGATCCTTCATATATCCTCCAAATTAATCTTATTATTGCACCAGGGAATACAAATCTTCCATTGACGTACTCATAAAATCCCACTTACTCTATCAAATGCTTTTTGTCATCATCAAGACCCCCCCCCCCCCAGAAACAGCTGTATTTTCTTACATTTTGCTTCCTTCTGGATCATCACTGTTCTAGTACTGTTGTCATATATTTGACTCCCCTCCACAAAATGACATTGATCCATATCTGTGCATTTTGGCAAAACTTTTGCCATTATTTTATCTAGACATAAACAACTTACAATCATGGTTTAACATTGAAATGGTTCTGTATGAAGCTAGGTGTCATGGGTCTTTACCATCCTTGGGTAATACAGCCACCACAGCTTTCTTCCAAGATGTTGATGCTTTCCCCTCTTTCTAAAATACTGTTAAACAAATCTTTCAGGTCTTTATTACTTTCTTCCCTCATTCCCTTCCACTGTAGGGACTTATAACATCAGATCCAAGTATACTAAACATCATAGCACAAGACTACAAACTATCCTGACTTCTTCCTTTTAATCTTTCTGGTATGCCATAAGTGCCCACAAAGCAAAAACACCTGGTTTTACTCATTCTGTAAAACTTGTCTTATCAGGGGAAGTATAGAACTAGTTCCCCTACAATAGCAGCAAAAAGGTTTTTACACATGACTCTCTCTAATTCCGAGAAAAGAGGGCACCTGGAATTCCACTCTGAATTTATCAGTCCTAACACTCAATCCTCAACACTTTCTTAATAGTGTCATATTTCAAAATGCGGTGTCTGCAAAGTTTTCTTCCAGTGATCCTCCCTCAAGCTTTTTTGATTACAGTGGACCTCAAAGATGTCTGTTTTCATATCCTCATTCATTCGGATCACAGAAAATACTTGGGATTTTGTACCATTTGCCCATTGGTCTTTCTACAACACAAAAGGTATTGACCAGATACCTACCCTGTCATAGCATTCTGCAGGCTCCATGGTATACATATCTACCCATACCTAAATTATCTTCTTCTCCAGATCCCTTCAAGAGACAATCTTCTTCAGGATCTCAAGCTCACTGCGGATCTTTTTCTTCACTTGGGTTTCTCCTTTAATTTGTAAAAAGCTGTCCTATCATTTCAAGATCTGGTTTTCCTAGGCTGCCATAAGAACATTGTGTCCACAATGGCGTTTCTTTCTCGAGACAAGGTGCACTTTCTAATCTATTATTTTCAGTCACTTCTTCTCCAGGAATTGAGGGCCTGGCATACATGGCTTCAAAAAATTCAAACGATAACTTTAGCTAGACTCCATGCGAGGGAGATTCAACTGCCACCCTCTGAACTTCCCAATTCCTCTCTTGCCCTTCATGTAAATAAAATCCTAAGGTGGATCAGCCAGATATCACTCAATCCAGGGGTGCTTTTTCTTTTGCCTTCTCCATGCAAGAAGGTTTCAATAGATGCTTCAGACCTGGCTTGGGTAGCATGTTCTAATAACAAAAAGATCCAAGGTGTTTGATCAGGGCAGAACAGGAACAGCCACATAAATGTCAAGGAAATAAAAGCCTTGATCATAGCTCTTGAGTATTTGAATCACTTTTGTTTTCCAGGAACCCTCTGAAGCCTCACAGGCAATGCCCCAGTAATGTGGCACATAAGCAAGCATGGAAAGACAAAATATCTCTGCAGACTTGCCATGACCAGCTGGGAGGTGGTTATCAAATACAACTTCTTCCTTCAGGCAGTTTACATTCCCTCACAGAAAAATACAGTGGTAGACTACCTGAGCAGATCCAGATGTTTGTTGAACAGGGAGGTTGTCCAGTAGGTTATCAATGAGTAGGTTGTTCTGAAAATAGATCTCTTCTGCCTCCACCCTGATCAGGCATCTCAGACTGTTTTCTACAGAGTTCCATGCCTGATGGCTTGGAGAATAGATTCCATGTCAATCTCATGGAAAGGAAATTTTCTTCATATTCTTTTCATCCCTTTCCTTTGATTCTGAAAGTTCTTCTCAAAATCAAGAAGGACAGCCCAACAATACAGTTGGTGACTACCTTTTGGCCCAGACAGTATTGGTTGTTTATCATTATATCACTGTTGCAGTAACTTACACTATATGAGGTGTATCCTTTCATGATCAGACCAGCCATTCAGTTTCCAAAACTTTAAGACACCTTCTACATACCATAGCCATTGCACAGCATGAGAAAGGCAGGATAAAACCAGTGCCTAGGGTGCCACAATGTTGGGCCTTTCTTACCGCAGAAGTGTGCTGTTCTCTGTCAGCCTCAGGTGATCAGTTGGCTAATACTTCTCTAAGGCTGAGCAGATAAGTACCCCATTAGGGATTGCCTTCCACTTCAACAATTTTTGTAAAGAAAAATGTTTCTTTTCCATCAGAAAATTATACTTGAGGCTAGTTCTGGTCTTTTTAGTGGTCTCACATTGTTTTGCCTCAGTTTTTTTTACATTTTTGGTCTTGGTTCCCTATGGAATTCTTACAAATATTCATTTTTGTTAGTAGAAAAATAACATTTACCTGAAGTCTGCTGGCTTGGGGCTAAGACTTGTGGTTTTGGGGATTGTCATTAAACATTTTTGCCTGAAAACTTAATTTTTAAGTCAGTATTTTTCCAACTTTTCAAAGATTCACTTTCCTCTTGCTATACACATTTTCAGTTGACAGTTAGTCCTGAGTTCCTGTGGGGAGTCCATTATAAATTTTATATATTTTTATTGTGATAAAAGCATGGTGTTTCTGTAAAACAGTGTTATGAGGGGCTGGAGATAGTGTGTTTGATGCTTGTAACTGAGAAGTTTTACCTTAAAAAATAATTTCTTTAGTCAGGAGTTAAGAGCAACTCTTCAGAGCTCCACTGCCCACGTGTGAGACACCTTTTGTAGCTAGGATTTTGACCTTGGCCCTGGAAACTCAATCATCAAGCTACAAGAGAAGAAAAGAAAACTTATCCACGAAGCTTCGGTCTTCACTCTGGCTTCCTCTTCATCTCAACCTGTGATGAGTGACTCCACCATGGCCATTGATTGTTTCTTGGGCTGTTTATCTGTCTTCCTCTGTCTCAGTTCCTCTGGTGCTTCTCCTCAGGAAGCCAGTAATAAATGAATGGCAGACATGTCCTCTGTGGCTGTTCAGCTGCCCTTTCTGTATAAAGGAGAAATACTTGCTGGCATTGGGAAAGGGGCTGAGAGATGTTCCTTTGTTAAGCTACTCTGAAAAGTTTCATTCATGGGGAAGGAACCATATTTCAGGTTGTGCTTTTTCTGGGTTGTATCTCAGAAGAAGGAAACAATTAAATAGACATTTATCCCCTCTTAAAGCAGATAGGGAAGGCTCATACCTCAACATACTCTCAACCTGGAAACATAAAAATCTGGACAAGGCCCATGAAAAATAGGTACAAATCTGTATGCTGATTAACATCTAATTTGCATATATAATTACGTAACCCCACCCACTCCAATGGAATTGTGCAATATCAACTTTCAAACGTAAATTGAAGAACAGACAACCAAAATATGGCACCAGAGTTCCCCTGCAGCCATTCCAATGTCCCATTACCTGGCTATTTTGCCCCATTTACCATAAACACTAATGAGTGCATACTGCTTTACTTCTACAATGATTATTTAGATTTTATTTTTACATTTTACAGTACAACAATGCACAAACACTAAGAGACATCAGGTAAACAAAGCAATACTGTCTCACAATGAAAATAGACTTGGCATTAAAACTTCCCTGCCCTTGAAATTCACATTCATTGAAACCCACACCACATCCAAAGAAAATGGATCTAGTCAGTGGTGGATAAAGATTACTTTTGGGCTGTTTTCAAATCATTGGCCCCTTGCACACAAAACAAGAAACATACATGTGTTCTTTTCTTTGATACACCTTCCTGACATTATTAAATTATATTCCTTTATAATACAACACACTCGTTAGAGCACATTTTAAATTTGTTTGAACATTTTTTCAGTAGGCTGTACTGTAGGCACTGAAACAAAATGCATGAACCAATAATGACAAAATTGCCCAATTCAGAACATTTCCATCATAAAAGTCTACTTTCACATCCACACTATAAATAGAATAACAGTAGTGTAAGCCATAGGCATCTTGCACAGCTTCTCATACTTATTTTCCATTTCTTTTTTTTGGGGGGGGGTAGGGCAAAAGGTCAAAAACCAGGGACACATTTTAAACATTGCTTGTATAATTTTGTAAAGTTGCTAGAATAAAATGTTGTGTTACCAACATGCATTTCACTAGCAAGTCTTAAGCCCTGGACCCTATACACTACAGTCAGAGCAACATACTACTAAGCCAAATCAGCAGCTTTCTGAAAAATAGCAAGACTGAAACTTAATGGCTATCATTTAGTTAATTATTTTCTCAGGGAGTTAGAAAACAATAAAAGCCAGAAGTACCACTATATGGATTGCTCTGTTGTAAAATCCTGAATACATATAGCAATTAAATAAAACTAAAAACAATATATCCCTCATGCAATTTCAGATCTATACAACAAATAATTAAAATGATATGATATATGCAAGCTTCTTGAAATGTCAAGCCTAGACAGTTTACCATTTCTGTAAAAATGATCATGGGAAGTTTTCCACTCAGAGATCTGTGTTTAACTGATTTGCCTGAAAATATAAATCAATCTGAAAGTTTGCACATTTTAAATTTTGGATTATCACAATGTTATGCACCACAGCTCTCAACATCTTAGCAGAAAAAACCTGGGCAAAGCTCACAAGTGGTGGTGGCTAGGGATTTTAGGCTCTTTTTACCTTGTATCCAAGGTACAAGGTTTGAGCCCGAGTACCTCTAGCCACCAGGTATATTAAAATGGGAGGCAATCCATTCATTCATAGACACACACACACACACACATGCACACCTACCCCTGGCCAATTAAGAGTGTCCATTCCACTTACTGCATGTCTTCAATATGGGAGGAAACCATAGCACCTAGAGGAAACCTATGTGAATACAGGAAGGACATGCAGACTCCAATAAGAATGTAACCCATCTGAAAATCGAACTGGGAAACCTCTTGCTGGGACATGAAAACACTACTGCTGTGCTATTGTGCTGCCCCTGCCTTCCTGCTCTTGAGTTTAAAAATCTTCTGAAAATTTAATTTAGGGACTCTGTTTCACTTGCTTCTTCAGTGCAAAAACACAGTAGTAGTACTACTGAAAAGGAATAAGATTTATAAGTTTACTGACATTTCCAAAAGATGGAGAGTAACAGAAAAAACTTTTTTTTCTCTGATCAGTTATAACTTACTACTTCCTTTGATCTCTAAAAATATTGCCCTTTAACACATAATGTATTTGTCCAAAAGGAGAAAAAAAATGAAGCTACCTTGATGGTCATAAGGGTCTTATATTAAACAGTTTTGTAAACACTTTTCAAAGATCTAGGTAGTATAAGGAATTAAAAGACTCATAAAATAACTTGTAGACCATCAGCAAACCTGAATCAATGTCTATTAATCAGAGTTGCTGTTTCAGAAAGGATTCTATCTTAGATACTCCGTTTATTTACTTTGCATACCTTACTCGAAAGGAGAAAAAGTATTCATTTCCTCTTTAATATTTACAGAGGAAATAAAATCAAGTCATAAATCTCTTGTCAGCTGCTAAGAAAACTGCCTTTTCTACAGGGGTAAACATTTTTATTATGATATACTACAGAAGCTCCAGACAGCACATTGAGGCAACATTTTGTACTTTCTAATAAAGAATATCCTTTCAGTACACAGTCCGTAAGACAGAAAAGTTCATTTATACAGCCTCAGTGCAACATAATATTCCACTATACAAAATAAAGATCTCTAGCAAACTTCAAAACTCCACTGCAAAAAAAGAAATAAAAAGGCATTCAAATACTTATTCGAGTATTCTGCTTTTTAGGAATAGAAGAAGAGGAATGCAAACTCATAAATACATCCAGTGAGCGTCTGTCTAAATAAAATCCCCAGCCAGCACGTGAAAGTCTTCTAAATAAATAATCCAGCCAGTGTCTTCAAACTCCTTTTCTCAAGTGTCCAGCCAGCATCTTCAAAGTTCAAACTCCTTTCCTCTTCTAAATAAGATCCAGCCAATCCGTTCCGGCTCTGGTGATTGCCGTTCGCAAAAGCATTTGAACCAGAGCCAGAAATACGTGGTACGTGCTATGTACGACCGCGAGCTGAAGTCCAACAGGCTGGTGGCGCTGACGTCATCGCACATGTGATGACTTCAGCTCACGAAGCACGGAAATTAAAAAAAATAAAAAAGCGCGGATAAATCAGAAATGAAGGGGTGCCACTCAGAAATCGTGGCACCCCATTATTTGGACCCCAAAACTCAGTAAAAATCAAGTCATTCGGGGCAGTTGAGAGGTATGGGAAGGCTGTCTGGTCTTTGCTAAGGGTTATTGTAGAGTCTTCCATTCTTTAAATGCTGAGTCTTCTCTTCTTTTAAAAAGGCCAAGATTTCCCTGTCTGTCAGCTGATTCACAGTTGGAAGGACAGGAATTAGACTTGGACTATGTTTCTAATGTCACCTTCCCACAGAATGGGGAATTTGACTCTGCAGAAAGATATTCCCCTGATTCCCCTCCTTATGACTTGTTACTGGTGGAGGTTCCTAAACATGTAGTCGTTCTTCCTGTGCTGCCAGCCTTAGAGGATGCGTTTTTGACAGGCAGCAGTTTGCCTAACAGTCATCCACTTGCTCCAAGAAAGTCTGATAAGTTCTATAAGGTAATCTAGACCCACAAATGTATTTATTACCCAAGGGCATATCCTGCAGTAATTTCTCTGTCAAAGTCAGCTTCTACCAAAGTCCTTATGACAGCTAGCCATATCCATTCTGACAAACTGGTAAAAGCCTTTGATGTGTTTAGGAAGAAAGTTTATACTTCCTCCACTTTGGCTTCAGAATTGCAAATTGTCAGGCTCATATATCTAAGTCTGTGCTGGCTTCTTTTGAAAATATAAGGAAATTAATTACTAACTTCTCTTCTTATAGTTTTATAGGAGATTCACATATTGTCGGGAACTGGTGCCATTCAACTCCAGTGAATATTATGCATCAATAATATGAAAACAATTGAAAACATTTAAAACAAATTTAATGCAGTGAGAATAACAGATACATAAACATACTGGTTAAGCACTTTTCATCCATGAAAACAGGACTTCATCAGAACCAGTTGCACAATAAAAAAACAGATTTAAATACATAAATTAATTGATCATGTGATATAAAACTCTTGATCAAAAAACTCTGCTTAAAGCAAACTGCAACACTTTAACTGGTATTAAAAACGGCAAAAGTAGTACATATTGAAAAAATATTTAAAAATCTATTCTACACTGACATGTCACCACTGCTTCATTACCCAGAATTCTGTAAACTAATGTGTACAAGGATAAAAAGCATAAAAAAGTGTATTACTAAAATTAATTCCGGATAGAACATTCGTAATGCAGCAGCTCTTAGTTTTTATACAGGGAGAACTGAGAGCTGTTCATTAAGTCTGGGAAAGACTGAAGCATTCAACCTGAGTTGCCAATGCCATATCAGTTCCCTGCATTCAGTCTGAGTTTCCCAAGGACCCCCTTGCACATTATGTGGAACAACTTCAAATAAACTAAACATAACTTTAGTGAAATCTGAACACCTCTGTGTATGTTTATGTAAATTACGTTTAAGAATATCGTAATTGTGTTCATAAATTATTTTACAGAATTGTGTCTCAGTCTTCCTGTTGTAAAAATCTGAACAGCTAGAACACTGAGGAATGTAAATTAACCTTTTAGTAGAACAATCACTGTATGCTAGATTTAATTTGGAATAATAATGTTTTTCTAGGTTAATAAAATCTTGTTCTAACACTGAAGGACACTGGTTGCATGTTCACACGCTCTAGTTCCTGGTTCACAGGCGATTACTAGGCTAACAGCTCAGGAGCCTTTACAAGCCTACCCAATATAACCCAGTTTTACTGAGTATATAGCTGCTATGGACAGGAAGATGGTATGGGTCTGTCTGTGCCCATGCCTTGAGTATTTTACAGATTTTACAGGTTTTACAGATTGCCCCTTTTCCACAAGGGACATAGGCATGACCCGGGGTGTGAATTTTCGATTCCCCATCCATTGATCCAGAATGGTCTTGAAGAGGGCCAGGGATGGGCTCTGGTTAACGGGAATAGGAAGCCTATTCCAAAACAAGGCCAATCTCTGGAACATGTAGCAGTCTCTCCAGCATGTTCTGATTGATGCACTAAGTAAGTTTAGATACCTAGTACAGGTGACCCTCATACTGTTTGTCTTGCAAATATGTACAGCTCCATCAAGGGTGAATTTGTCAGTTATTTGTAGTTTAGGTATAGGTCACCCCTTAATAGTTGATAGGAGAAGAAGTAAAGGGAAAGGGCTTTCAGTCTGTCTGCATACCACATGTTGCTAACACCATGTATTTTCTTAGTAAGGAACCTCTGAGGTCACTCCAGCTGTTTTAAGTGTCTAGGCAAGTACTTTCCAATGGTGCATTGTACTTGATTATTGGTATAATGTGGGCTGTGTGCAGTGGGACTGTAATCTCTGTAGATATAGATGCCATGCCTTTATTTATACGTTGTGCCTTCAGAAGCTAAAGCATCTCTAAATTCTGTAGTATTTCCTGTGTTTAAAGTAAATAAAGATACTTTAAAATGTGCTTATGATATTGCTGATGCTATATCTAGAACAGTTCCCACTGGGTCTGTGGTAAGTAGATTTTGCTGGCTGCACTTTCAGAATTTACCAGAGGATGTCAAAGCCGAGATTTTGAATGCTCACTTGGGTAAAGACATGCTATTTGACCCCTCCCCTTCTGAAGTTTTTAAATGACTTGATACGTGGGAAAGGTAATTAAGGGAGTTACCCAGATATTTTTCACCCTTCTTTCCAAAATATAATAGAATATTTTCTTCTAGCTCAAATTCTTCTTTCAGGAAACAGAATAAGCATTCCCAGCAAAGCACAGGCAAGCACAATTTCAAAAAGCAGTGGTAAAGTGGGTCATGGAGGAAGGGACGGTCCTTCCAAGACCAAGGACTTTCTAAGAAAATAGGCTGACCGTATGCTTTCTCAGGTATTTCTCCCTTCTCACCCTGACAATCCTGTAAAGCTGTACCACAGTTTAGGCTTTCATTTTCCTCTGTAGCACTAGGTAACTTCAGTTACTGGGGTACTGAGAATCTTTCTAAAAGGCTACCACTGGCAGGAATTCCTCTACACATCCAATCAAACCTCCCTGTTCCCTCCTATCCTAGACCAGATGTTGTCTCTGAGGGTTATAGAACCTGTTACCCAAGACCTAAGGGGGAAAGGATTTTATTTAAGAATGTTTTTTTTTTTTTTTGAGCCAGAGAAAGAATGAACACTGGGACTTGTCCTAGAGCTTTATTTTCTAAACATTCACATCAAAATCCCAAAAAATTCAAAATGCTCTCTTTTCAGTCTCTATTATCTGTCATTGCACAACTTAGTTTTCAAAAGATATTTATCATCACATTCCAGTCTTCAAATAGTTCAGGTGCTTTTTTGCATTTTTTCTCTATTCGGTTTACATTTTCAGTTTACTGCCTTGTCCTCTGCTTATCAAGAGCCTTAAATATGTTTAAAATGCCTGACTGCTATAATAACTCATAGCAGGTTGCATAGAATTTAAATGTTCCCTTATTTAGATGGTTGACTTATTTTTGCAGATTATTTCAAAGTCTGTCAGGAATCTCTGGCTGGGTAATAAACTTTTTCTTAGCCTGGGTTTTCAGGTGAAAGTAGAGAAATCATTGATTTTGTTCCACAGGATATTTTTTTTGGGATGTCTACTGGATGCATCCGTCATGATGACTATTCTTTCTCAGGATAAAGTAGAATGTTTCAAGGAACAAATTTTTAATATTTTCCAGACAGTCTGAGGCATCTGCCAGGGAATATCTCAGAATTGCAGGTTTCACGGCCTCTACCATTCTTATGAGTTCTTAATACGGACTACATAAGAGGGAGTCAGCGGTTTGTCAAATCAGTTTGGATTCAGCTTCAGCATCCCTTTCCTTTTATATTTCAATGATGAGGTTTGTGAAAATAAGCTAGTCTGGTAGGTGAATCAGTTGTCTCTCAACCCAGGTCTTCCTTTCTCCGTTCTAGCACCTACAGAGTCTGTAATCACAGAAGTATCAGACTTTGGGAACTGCATCCAAGAGAGTGAAAGCAGCTGATCTCCAGTGCAAAAAAGACAAGTTAAAACACATAAATGTCAAAGAGACAGTGACTCTAATAAATACTGTTAAATCTGTGAACCATCTTTAGACTCAAGGCCTTCCTCTAGTAATCACCGACAACACATACATTCAGGTAAGTAAAGCCAAACCCCACTAGCTGTGGACATGCATGCCTCTATTGCAGGATGTTTAAGGTATCATACATGAAAACTCGAGCTTGGCTAGGTTTTTTTTGTAGTTTTTACTAATTGGTTTGTCTGTGTGACCTTTTTACTTTTTGTTTTGGATGTTAGTTGGGATATTTTGCAGACATCTTAGTGGTTATGGACATCAGCTGGGTGTAAAGACCCTGTGTTTCTAAAATATAGCCTAACAGACCACTTATGCTGTGCTGACGAAGTGATAAGAAGGCTGAAACATGCATGTCCACAGCTACTGGGGTATGGCTTTATTGACCTGAATGTATCCACAAAAGACTTAAAAAAAAAAGTAAAAGTCATGGATATTCAGAAGCCATGTAGCTGAAACACTTGATGTCCTTAAGGGGTTGTTGGCATATATCCCATGTGACTCTATTACAGGAGGTTTAAGGTATCATACACTGAAAACTCGCTTGGCTAGGTTTTTCTTGTAGTTTTTACCAATTGCAACAGACGGGTAAAGACATTCTGCTCCAAGACTCCTTGCCCATAGGCCTGGAAGACAGATATGTATTCATTTCCATGAATGGGAATGTTGCTCTATGCTTTTTCTCCTTTTCGTCCGATAACCAGGGTTCTTCTAAAGATATATATATAAGGTCTTTCCAAAGATTATTGTGGTGATTTCCATCTGACCCAGGCATCAGTGGTTCTCTCTTTAAAAAAAAGGCCAAGGGCAGTTAGCACAAGCTTCCTCATAGCATGGACATGCTCACACAAGACATGGAATATTTTATGCACCCCAGCCTTCAACTTCTTCAACTGTTTGCCTGGATAATGGTATTTTTGTACCTTTTAGGCATAATTTTTCTTGACAATGTGCAGCAGATATTGTTAAAGGCAAAGAAACCTGCTACTAGCATATATGGGTAGTGGAAAAGATTGTCTAGTTCGTACCATAACAAGAATTAGGACCCTTTCAAGGGTTAGACTGTTTTGTTCAACAGTATTTTTGTGAGTGATTATTCTCTGGCCTTTCTTACTCTTCTATCATGATTCATCTTAAAGCCATCTCTGTCTGCCCTTAGATCTCCCTTTCTATTATATCTCAAGTGAAACAATTTTTGAAAAGGGCTTTTATATATCTGTTCCATTAAAAGGTATGTAGCTCCTTCTTAAGATTTTATTTTTGTTCTGGAAAAACATACTCTTTTTCATTTTGAACCTGCTCATTAGGCTATTTGAAATTATTTGGAAAATAGTATCCTTCTTTGGTCTGACTTCTGTAGGATGAATAACTGAGTTAAAATCTGTTATTGTAAGTTATCCTGTGCACATTTTTCACAGAAGTAGGGTAACACTGAGAACAAATCTTTATATTTAAGGTCATTTCAGAATTTTATTGAGGCAGACAATTGCTCTCCCTGTTATGTCCTCCGATATCACTGTTGCAGTATTATTCACAGAAGGGATCTTCTGCCCAGGATCGCCCTGCATCAGGCCAGTATACCAAAGCCTTTAGATCTTATAGATGCCATACATCACATGTTTGCTTCCACATTGGGTGTAGGGTATAAAGGTGGCGTACAGATGCAAATACTCAAAACTTCTTTGCCACAGGTCTGAAAACTAGTATCGAACGTAAGTCTGTACACCCTTCTGCTATGCTGGTTACCAAGTCTTTTTCAGGTAAGTGTCCCATTGTGATTTCTTTTCTTTTTTTTTTCCATTTTGTTGCTTACTTGTGTCTATGTTATCCAAGAAGGGAAAATGTCATTGTGGGAGGCAGATTCCCCATAAAGACCATCATGACCAGTGTCTTTTTTGCCTAGATGCTTCCCATGACCATACTCAATGTTGTCCCTAAGATCTTCCATAATCACGTATCTTCTGTCTCCGTATACTTCAAGAACCAATGTCTTAAATTGTTGGCTGAGGGTGCTGTGGTGGAATCTCCCCATCCAGAGGGACAGCCGTCTTCTAAGAAGAAGAAGATTAAAAAGTCTAGGCCTGATCCTGTTGCTGTCCAGCCTCCACCAGACATCTCTCTAGAAGCAAGTAAAAGCCTTGAAGCCTGTCTGGTGCTTGCATCAAATACCTCTGTTGTGACCCCATAGGAGGCCACTATGGATCTAAGTTCTCACATGTTCTCTGAGGCTTTTCAAAAATCTGCTCTGGACATTGAGGGGGAACCACAGCAGATTACTTCCAAAGGGCTGAGGAAGATTCCTCAAATCTTAGTCCAGGAGGAGATTCCTGGTACACTTACGGAATATCACCATGAGACCAAACCACCAGGGGTCATTTGGGCAGATGTTCCCCTTAGAGAAAAAAAAACAAAACAAAAAAAAAAAAACAAAAGACAAATCATATTATCCTTATTACTAAAGATCCTCAACTTGAATAACAAGATTTTACCCAAGGCATGTTCAATGCCTTGATGGCCTTGAATTCTTCCCAGAGGGTTTCAGTCCCTGGGTCCAACCTGGTCTTCCACTCTTGGGCCAAGAGAACTAGATTCTTCAGATAAGAACTTAGATTCTGGGGAGGAAAGTCTAGCATACTTCCCACAAATCTTTTCTCCTCTAGATTATGGCTCAGAGTGTGGATTCCCACTTGGAAGAATTATCTTTTGAGGATACTGTTGCTTGTATGATGGAGTATTTTAAATGGGATTGCTCCCAGATCCCTGACATCCAAAAGAGATACTATGAGCTTTTACAAATGGAATCACCTAAGCCATTTGCAGTGCGTCCTGTTTTGGCAGCTCATTTCAACACCTTTTCTGCTACCTCTGTAGCTCCAGACTCTCAGCCTCAATCCCCAAGAAAACTGTTAGGTTTTACAAGGTGCCTGAGAACTGTGATTTTTTTGTTTGTGTCCTCCTGTGGTTTCAGTCTCAACTGATAAGCTTTCTAAACTTTTACCCTCATCTAAGCTCCTTCTCTCAGATAAGGACAGTAGAGCTATTGAAATATGGTGTAAAAAAGTCTGTACTGTTGCCACTTTGTTATTTTGGGCTATTAATTATCAAACCCATATGACAAGGTATGTCATAGCCATCCTTTCTCAGGTTGTGACTAATCTTTTGATTCTGAAGGAAAAGCTTCAGCTGTTTCCCTGCTTGGGTCCAATTCCCAGGCTGCTTGTCACTCCATAAAATGCAATTATGAGGTTGGTAATGCCTTTTCCTTGGTTGCTGTCTTTAGCTCTGTGATGAGGTGTTCTTATTGGCAATCCCTTCAGGCTTCGGCTGATAATATTAAAGCCAACTGTTTGTATGCTTCTCTGGATAGTAAATATCTTTTTGGGACAGCTATGGCTGACCTCTTTAAGTTCCTGCAGGATAAGGGTATGGCCATGCAAGACCTTAAGCATATTTTTGTCTCCCCTGTATCTAAATTTTGGAGGAATTACCCTTCTAAATCCCCCTTTGTCTGTAAGCAGACTCATCAGCCTTCCAAAGGTAGCAAGAGGTCTTTTAGAACAACCTATCTCTGTTTGATATTTTGCCTCATTTCCCCCCCAGCCAGGCTCTCTTGTCCTGCCACCTTTCTTTGTTTGTCCCGAATTGGCAAAAGATCACCTCAGATTCTTGGGTTCTGTTTGCCATTCATCAAGGATGTTTCATTGTAAAAGTCCCTTCACCCCTTTTCTGGCATTCCACAATCTCCTCCAGGCCAGCTTTTTCATTTCCCAGAGGTTTTTCAGTCCATTTTGGATTAAGGCAACATTCAGCCTGTTTCACACACCCAAGGGGGATGTGTTCTTACTCCAGGATGATTTTGGTTCCTCAGAAAGAGGGACTTGGAGACCAATTCCTGACTTTTCTCTACTCAACACATTCCTCAAAGTCCCTTCTTCCAGAAGCTGCCTCTTCAGACCTTGTTTCTTCTCCTTTCCTTCTTCCTTTGACCTTCTTGGTCTCTCTCAAGGATGCCTGTCTTCATATTCCTATTCACCCTCTGTTCAGGAAAGTTTTATATTTCTGTATTTCTTGCTTTCATTTTTATTTTTCTGCTTTTCCCTTTGTCCTATCTACTGCCCTAAGGATATTATAATTTCATTGCTTTTTTCAGGCTTCAAGGGGTACACATATTCTCCTGTTTCAGTGACTTGCTTATTCAGGCTGTTTCTCCTAGCATTTGTTCTGCAAAATCTCCACTTTATCACTTTTCTGTTGCAAAATTTGAGTTCATAATCAAATCTCAAAAAGTTGGTCCTTATGTCCTGTCAAGATCATATTTTTCTTGGTTGCAGGATTCAGACAATTGCTATGTTGGCCTCTCTTCCTGCTCCCATGGTTTTTTCACTGGCAACCATCTTCCTGTCTCTACTTCCTCTATCGTCTGTCACCGACAGGGAATTTCTCATGATTCTGGGGTTTATGGCCACCATCAGCCTCGATGCTTCCTCTTGCCAGGCTCCATATGATGAAGCTACAATAGTACTTCTAATCAGTGTGGTTTCAACATTGCCAACCCCTAGAATTCCATGTTCCTTTGCTTCCCTGTCTCAAACTTTAGCTTCAGTTGTGGACTCTGCAAATTTCTCTCAATCTGGGACTGCCCTTTCAGGCTTCATTTCCTTCCCAAGAGCTGTTTATGGATGTATCTGATCTTGGGTAGTGTGCTTCTTGTGGCCCTCTGAAAGTTCAGAGCCTGTCACCTCCTCTTCAGAGGCCAGGCTATATCTACATAAAAGAGATGAGGGCTGTGCTTCTGGCGTTATGGGCCTTTAATTCTCTTTTTGTCCCTGCCCCACCATGATGTGGTATATCAACAAGCAGGGGGGCACAAGGTCTTACCTCCTTTGCAGAGTACCTCTTTAGTCCTAGGATATGGCTATCAATTATCAGGTGACTCTTTACATGGCTTACATTTTTCAGAATACAATCTAGTGGCAGCTGTCCGAGCAGGTCCAGAACACAGGCTCATGAATGGATGCTTAACAGACTTTTGTTTCTGGACATAGTCCATTAGTAGGGTATTCCTCAGGTAGATCTTTTTCCCTCCCCTGTGAACAGACAACTTTCTGTATTGTGTTCAAGAATACCAAGTTGTCTGAATTAGATGCCCTGTCTTTTCCTTGGAAGTGAATGTTTCTGTATGCCTTTCTTCCACTTCTTCTGCTGCCAAGAGTTCTGCACAAGACCAAGTAGAACTATCTCAAAATCTTGTTGCTGACTCCCTTTTGGCACAAATAGCACTGGTTTCCCCTCCTTTTTCATCTGACCAGGGGCAGTCACCACAAATTACCTCACTGGGTGGATCTTCTCACACAGGACAAGGGATCTCTTACATATCTTCACTTGTCTACTTTTCAAATGACATTGTGGGTGATAGGGTTTGATCCCCTTTAGACATGCTTCAGGTTTTGCAGGAGGCCAGGAAACCCACTACCAGGAAATCATATTTATCTAAATGAAAAAGATTTCATGTGTGGTGAATCTCTCGCCATCATGATCCCCTTTTAGTAGGGGTACCCTTGGTTCAGTCTTATTTGTTTGATCATCTCCATGCTGGCTTGGCATGTAAAAAACGGGGCAATTTTTACATGAGCTCAAGTAAACCACCCCTCTGGTGTCACAGTTGAATGTATCATTGATGTGATATTTTTTGCCATTTATTGTAAAAAATGTTACCACATCTATATATTTGCACCAACGGCAGGCCTCACATTTAAACATCCCACAATTTTCCAAAAGTGTTTTTAAATTCCTGCCTTTCCTATATACTACAAAGGGAGCCTCTCCTACATGTTATCTAGTCAAATTATCATCTAATAAAAAGGACCAATTTTTGAAAATAATTGATCTCAAAAAGGGAGCATCTATAGAAAATGTAGTTATAAAGCTCAACCTTGCTAAATCAACATCTGAGGACCCAGATGGTTGTTTGGGGACAAGATCCCTACGGTCCCAGTCAATATCTGATGTATTACAAGTAACATTCAAATTGTCCAACGAATTATCCAGACTACAAGAGCCCAAATTAGTGAAGATATTACTATTCTTGACACTCAATAATAGTTTAAAAATACCACAAACTCGTTTAGAGGAGACTTCATCTATGAGGTCATCCACTAAATTGATGGGGTAGCCATGTTTACTAAACATTTCCTTCAATAACCTGCATTCATCTAAAAAATCGTTCTCTAAGGTCACCATTCTTGCAGCCCGTACCAGTTGACCCTTAACAACTATCCTTTTCTGGTGGAAAGAGTGACAACTGGAAAAATTAAGGAATGCGTTTGAGTATGTTGATTTTCTAAAAATTTTAGAAATAACCCCGTCCAGTGAAGGACGTTTAATCAATTGAACATCAAGGAAGCAAATTCGTTCAGTATTTAATTCCCAGGTAAATTCAAGGAAATTTGTGTATTTAGAAATATGTTCAACAAATGCTGCAGCAGAATTCCTACTACCTCTCCAAAGGATAAAAATATCATCTAAATAACGGGTGTACCATGCAACTTTTTCTTGGAAGATATGATCCCTAAATAGGAATTATTTTTCCCAGTAGGCCATCACTGTGTTGGCAAATGTACCACCACATGGAGACCCCATGGCTACACCAGTTTTCTGTAAGTAAAATTCTCTGTTGAACAAAAAATAATTATTGCTCAAAACTAATTCCAACAAATAAATAATTAAATCTATAGAAGCACCATCCAAATGTTGTTCTAACAAAAAATCCCTGACCCATTCACAGCCAAGCTCCTGAGGAATGGTAGTGTACAAATCACGGACATCAATTGTTAAAAAATTCAAGTTCCTAGAAAAAGGAAAATTATTCATGGTGCCTACAATGCCCACGAATCCTTGCATATCTGGGTTTCATTTCTTAAAGCTTCCTTAAGTTTGACATCCACAAATTTAGCACATCCATAGGTTATAGACTGCCTTCCATCAATAATGGGATGGAAGGGAGGTTTTTCCAAATTTTTGTGGATTTTAGGTAAGCCAAATAAGGTAGGGGTGATTGGGTAGGGGATTAAGAGAAAGTTCAACAAATCAACATCAATGCGCTCCTCAATAAACAAATCATTAATGAAGCCTTTAATTTTTTGATATGCTCCTTTCATTTCATTGAGGGAAACCTTTATATAAGCCTTATTGGTCAACAGAGAACTCATGTTATAATTATAATCTTCGTTGTCCATAAACAGCAACCCACCCCCCCCTTATCCTGTTTAATAATACGGATGTCAGCAAATCTTAAATCATCCAAAACATCCTTCTTGGGTTGGGTTAAATTAAACAATCTTTCATTAAGGGCTCCCCTAGTAGTCAAAAGTGTTCTAAAATCATTCTCGCAAATTCTTTCGAATAATAAAATGGAAGGGTGTAAGGGTGGGTTGAAGATATTTGCAATTCTGAACTCTTTAGTGAGACTGGAATTGTTCCCAAATACCATGTTTAAATTCAATTTCCTAGTATATGTTTTAAGGTCAATAAGTGTTTTTGCTAAGTCACTTCTAACTGAAGGGACAAAAGTCGAACCTTTGGCTAAGACCTCTATTAATAAAGGGACAGGAACAAAGGTAGAATAATTGAAAATTCTAAAATCTTGTGTACTGTTAAATAAAATCTGAAATGGTCTTTGTTGTGTATTAATAGGACGAGGGGAAAGAACTATCTCCTCCTCCTGTTCTGTGATGTTCTTCATTCCACATTGCTGCAGTCCTAACCATTGGGTAGTCCGCTGTCCAGTCGGCCCGAATACCAAAGTATATGGCTGACGTCGGTCAAGGCGCATTAGACTGACGTCAGGACGTCAGGGTACTAATGCGCATGACCGACGCCATATCCTCAGTCTTTTTTGCCGCATGGTCCGATGCAGAAGCAGTTTTGCGAGTGCAGGTTGGCGTTCTGAAATATTTCCGAAGTCGGAGTTTCAGACCGAATCAAAGTTGGCTAAGTACCCCGTTGGGGAACATTTTGGTTTTTTCTTGCCTCAGTATTTAACCGGATGTCAGAAAAAGTGAATAACTGTATTTCTTGTGGGAAGCAGATACCTCATAGGGATTACCATACTCTGTGTATACCTTGTTTAGGGCCTGAGCACGCCGTTGTTGGTTGCCGCTCTTGTGCTAGATTTAACAAACGCACTATTAAGAGAAGGTTAGACTGTGCCAGGTTAGTGTTTGGGAAGCGTTGTAATTACAAAATGCCGTCGGATGCTCCGACGCCCGCTTCGTCCAAAAAGCGCAAAGACAAAACAGCAAAGCCTAGGGTTGATGAACCGGCAGTCCCGGACGTCGGTTCTTTAGAAGGCTCAGTGGAGCCAGAGGTTTTGCCAGGAGTTTCTTTGGAGTCTCAGGCTGAGACTTTACTGTTACAGGATGTGCCCTCTCAGGAGGTAGGCCAGGCTGAGGGGGCTTCTCAGGTAACTGTTCTTCCCTCTCTTCCCAAGATAGTTAGAGCTTCTCCTACTGTTTCCAAAACTTCTTTGAGAGGTAGGCCAAGTTCAGCTTCAGTGGGGGCTTCTCCTAGCACTTCAGGTTCTGTGCCTAAGACACATATGCTTAAAATGGCAGAAGATTTAATTACTATGATTAGAGGCTCTATGCCCCCTCCTGATAAGAGGCCTAGGGTGGAACCTGAGTTTGAGAGTTTGGAACAGTATTCAGAGGCTTGAGTCTTCTGCGGAAGACTTGCAGGAGTTTCCTCCTTATTCTGATTCTGATGTGGATGATTCCACACCTACAGCTTCTCCTCCTGAGGATTTCTCATTTTCAGAGACTCTGCATTCCATGAGGGAACACTTTAAATGGGAAGGCCAAGATTACTCTGATTCCAGGAAAAGGCTTAGGGAATTCTTATTTTTACCCCAACATAGGCCCTTAGCTATACCTCCTGTGTTGAATGTGGTGGAAGATGTTTTTGCAGAGGCTTCCTGAACCCTGACTCTTTGCCTCCTGCCCTGTTAAACCTGATAGGTACTATAGGGTGCCCGAAGCTCATAAGTATTTGTTTAAGAGTCCTAGGCGGACCCAGAAACTGTTTCTCAGGGGCCTAAAGGTGTTAAGGCCTCTGTGGTTAAAAATCCTGTTCCCACTGATAAAGAGGCAAGGGCTTTGGATAGGTGGGGAAAGAAAGTGTATACTTCTTCCACTCTAGCCATGAGAGCGTTGAATTGTCAGTTTCACATGCTAAAATATCAAAATTATCTCCTTTCACAATTGAAATCTAAGGTGGATGCTTTGGCGGAAGGTATAGAGTGTAAAGAGTTGCTGGATTTAGTTCATGTGTCTGAACAAGTGGGTAAGCATTCTTTGCAATGTGGTTTTGATGCTGTGCAGGCCTCCTCGAGGGTGGCTGCCACTAGTTCTGTTCTTCGCAGGCATGCCTGGTTGAGGGATCAGAATTTAGCAGAGCATGTTAAGACTAGGATTTTGGATGCTCCTTTACAGTCTGATGTGTTATTTGGTTCGCCTGTGGAAGCAGTTTTAAAGAAAATGGAGGACAAAGCTAAGTCTATGCAAACTGTTAAAGATTTTTTGCAGGTGCAGCCACCAAAGTATAGTAGAAATTGGCCTACTAAGGGATGGACATATCCTGCTTTTGATTCCCAGTCTAGGGGTAGGTCTAGACGTGGTAGGGGCAGAGCTCAAGGTTCTTTTAGGCCTAGAACAGGGGGTTCACCTGCTCAGACTTCTGGTGAGGGCAGGGGTCAGTCCTTTCGTAAACAGACCCAATGACCTGCCTTTTCAGCTGCCAGTAGATTCTCGTCTGGTAGCTCCTTTGGGAGGAAGACTGTCTCTTTTCAAAGAAAATTGGGATTTAATCACTCAAGACATATGGGTGTTGGATATCATTCACCACGGTTACAGGTTTTATTTCCACACATTGCCCCCTTTCAAAGGCATGCCAGACGTTCCTCCTCCACAAAGGGAAGAGGCTCACAAGCAAATTTCTCTGTTACTCCAAATAGGGGCCATTCAGCCAGTCCCTATACCAGAAAGGGGCCTAGGATTTTATTCTCGACTGTTCCTAGTACCAAAGAAGGGGAACACGTGGAGACCAATTTTGGATTTATCTATCCTCAACACTTATCTGGACATTCCCAAGTTCAAGATGTTGACGTTACAACAGCTTTTACCTCTGCTGGGCAAAGATCATTGGATGGTAACTTTAGATCTCAAGGAAGCTTACCTTCATGTGCCTATAAGACTGTGTTGCAGGAAGTATCTGCGTTTTCGAGCTGGAAATTCTCATTATCAGTTCTCTGCATTGCCCTTTGGCTTATCTACTGCGCCCAGAGTATTCACAAAGGTTCTGGCTCCAGTGATAGCTTACTTCAGGCTAAAAGGAATTCAAATCTATCCTTACTTGGACGACTGCCTGATTCTGGCTCAAGAAAAGGAAGACCTTCTACAGCATCTGGAATATGTCATAGCAGTGCTAAGATGCCTAGGGTATTCTGTGAACGAAATAAAGTCCAGTCTAGTACCCTCTCAAGACATGTGCTTTCTGGGTGTGAGACTGAATACAGCAGCCCAGATGGCCTTTTTAACCCCGGACAAACAAAAGAATCTTTCCAGTTACTTCCATCAGCTATCTCTTCAGTCCGGGCTGACTGCAAGGACAGTCCTTCAAGCCTTAGGGTTCATGGCATCTTGTATTCTGGTGCTTCCCAATGCCAAACTGCATATGAGGAAGCTACAATGGTATCTCAAAATGTATGGACACAGCACTGCCAGGATTTGGACACTGTCATTCAAATAATACCTTGCATTCAAAAGGAATTTTTGTGGTGGGCTCAGGAATGTCACCTAAACAAGGGACTCTCTGTGACCCGGCCAGAGGCGAGTCAGATTCTAACGACAGATGCCTCAGACATTGCTTGGGAGCTCATCTAAATGGAAAGTGGATACAAGACAAGTGGCCTGCCAGACTACAGCATCTACATATCAACATGAAGGAGATGTTAGCAGTCCAATTTGCATTAATGGCTTTCAAGGAGTTACTTCTTCCAGGGCAGGTGTTGATTCTAACAGACAACACAACTGTCATGTGGTACATCAACAAACAAGGGGGAACACATTCTTACCCATTGTGCAGGCAAGCAATGATTTTATGGGAGACTGCGCTCAGATTGCAACTAACTCTTCAGGCAAGGTTTCTGCCGGAGCACAGAACTCCTTAGCAGATGTGTTAAGCAGACAAATCATGGATCCCCACGAGTGGAAACTGGATCTTCATGTATTTCAAAGGTTGACAGTGTCCTGGGGAACTCCAGACATAGATCTGTTCGCTTCTCCACTAAACCACCAGCTGCCAAAGTTTTGCACAAAGAGGTTACATCACACAGCTTGGAAAGTGGATGCTCTTTCTTTCAGTTGGAAAAATCTTCATGTGTATGCGTTTCCACCTCTGCCTCTTCTTCCAAAGGTGCTTCTAAAGGTCAGACAAGACAAGCCAAGGATGATTTTAATAGCTCCAGATTGGCCTCGGCAGCACTGGTACCCATTACTGAGGAGTCTAGTAAAGAAGCCTCCATAGCCTTTACCCTTGATTCCACACCTGTTGTCTCAGAGAGACGGCCACCTGCTCAATGTCAAGCTTCGCTCTCTACATCTAACAGCATGGCATATTCTGTTTTGAGAGACAGCCGGTCTCAACTTCCTCAACAAGTTTTAAATGTGATTATGGAAGCTAGAAGACCTAGTACAAGGAAAGTGTATGCAGAAAAATGGAAGAGATTTTTATTTTGGAGTGCAGCAAAGAATTTGGAGATTTCTGAGCCTAATTTGAGTGTGGCTCTTCAATATCTTACTGAGTTATTGGACAAAGGTTTGTCCTTCTCTTCCATTAAGATTCATGCTGCAGCAATTTCAGCTCACTATGATTGTGACCCACCATTGTTTTCGCATCCTTTATTCAAGCAGTTTCTCAGAGGGGCAAAGAATATAAGACCCCCACGTAGAGCTCCTACTCCTGCTTGGGATCTCAATTTTGTGTTGGAAAAACTTACTCTACAACCTTTTGAGCCTGCGGGTACTGCTGATTTGAAATATTTGTCATGGAAGACTGCGTTTTTGTTGGCTATTACTTCTGCAAGAAGGGTTTCTGAGTTGCAGGCCCTTATGGCAGTAGAGCCCTTTCTGATTTTCCATAAGGATAGGGTATCATTACGTACTAATCCTTCCTTTATGCCTAAGGTGGTTTCTAGTGTGGCTTTAAACCAAACTATTCATTTGCCTACTTTCTATGCAGATCCCCAAAATAAAGGGGAAAAGATTTTGCACACTTTAGATGTACATAGGCAGTTGCGTTATTATTTAAGCAGGACTAAGGATTTCAGGCAGTCTCAGCAGTTGTTTGTTTCTTTTGCTTTGAGTTCTCAGGGCAAGCCTGTGTCTAAGCAAACTATTTCTAAGTGGATTGGGTTTTGCATTTCATTTTGTTATTCCCATCATGGCAAGGAGATTCCAGCTGGGATTAGGCCTCATTCCACTAGGGCTACTGCCACTTCAACAGCATTTCTAAGGGGTGGCAACTAAGGATATTTTGGAGGCAGCTACTTGGAGTTCAGTGCATACTTTCTCTAAGCATTACCACCTTCCTCTCTACTCTAAATCTAGGGCTGGTTTTGCCACAGCTATTTTGCAAGGCATGTTGACAGCTCCTGCTTCCTTATGATTTGCCAGCCTCCCTTACCTCTGCTTTGGGATTCTACCCAATGGTTAGGACTGCAGCAATGTGGAATGAAGAACATAGTACAGTTTTGTACCTACCATAAATGTAGATGTTCGAGGATCCACATTGCTGCAGTCCAATTTACCCTCCCACCTTCCCCTCTGTGTTTAGGGGTGGTGGTGTGAGTTGCTATATATTATTGTACATGTGTATATATATATTGTATATAAGTTTGGTGCAGGGCTTTTTGGTGTTTTGGATTGGGCCTTGTCTTTTTAGGGTCTTCTGACATCTGGGGCAAGAAAAGACTGAGGATATGATGTCGGTCATGCGCATTAGTACCCTGACGTCCTGACGTCAGTCTAATGCGCCTTGACCGACGTCAGCCATATACTTTGGTATTCGGGCCGACTGGACAGCGGACTACCCAATGGTTAGGACTGCAGCAATGTGGATCCTCGAACATCTACATTTATGGTAGGTACAAAACTGTACTTTTTCTTCTTCCACTGGTGTTGTTGCTGTGGACGATTTGATTGTCCCCCCATATTTGTTTTCCTGTGTCCCTGAAATCCCTGATTCTGATGTGAACCATTAGTATTAGTGTTGTTTTGATTGTTTGCATTATTAGTGATGTGCTTGTTAGCAAGCCTCTCACTCCTCCTGACCGGGGGCTCTTCATCTAACAAACTATCATTCATTTGTATCCGATTATTATCGTTCACAGCAATAAAGTTATTACCAGAACCACCCAGTTCATTATTAGAACCAAAGTTCACATTTACATTTCCATTGGAAGGAGGTAAAGGGTACGCTAGACCCTTCTCATAAGCCAGAGAGTCCCTATTAAGTTTCTTGATTTTATTTTCTTTAATTTTAAACAAAGCGTTATCAATACTAGTGAAAATACGTAAAAAATCAAATTTGTAGCACAAAAAGTCATTGTCAGATCGGATACTAGAGTCCAATAATGCCAATTCACTTTTCAAATTATCCATCTGTGCGCAATAGTCTTTTATTAAAAGTTCCATAAACTCAACCCCTTGTCGATCAAACAAACTTAAACGTTCCTTGTGAAGGGGTGAGTTTGAAACTAACCCAGTAGGAAACCGCCATTGTCTAAGTCCCTTTGGGACTTGTTGCCTCTTAATGCATTCAGACAAATACTGCACCTCAATTTGCAACTTTTTAAATTTGAACAGTTTGGTGTCATAAACCTTTAAATTATTAATTAAGTTATTTTCACCAATTTCAGAGTTTCTAATGCTGTCAGGCTGAAAAGACCCATTGACAAAACAAGCTGGATCTTTAAACCAGTCTTCCAGAGTCGGAATAATAGATGACGTACTTACTGTACTGCCCAAATCTCCGTTGTTCCCCAAACACTCGTTCATCCTGCTGGAAGGTGCATTTGAAGTCTGAAAGCCTGAACAGGGCATAAAAGAAGAACCAGAAGCCCTTGGAAAATAGTTGCCTCGATCCTGTGATCCTAAGGCAAACGCTGATGTCCCAGACGAAGAAGAATTAGGTAAACCATGAGAGACTGGTTGGAACTGTTTTTAGTATCTGGTGTGGTCCTTTTTTCCTTCATTTTGTATCATATGATATTTGTGTGAGCTGCTGAATTCAGGTCTAGAATATTATATTCTACCAGTACAGCACATTTGTCTGCCATTTCTTTTTGCTTGCATTTAGATCCACATCTTTTTACATGTTTTGAGGTCAAGCAGTTTTTAAAAGCCATCCTCCATAGCAGGCCACCAAGAAAGTCTATTCCTCCTCCTTGAGACCTGAATTAAGTTTTGGAAAAGTTGACTCTTCTTTCTTTTGAGCCAGCAATATTTGTACCTGGATGGATATCTTACTGGTAGCCCTTACTTCAGAAAAAAAGGTTACTGAATGGCAAGCACCTTTTTTCATCTTTTGCTAAGAAAGGGTACCTCTTAAGACTAACCCTTACTTTATTTATTTTATTTATTGAAATTTGTTTACTAAGAAAGCCCAACTGGACACAGGTTCCCGTTTTCAGCAGAGACCCGGGAAGAAAAATTCCAAGGTATCATATTTAATGCAATCAGTATTTATAATAACACATTTTATAATACAATGTCAATGAACACATAGCATAATAGTATAACATTTATATTGATATTCAAAAACATTAAATTTACAAGCTTTGTGTTGAGACTTTACAGATAGAAGAGTGGTGTATAAGATAGATAGGAGTAATTAAAAAAAAATATGATAGAGTTAGGTATTAGAGGAGATAAGCATGTTAGTGTGTTAGTGGAGAATTAGAGATGCAGTAGTAATTTGGATGTATTAATTAGAAGTAGGTATAGTAGTTTAAGAAGTTCAATATACATATTAGAAGGTGATAAGCAGGTTAACAGATGAAGGTGTGTGATAGACCTGACTGATAAAAGAATTGTAATCCAAGTTCTAGATACAGTATTGGAATAGAGATTGATCCTAGCAGCCCTTTGTGGTTTGTAGATGGTAAGCAGTATTTTTATTATTTTACTGAAGGGGATGATTTGGAAGACAGTATTGGAGTAAGGGTATAATTGCTGGGGGTATGGATGATTTCATGGGTTGAGGTGAGCAGAGTATAACATAGTTGGTGAGGAGGCTTGAGCCAGTTAAGTGTTCTCAGTGCTAAACAGTGGTGGGTATGGTAAGGATTGTTGCAAGTGAATCTGGTGGCTTTGTTATAACACTGTTCAAGTTTAGAACTAAGTGAAGCTTATGGGTTGGTCATGATAGGGACTCCATATATGAGAGAGGGTAACTGGTAGTTAGAGTTACTTTGGCAGAGTCTGTAAGGAATTTCCTTACTCTGTTTAGGGGGCCTAGATTTTGATGCATTTTCTTGATGTTGTTGTGGATATGTAAATCGAATTTAATATTGTTGTTGATTGTCATGCCAAGTCATTTTGTATGTGGGGTGACTTCAATCATGGTATTATTATTTAAGGAAGAAATGTTAAAGTTGTTTGTTTTTTTCTTGGAAAATAAGTAATTTATTTTTTTGGGGAGTTAGTAGCAGGTGATTATCCTGTAGCCAACTTTAAACAGAGTTAAAGGCTTCTTGAGTAATTCTCTGATCATGCATTAGTTTGTCAGAAATGCATGTTAGGGTAGAATTATCAGCGTATTGTATGAGGGAGGTTTTCTGGTAGGTTTTATGTAAATTGTTAGTGAATGTATTAAAAAGTAGAGGGCTGAGAATGGAGCCCTGTGGCACACCAGTACTGACAGGAAGGAAGGGAGAAATAGTGGAGCGCCATTTAATGTACTGGTATCTATCATTTAAGTAGTTGTTGAACTATAGCAGTGTGGGTTGTAATAGCCTGAGGGAAGACAGTTCATAGAGGAATTTTTGGAGAGAGACTAGATAAAACATTTTAGAGAGATCAAGTAATAATGAGGAAACAAGTTTGCCTTCATCTCTGACTTTGTTAATAGGATCTGTGAAAGTTAATAAGGACATGGTATTTCTATGGTTAGATCTAAAACCACATTGTGTGGGGGTCAGGAGCTTTTCCTGAAGAATGTTGAAGAGGTTTCTTATGGATGTACTTCTCCAGAATTTTTGACAAAGGGGATAATATGGCATTAGGTCTGAAAATGTTTTTTTCAGATGAGGTTCCTGCTTTATGAAGAGGGATGATGATGAATTTTTTTTCCATAAAGGACTATATGATTCCTTGATAGATCTATTAACTGGAAGAGACACACAATAGGCTATGGAATTGGTGGCCAGCTTGAAGTATTCTGTTTGGTGATTATCTACTAAAGGAGAACAGGGTTTCAGTTTAAAAAGTAATGATTTGATGTAGGAGTACTCTGCCAGAAATGTTGGAGTCAAAAATGGCTGTAACTAAGCAATTGATAGAAAATAGAAAACAGAATCTAAGCCAACTGTAATTTAAGTACTACATATTGCAAAGGAGATACAAGTACTAGATGTGGGACCTTTAGAAAAGGGAAAGAACAAATTACATAGAAATAAATGGAACTTGGGAAACAATTCATGCAGAATAATGTTCAGGAAGAAGAGTGGGGTTTACAGGAAGGCATGAATTAAGTAATATATGTAAGGTTAGAGTGAATAATAATTTTAAAAAGAAAGAACACACTTTTGCAATATATATAATGCAGGAATATGAAAATATAAACATGATTTGTTTTCTTTTCTATTAATATATGTGCCCATGTATTAAGTAATAATTTTAAAAAAGTGTTAAAAATGGGGAAGAATTTTGCATTCCTTCGATGTTTGTAGCCCGCTCAGATTTTATCTAGACAAAACTAAGGTTATTAGAAAGACTGATCAACTTTTTATTTCCTTTTAGGTTTAAAAGCTGGATTGACCTGTTTCTAAACAGATCATCTCCAGATGGATTTCCTAAGCTATTTCCTTTTATTTAAAACTACTTCCAGTCCATGTCAAAGCTCATTCTGTACTAGGACTATCACTTCTTCTGATGGTTTTCACAAGGGTCTGGACTAGAAATACATTTTAGAACATTCACTTGGTTTTCTATTTACACTTTTACAAAACAGCATGCCACCTAAAGTTATTGCTTTCTGGTAAAAGAAAGAAGGAAACTGCCTATCTTGAAGAGATTTTAGATTATGAATCTGGACTGGAAGAAGAAGGGACAGATACAGGTTTTCTCCTTAGCTTTCTGATTCAGACTCAGAGGAGGACTCCATTTCTCCCTTTGGGTTTCCTCTCTGTTTGTGGCTATTTCCTGACTATGATAGTATTTTCAGTGGGAACACATTGAGGTTTCTGAATTCCTCAGAAAATTTTGAACAGTTTCAGAAGGAATTTCTTGAATCTTCATTATTTACTCCAGTCCTGTCAGCTTTGAAGGATGCATGTGTCTCTGCCTGATAGCCAGCTATCTGCCCCTAGAAAGGCAGATAGAATGTATAAAGTTCCACAGCCTTTTTAAGTTTTTATACACTGTTTTCAAACCTGACATAGCAGCTATAGCTTTAGGTATTCCTACTGCTGCTAAACAGTTAATTCCTATCATACTCTTTCTGATAAGAGTGGGAAGATTATTGGTAGGAACAGGAAATATCATATACTTTTGCAACTTTGATTTTCAGAATTTTGAATTGGCAGGCTCATATGTTAATGTTTATTCTGACTAATTGTGAATGTATGAGGAATGTATGGTCTGTGTTTTCTTTTTGTGAGGAAACATCTGCTTTAAATTATTTAGTTTTTTCTATTGTACTAGCACTGTTTTCTGTTTACAGTGTATGTATGGCTGTGTTGGTAATTCTCCAGGGCTATTGACTCTGGTACTGTTTTGAGGAGGTTTGACTGGTTGCATTCTCAGAACCTCCCAAGAGGATGTGACTAATGAGTTTTTATTTTTTTCTTTTGAACAGAAATGCACTTTTTGGTTCCTTTGTTGCAAAGGTAATCAAAGTATGTAGTGAAAGGGGTAAGTTAAATCAAGGAATCACTAAGATTTTTTACCCGCCTTTTTTCTTGTTTTCTGAGGGATTCTTTAACCCTTCAAACAATTTTGGGATAATGGTAAGGATGTTCCAAAAATAATTCAGGAGCCCTCAAAACCAAGGACAGTCCAAGTAGTCACTTTGACTATTTAAGTGATTTTGCCCCCCACCCACCAAACCCCGACAGTCCCCTTTCCCTTCCAGAAAGTCTAAATCTCCATTTTTCTCTTTGGCAACAATTTCAGACGAATAGGTTCTGAAGATCATACATCAATGTTACAGGTAGCATTGAGAGGATATTCTTCCTTGACAGGAGGTTATATCTCATCCACCCAGGTGACAATGTTTTATTTCCTCCTGCCCTCCATTACATATTGTTTCAGGGCATGATAGAACCAGTTCCTTCTTTCCAGGTTAGAAAAGGTTTTTGTTCAAGGATGTTTTTAGTGTCAGCTTGGAGACCAGTTCTGGATCTTTCTTCTTAGACCTTTTTATGATGGTGCCTAAATTCAGCATTATGTAATTTCACAATTTGTTATTTATTCTTCCTCATTCAAGTTGCCTGGTAATTCTACATTCAAAGATGCTAATCACATTCCTATTTATCCAAATGTCAGGGGTTTCTTAAGGTTTGTGTGTCTGGATCACTTTATCAGTTCTCTTCTTTACCCTTTGGACTATCCACTAGACCAAGGGTGTTCTCTAAGTGCCTAGCTCCAGTTATAGCTTATTTCAGGCTATGAGGTATCTGTTTTTTTTTCCATATTTAGATGGCTTGCTTATCTTTGTAGAGTCTTTTTCAAAGCGTCAGGAATTATTTCTCACCTGGAAGAGAGATCTCTTATACAAGCTGGGATTCCAAGAGAACATTAAAAATTCCTTTTTGACTCCTTCACACAGGGCAGTGTTCTTGGGGTGTCAGCTGGTCACTTCAGTTTCAAGAGATATTCTTCCACAGATAAAAACAGATCTATATCTAGATGTATTTGTTAGGTTTTCCACTCAGACTTTGGACACTGTAAGGGAATACCTCAGGATTTTGGGTCTCACGGCATCTATGATTCTCACAATAACCCTGGTAAGACAGCACATCCAAAGATACAATGGTCATTGAAGTCTCTTTGGTCCAAGCATCAAAATCCATTGTCTTTTCAAATCCCAATGCTGCAAAAAATTACTTGTTGGATACAGCAAATATCCTTAAATTCAAGTCTCCCCTTATCCCTCCCATTTTAAAAAAGAGTCATTCATCACAGATTTCTTTGCTTGGAGAGCAGTACAAAGTGTGTGGGATACCTAGGATAAATGCAAGCACATTTATATGAAAGAGATGCTTGCCCTGGTCAAGGCACTGAATTATCTAAATCATCTTTGATCCCTAGGACCTCTTCAAGTTGTTTCAGATAATACCACAGTCATGTGGTACATCTTCAAGGGGGGGGGCAGGTTATACCCACTTTGCAGACTAGCCATGTATGGTTTGGATAGAGCTTCACAGCACAATATCACTCTACAGGCATCTTTCATTCCATCAGAGTAATACTGTGTGGCAGACAAGCTGAACAGGACAGGGCAGATCCTCACTTACGCAATTTAGATCAGAAGGTCTTCCAAGATCCATTTGTGTCCTCTCTAAACAATCAATAAGCAAGTTTCTGCTCCAGGACTCTGTGCTAAAAGCCTTGGGACACAGATGACTTTTTCTTTGACAGGTATGTTCCTGTATGCTTTTCTACCCTTTTCACTGATATCCAGGGTACTTCTGAAGATTCAGAAGGAATACCCAAGATCTTTGTTGTGACTTCCTTTCTGGCTCATGTAACAATGGCTCTTCTTTCTTTTGGAAATGGCCCCAGGCTATTACTACAAGCTTCCTTGCAGAATGGATCTAGTCACATAAGATCAGGGGTGCTGGATACATTCCAACCCCCTTCAACTTTAACTGACAGCCTGGATGATAAGGGTACTTCTGAAGATTCAAAAGGAATACCCAAGATCTTTGTTGTGACTCCCTTTCTGGCTCAGGTAACAATGGCTCTACTTTCTTTTGGAAATGGCCACAGGATATTACTACAAACTTCCTTGCAGAATGGATCTAGTCACATAAGATCAGGGGTGGTGATACATCCCAACCCCCATCAACTTTAACTGACAGCCTGGATGATAGGGTCTTATTTTCCTTTTGACATCTCTTTACTGAGAACATGCAGCAGGTACAGATGGAAGCAAGAAAGCCTGCTACTAGAAAATCATATATTAGCAATGGAAAAGGTTTTCTAGATGGTACAAATAACATAGACAGTACCCATTCAGGGCTAGTTGTTTTCTGGTTTTGCAATATTTGTGTGAGTTACTATGTTATGGCCTTTCATACTACTCTATCAAGGTTCATTTTTGGCCATTTCAGCATATCTGCCCATGGAACCTTATATTTCAATGCATTCTCATGTCAAAATGATTTTGAAAGAGGTTTTGCATAATAGGTCTCATAGAAAACCAGTGGCCCTTCCTTGGGATCTTAGTTTTGTGTCAGAGAAAGTAACACTTGCTACCATTTGAACCAACTAATCTGGCTGGCTTGAGGTTCTTCACATGGAAACAGTGTTATTGATTGATCTGACTTCTGCAAGAAGAGTATCGGAGTTGCAAGTTGTTATGGTGAGCCAACCCTGTTTCATTTTCCACAGTGACAGGGTTTCTTTGAGAACTAATCTGTCTTTTATTCCTAAAGTGGTATCCGAGTGTACTTTAATCCAAACTATATATTCCCCCATTGTCTTTACCGATCTTAAAATGAGAGAAAAAGGCTACACTAAACCTTTGATGTCCACAGACATCTTAGGTACTGTCTTGAGAGAACTTAGTCTTTCACATCTTTGGATCTAGTCTTTTCTTGTGAAGGTAAGAAGAGACAACCTGTCTCAATATAGACTATTTCCAAATGTTTGTCTAAGGCTATAACTTTTTTTTGTACTCACCACAATAAATTTTTTCCAGGCAAGGTAAAGGTTTACTCTTCCAGGGCCTTGGGTTCATCTATCACTTTTTAGAAAGAGTTGTATTCCAGAAGTATTAGAAGCTGCAACTTGATCCTCTATACATAACTTTACAAAGCATTATAAGCTTGAATCCAGAGGTGTCTATTTTCATACGTTTCAAAAATCAGACAACATGAATCTAACATTATACTAAGTACATAACTTTCATTTCCTTCTCTGGGTCTAGATCAGGTTTTGCAAGGACCATTCTCCAGGGGCTCCTGGGCAACATATAGCTAAGGCAGCTTCAGCAGCGATCAGTATGATGAACATTGTACAGCTGTGTAAGTAACCTTACCATAACAGTAGATGTTGGAATGATGACTGCTGCAGCAGCCACTCCCTCCCTCCACTCCCCCCCACCCTTATTTTCATTGTGTTGTGTATACCAGGGCATGTTTTTTCATGCCTTATATTTGCCTAGCTGATTTAGTCCTGGAAGTATTAACAAAGGCTCAAGTCAGAATCAGCTGCATTTACAGACTTGAAATTTTTGTTTTGGAAAACGCTATTTCTGGTGACTTTTACATCAGCTAGGGGAATTTCAGAGATACATGCCTTGCATGTTACTTCTCCATATTTGTTCTTACATAACAATAAAGTGACCTTAAGAACTAATCCATACTTTGTTCCCAGCGCAGTTTCTAAAAATAACATTAACCAGTCTGTTAAACTTCCAGTGTTATTTCCAAAGTATTCCAACAAAGGAGACTGTATCTACTGCACATCTTAGATGTTCACAGTCAACTCTGATTCATAGAACCAACGCTTTCAGAAAGGACACACAGTTATTTGTTTCTTTTGCACCTAACAAATTAGACTGTAAGGATTCTAAGCAAACACTGTCCATATGGTTATCAGACTTTTTCTCCCGTGTTTACTCAATCAGCATCAACAATCTAACCTCAAAATCTAAGGCCCAATCCATGCAATCCAAGGCAACTTCTACGGCTTTTTTCAGAAATTCCTCGATTAGTGATATTTGTGTGACAGCCACACAGTCTATGCTACATACCATTTCCAAGCATAATAAAGTTGACATAATTTCTAGAACCCAGAGCTGCATTTAGAACTTCACTTCTCAGACATATCCTGTCATGATTCCATCCAAGATCTCTAGTAGCTTGTAATTCTGTCTCAAGTGCAAGATTGGATGGTCTGATGAAATAAGATAAAGAAGGTATGTACTAAACTTAAAAATGGATCCTTTTCATCCAAGTCCATCCAATATAACATCACTCCCACTAACCCCCAGCCAAATTGTCACTTTTCAGTTGTCAGTATTCCATTGCATTCTCCTGGTATAGATGATCAGTAGGCTACAAACTTAAACTGAAGACGAGGTTCACAGGGGATTATAGGAAAGTTTGGAGAAGCATGAGGCACTAAAGCACTAGCTAATACCCTGATCAGATATTAGCAGCGGCTCGGTACTCATCTGCCAGATCAGACAGACTTGGATGAAAAGGATTTAACATGGTATGTACATAGATTCTGTTTGTGGATTTTGGCTATAGCAGAACATAAGTGCTATTTGTATGACATTAGCAAGGTAGTAGATACCGTCTCTCGGTACCTTCTAAGTATCTTGATATGGGATGTTGCCACAGAAGCAGTGCATGAACATAGGTAGTATCCTGGTTGCTTTGTGTAACATTTAGGGGCAATGGGGGATGAAAACACTGTAGCTTGTGGTGTACCTGACACACATGTACCACGACTCTAACTTAGAAACTGCTCTGTACAGTTTGCAGCTGCAAGGGCTTTGCTGGCTCTGTGCAGGCAGTAACAGTGTGTTGGTTCTGTTTATTGTACATCCACCATTTTTGTCTTGATTTGCTATTGCCATAGCACCTTGTGTATGTATCCTTGCTCCCATCTAGAGTACCCCATTTGAAAATGGCATTGTCATAAATTTATAGCAATCTATAGTTTCAGCCCTTTACATACTGTTCTTTAAGCTGCCTACTGTGAGTTTACATTTCATCCAATGTAAGGTTATGTTAGTATAGTTAAATACAGCAGAATTATTATTATTATTATTATTAGCATAATAATGACCTACTAGGTTTCTGGGTATAAGCTATATTTTGGCAGCATGTTTGAATGATTCATCTTTGAATTACAATTTCAAGTTGTAGAGTGAATTATCATATATGGTTCATAAATTTGTCTGCTGTCTTGGATTTGCACTGAATATTATTATGTTATCCTTAAGCTGTATACTTCTTGCTTGTCTTGCAACTCAGATGCACAGATGGAAGTGCACCCTTTGTAAATCATTCATTGCCACATCTTAGTCTTGCATCAGCACATTTCACTTACACATAGTAGCTAGCCTTTGTAAATCATATTCAGAGTTTCTGTATGCCTACTTGCATACAGTTATGAACCTAAAACATTATATAGAGCTGCCAGTGTTGTTTTTAAATATTGCCTATGAAACATTACAATGTAGTGTCAGCCTTGCTTTTAAATACCACATATCATATAACTGATTATTATGCAGAGGTATGGCAGTAAAATGTAAGATTTCATTATCTCATGACTTGTTGCGAAAGCAATTTTATAGACATAAGTATGCACTGACATTAGTTAAGTACTTGCAATTTAGTTTTGATCAGAATACTTACTTGCTCACCATATCAGTACATCTTCAGAAATCAGTAGCATGACACTTCAACAGCCAGAATGAGATTAAAAATAAGTTAACAAAAACAGAAATTTCACTTTGTAAGGGGAAGCAGATATTTGCCATGTAATGTAAAGGTGTCGACCCTCAGCCATGCATGAAATGACTTCTGCAAAGTTTGATCTCTTTTCATGGATTTGCTTAACTTCACAGATCATACATTAAATTTCTGCTCTTACAAAATATTTTTTTGCTCTTCATCATCAGTTGACATTGCCACTGATTGAAGACCTTGGTAATCCTGCCATGAAAACTAGGCACTGGAAGCAGTTGGTGCGGCTGACAGGAGGCGTACTACATGTCACTGCAGAGAACTTGAGAACTATGACATTGGGAGACCTACTTACATTGGGACTTCAAAGTAAGTCTTATGAAATAACATGCTAGTTTTATAACCTTATCGAGTCTACAGGTCAAATAGTGGAGAAACTCAGAAGTATGGCACAGAAACAGTATGTAATAGGAGACAGCAAGAATAAGCAACAGACAACATTTTTCTCAACATATTGTGAATAATTGGTAGAAAAGTTGTCTTTCAAGCACATGAATTTCATTTGAGTGGCTGCATGTTTTCATATTTTTTGTAAGTGCAATTTTGTACAGTTACATGTTTTATCTATTAACCTATTGTTTTTGCAGAGGGATTGTACAGACTGACATTTAATATTTTTTAATATTTTACCTTAGACTGCATCTACTAAAGTAGGGGAAAACTAGACAAGTTACTAAATGTTAAGTCTTCATGTGTTATTCATTGTTTTTCCCTTAAAAAAATCTCAGAGCCAGTCATAGGTGAGATGGTCCCGAGTCTTCAAAGTAGCATTATTTTTTTCCAGTAAGAATAGTTAAAGCATTCATAGGTTGCAGATGAAGGTCCTTTCTTTCAAATCTATAGACCAACATGAAACACAAACTCTAATGCAATAAAATCATAAGCACCCTTTACTGATCCAGGTGTCTAGCTCTTTTTAAACGTGTTTAATAAGTTTAATTTCCATATATTGCAGAGATTAAGTATTGATTGAGATACACATCTTTTTTTATAAATCCTAGTAAGTAAGACCGACAGATGAAAAATTGTTATGTCTCAGTGTTTTTGTAGTAGTATGCAGATACATTCCCAGTATAAGTCTTTAAACATTGTTAGTAGTTCTGTATGCCAAATAGAACCTACCCCCAATGCAGCATTACATTAAAAGGAATAGCAACAACCCCATATAATGAAGAGCTTTACTTCTAATATGGTTAGCATTTTCTTTGAAAGAGAATTTGTTTGACAGCAACATACAAATATCCGTCAGTACCTTTCTGTGTACTAAGATGGCATTATTTAAGTTAATGTGCATGTCAGAATTAAAATTTTCCCTAGTCTGAACTTTACCTTTTTGGATACTAAAACTAAGTTTTTAATTCTTTATTCCTGTATGAATGAGTACAGTTAATGGGGGTGTTTGGTTGTTTGGTTAACATAATTTACTGATGCAGCTACTGCACTGATTTTGATGTCATTGCATATAAAAACCCATGACACAAGTGTTGTAGGGAGTGCATTAGAAAACAAGGTTAAATAAAAACAGGCTCAGAATGGAGCCCCAAGGAACCACACTAGCCGTTTCTGTCCAATTTGATGTACGACCTTGTAGACTGTGGAGTGACACCATAGAGTCAATTTCTTAGTCGCTCAGTTATCCACCTAATAATGAATGGATTGACTCATTGTAATAATCGACTGTTGGTAATACCATCATAGGGTACACAGTCAAAGATGTAAATACGTTTTAAGTAAAATGTTTTAACTGAAAGCTGTATGGCTGTAGACAAAGGTTTGTGCACATCTACTACTTACTAAGCCAGTCAAGCGCAGTCTTTTTTGGAAAAAACTATTATTGCAAAGGGTCAATCTTCAGGTTGTACTTGAGAAGATTTTACAGCACGTATTTGACTCTTTGAAAACATTTACCAACAATAGATGCTAAAGCTATTGGGTGACAATTATTTGTAAGTCTCCATTTTGTGAATAAGTACCATATAAGATGTGTTCTAGTCTCTTTGAAAAGGTCAGCGATCTTTTAGCACTTCTCAGTTACACAGATATTTCAGAATATAAACCCAGTAGTATCGGCACAGTTTACTGTCTTGATTTTAGCTGTTAAATAGTTAAATATAGCAATTAATTCAATTCCCTAAGTATTTATGCTCAGCGGTCCCATCCCCTAGGAGAGAGCATAACTGAAGTGACTGGCAATGGCTTGGCCAACCATTTATGCCGTCACCTTCTTGGAATAGTTTATTTGTTTGGGAATGGGGGAGGAGAACAGTAAATGGCTAGTGCATCCATACCTTGGTCTGCCTTGGTAAGACACTTAGTGAGGGAAAAATAGGAAAATGAGGACTGAAAGAGTTTTGGAGTAGTTTTTTAAGGACAGTGAACATGCCAGAATGGTATAGTACCCAAGGTTTAGTAATTTGTAAATCAGCAAGCATTGCAGTGGGTCTGATTTTTTTTCCAGCACTGCAATCCAGCCTGCCCCTCCAGACATAGTGCACTGATGAAAGGAGGGCTGGCTGTGCATTTTATTCACTTTAGTGGCATATTTTTCATGTGGAGACAGAAAACATCAGCAGGGATATGATATGAGGTACCTGTAGAGAAAGTAAAGTAGATGATTTTAGAAATTATAGGGTTTTTGCCTACTGCTAAAGGCATGATCTTCCAACTGCTCCATTACTACAGACTTGTTTCAGGTTTAGAGGAAAATATTTAAAGCAGAAACGAGACTTGAGTCTTCAAAAGGAAAACTTGCATAATTTGTCCAGTGTCAGGATTATGGTTTTGATAAGTAGCTTGTTGACATATTGTGCATCCGCAGATAGCATTTTTGGCCAGTTCATAAGCAATCACCAGATAATATATTGTCTGTCTGTCTCTGTGCTTATATGAATAAAAGACTGAAAATGTCAGAAAAGTTCCTGAAGTTGTTTTTTTTTTTTTTTTTTTTTTTTTACAGCTTATTTTTTTCTCTTCAGAGGTCATTTTCAGAATTGTCCAAATAATTTCCATATATTTATGATGGCAATTTCATTCTAGTTCTGCTATTACTAACTGTTTTTCTTGCACTCTGCTTAGTCCAGTTTGTCCTGCAACCTGTATTCCCTCCAACCTTTGCTTTTCCTTTTTCCAACTCGTCTCTTTAAACTTTTCCCTGTCTCCCAGAATGCCTTGCACCTCTTAAAACCCTGTCCCTGCCTTTGGTGCACTCTTCCTCTCCCTCGGCGCATTTCGGGACTGTTGTAAAGTGATTGTAACTTACAATTGAAACTGATTAACAGGTATTTTTAATTTTCTGTTACTGCATTACTGCTGAATGTTTGATTGTTGTTACACAATATTTTACTTATATAATATGCTTTCTCCAATATTTGTAGAGCGGTGTTCTACAAATAGCCATCAATAGCCCTATGCTACCAGTATATAATCGTAACTAACAGTGATAGGAATCTGTTGTGTTCGTAATTTATCGTAGCCTTTGCTGCTAGCAACAAGGTTCTTATATTAGCAACTGTTGTAACTGATAATCCATTATAGCTCTCCAGCTAACAACAGGGTTATTTAACATAGGGTTATGTGTTATCACTCTATTTGTGGCTTTTCCAGCTAGCAACAGGGTTATTTAACATAGGGTTATGTGTTATCACTCTATTTGTGGCTTTTCCAGCTAGCAACAGGGTTATTTAACATAGGGCTATGTGTTATCACTCTGTCTGTGGCTTTTCCAGCTAGCAACAGGGTTATTTAACATAGGGCTATGTGTTATCACTCTGTCTGTGGCTTTTCCAGCTAGCAACAGGGTTATTTAACATAGGGCTATGTGTTATCAATCTATTTATGGCTTTTCCAGCTAGCAACATGGTTATTTAACATAGGGTTATGTGTTATCACTCTATTTGTGGCTTTTCCAGCTAGTGACAGGGTTATTTAACATAGAGTTATGTGTTATCACTCTATTTGTGGCTTTTCCAGCTAGCAACAGGGTTATTTAACGTAGGGCTATGTGTTATCACTCTATTTGTGGCTTTTCCAGCTAGTGACAGGGTTATTTGACATAGAGCTATGTGTTATCACTCTATTTGTGGCTTTTCCAGCTAGTGACAGGGTTATTTAACATAGGGTGATGTGTTAGTACTCTATTTTTAGCTTTTCCAGTTAACGTCAGAGGTAACATAAGAGCGGGTCTAGTTTTATGTTACTCAAACATAGGCTTCTTACTCAAAAAGCTTCTCCTGCTAGCTGTAGGGTTAATGTAACAGCGTTGCTGTTTATTAAGCTATAGCTTATCCAGCTAGCGAGAGAGGTAATTTAATAGCGGGTGTAGCTGCTCTTACTCTAATATAGCTTTTTTTAACTAGCGACAAGTCTAATTTAACATCAGGTGCTATGTTTATTAAGCTATTTAGCCTTTTCAGCTAGCGACTGATGTACCTTACCAACTGATGTGGTTTCTCTTAACCTAATATTATTGTTTTAGTAGTGACAAGGTTAATTTCATCAGCGAGTGTTTCCTTAGCCTTATTTATGCTCCTACCAACTTAATGTTGATTGCTGTTACTCCATACCAGATGTTAATGTCTGCGTATGTGTTTATTTGGGACTGAATACAACCAGCCATATTTACAAACGCTTTATTTTGTCCTTTACACCAAGAGAGTTTGCTTTGTCTGTGCTACCTAGACTTTAAGGAAGGCACATCAATGGTGTTTCAAAGCTAACATGGTCTTGATACCTACCTGACTCAGTCTTTATGTTGATTGTTGCAGAATCTACTGGCTTACAGGCTGCTTTTCAAACCGTTTAGCTACTAAGTGTGCATAAATGGTTTAACTCTCTTGCCTTTACTCATATTCCCTTAACCTCATATCTGTGCTGCTTCAATTGATTGCACTGTTACATTTAATATCTATAGTATTTTATTTCCATTGCTGAATTCATGTGTTTTTGTCTTTTTTATCTTTGTATTTTTACTCTAAAGTTAGCCCCAAAATTATCATAGAACCTAACAAGTGTAGTCTCATATAGCTTGTGATAAACTACCTTCATCTAATTCCCTCTCCTTTCACACCCTGATACTCCTCTATCAAACTTAATATACCTATCACCCTACTTAATTCCACCCATCACTTAACCTCTCCCCCTCTCCTCTTATACTTCCTCTAGGTTCTACCTTCTCAAGTATAGCCTGGGCACCTACCCCCTACAAAATACTGTGCTCTACCATTACTGGGAACTGCAACTTATACAGAGCCCATCATCCTCGACCAGCCTCTAGACTGCAAGAACTACCAGCCCACTTGCCTCAGAAACGAATGTACGTCTCTGCTATTGTATAGCTGTAGTCCTTTGTAATCCCCAAATGGCTCCCTGCATACCACCAGACCCCACCAACACTTAAACCTTCTGCTCTCTGTCCTCCTTAGTAAGCCTATATACTAGTCGACTTTATCACCTTACCTAGCCTTAAGTTACTCGAACCTCTGCTCATCTCTGGCCGACCGGTTCTGTATTTATTCAACCCTGTCTCACTACTTTCTTTCTTGCATTTGTGTGTGCCACTGCTATCTGCCTGCTTAGTTCCCACACAGCGTACCTCAGCTCCCCATTAACTACTCTCTCTAACCATTCCATTTCTTATCTACTCTTCTTAACAAATCATCCTATTTTTCTTGCTATCTTTCCCTCTCCTCTGGCTCTTTCCTGCTCTCCTTTCCTCTTACTTTGATAACTTTGGCCCCCTTTATTTTTATTTTTTCTATCTCACTCTCTATTTTTAGCTTACCTGCAAGAGCCCCCTGTCTTTACTGCTCTGCTATTACTGATTGTTTCTCTTGCACTCTGCTTGGTCCAGTGCAGTCCCACTCTGTTCGCCCTCGCTAAACTTGGGCTCACTTCACTCATCTACCCTACTCCCATTCCCATCCAGCCCACATAAATTACTTTTTTAACAGTCACAAGCCTACCTCCAACTCCACCTTCAACCAGTTACCCTCTGTCATTACTCCATCACCAATCACTGTCTCATTAATCTGTGTCCAATCAGGATTGGCCACTCACCCCCCCCACCATAAACATTACTTATTAACCTATCCTGTCAACTAAGCACAGTAACCCTACTAACTAAGCATCATCAACCCACACCCTTACACCCTACTGACACACATAACCTACATAAATCATAGTCTAACCCTTTCACACTCTCAGTCATGTCCCTCTGTACCTGCAGCACACTAACCCTTTTTAGCCTAACTCTGTCTCCTTTCATATCACACTGCTTTAACCCCCCCCCCCACAAATAGTAAAATCTTCCACATCCAATACTGCTCTAATAGACAAAAGCAAAATGCAAAATCCTACTCAAACATTGGATCCACTTTATACAATCCAAGCATAATACTGAACACCAAATTCAAACTTCTACCTGTCTTATCTAAATCCACATGCCCATTTATTACCAAATTAATGTCTTCTAATAAATGAATCCAGCTTAACCACCATATTAAATCTATCTCCTATTTAGCCCAATGTGGCGACATCCATCCCAATCCAGGTCCATACTCTAATCCCATCTATCCCAACACATCTACCACTAAATGTCTACAGTTAATCAGTCTTAACCTATGTAGCATTTGCAACAAAACCACAGAACTCCACACATGGCTAACCCAGCACTCCCCTAACATACTTGCACTCACTGAAACTTGGCTCAAACCACACATAAAAGACACTGAACTACTCCCCTCAGGCTATAACATAATAAGAGCAGACGGAACACATAAAAAAGGGGGAGGTGTAGCTTTAATTTATCCCCATACTCTCACTCGTCTTCCATGTACCAAACCTATCCCCTCCTTCTCTACAGCAGAAATCGTGCTAGCTTCCTTAAAACTCAATATTACAAAACAACTATGTATTGCAGTCTTATATATTCCCCCAGGGAACAACATCCCTATATTAGAAAACATCCTGTCCTGGATCTCCCAAAATATATCCAATGAAACCAGCATCATAGGGGATACCAACATAAATTGGCAGGATCTAAATTCCAACAACTCCATCAATACCATAAACCTTTATGGTTTTACTCAGCTAATCTCTGCCCCAAGTAGATTCTCAAGAAATAATACCCAAAGATCCACACTTGACTGGATCTTAGTATCAGATACTCTCAAATACACAAACTCTGGAACCCTACCAAACACCATGAGTGATTGCCTACCTGCATACACCAACAGGACCATGACCAACATCATGAGAAACACAATTATAAAACCTCACGCAATTTATCTAATTTTGACCAACACCAATTTAACTCGATTCTAAAATGTATAAATTGATCCATACTAAAAACTCTACATTTAGATGAAGCTGTTAGCCACTTCAACAAAATATTCCTAGAAACCCTCAATAGCTTAGCCCCACTCCTTTGCAAGAGAGTAAAAACTAATCATGCCCCTTGGCAAACCAAAAACATCAAAAATCTTCTTATAACAAGAGACAAAGCTTGGCAGAAATGGCATAAAAACAAAAATGACACCAACTTTCTAAACTATAGACTTCTATGCAACCAAGCAAAGAAACTCATAAACAAAGATAAGAAACTCTATTTCTCCCAACAGTTAACTTCCCAAAGAAACAACCCCCCAAAATTCTGGCATACTGTATCTCAGCTCCTTATCCCATGGTCCAAAGAAAATCCATCTCTGTCACTGATAAAACCCCATCCCAAATAGCAGACGCTTTCAATACACACTTCATAGAGAGCATATGCAATATACTCAATCCCTCCACCCAGCACTCTACCTCTCACTCCCTCACAATCACAGCTCTCCCCACTCTCCTCACAACCCTAGCCCTCCCCAAACTTGCACACAATACTCTCCTTCATCATCCCATGACCCACAAGTCTTACCAGAAACTCACCGACATATTCCCCCCTAACTATTCAACCTGTCCCTACTCTAGTTATACATAGGTTACTTCTCAAACTTAAACCTTGCTCTCCATCTGCCTACAACTTCCCACCAGAGTACTTAAAAATAGCCGCTGATGCCATAGCTTACCCTATCAGTATTCTCATCAACCAGTCCATCTCAGAATCCTACATCTCCTCCCTCTGGAAAATATCCATAATAACCCCCCTGCACAAAGGAGGTAAATGCTTTGATATCTCAAACTATCACCCCATCGCTATTCTCTCTCCCTTATCCAAACTATTAGAAAAATGCATACATAAACAACTGCTTAATCACACCCTACAAAATAATTTCCTCACCCCACCCAAAACATCTTCAGAACCTCTCACAATACAACCACTGCATTACTTTCCTTTACAGATACAATCACTAAAGCCAGCGATACCAGCCTACAAACATCCATTGTATTTTTCGATCTATCCAAGGCCTTTCGATACCATTTCCCACCCAAAACTTCTGCAATAACTTTCTACTCTTGGTCTTTCTCCTTCTGCCCTACTATGGTTCAAAAATTACTTAACAGGCAGACAACAATGTGTAAAATGTTAGAAAACCCTCTCTAACTTTCTACCTAACAACACTGGAGTCCTCAGGGATCCATTCTTGTTCCTCTACTCTTTAACCTCTTTGTTAACAATCTATACTGTGCCTCACACCAAAGCTCCTTGATATAATATGCCAATGATTCTTCCATCATCTCCACTTCAAATGACATAAAACACCTCCAGCAACTAACACAAACCTCCTTCACCCAAGTAAAACTAAGCTCCTCTTTTTCACACCCAAAAATCTCTCAACCAAATTTAAGATATTTTCTCTTAACAAAACCCAATTAGAAGTGGTCTCCCAAGCCAAACTATTAGGAATAACCATAGACAACAAGCTTTCTTTTGTTTAACATATTCAAAATGCAGTCAAGAAAACCCACTGTAAACTCGGAATGCTATACTGCCACAAAAAGTTCATGAGCTCAGCCAGAACAATCACCTTGGCCACTAACTACTTGCTCCCCTCTCTCCTGTATGCTGCCCCCATTCTGACAAACATCCAGACTACCCTAAAAAACAAATTGGAATCCTGTTACAATAAGATCGAGACATTTGCTATAAATGCACCCCACAATACTCACCACTGCATAGTTCTCCAAACCCTTAACTGGCTCCAACTACCACACCTCTTACACCTCCAACAACTTTATATGGCACACAAATTAATATATCAACTCCACACTTACCCATCACTGAACTCTCTTCTCAAATCCTACTTACCCACCAGGACCCTCCAATCCAAAGACAGACAAATAGTAACTCAACATAGGCCAAAGAAAAAGCTGGACAATGTTTATATTCCTATACAGCAGCAAAACTATGGAATGACTTACCATCAGACATTAGGATACCATCTAACCACAAACATTTCAAACTCACACTAAAAAAACACCTCCTAGAAACAAATATCTGCTCCTGCTTTAAATAAACCCAGGAACTATGCTTCCACTCTACTTCCCTTCCACCCCTTCTTCCTTTCCATATATCCTTTCTTTTCTCCCCCCCCCCATACTTCTCTCCTCCCCTGTCTAAACTACTCCTTCTTTCGCTAACTTCAAATCCCCTCATTACTCATTTCTCTTAACCTTTGCATTCTTCTATCTTTATTCTACAAAGATCTACCTACCAACTACCTAAACTACATTGCAAACACCAACCTCAGCTAGACTAACTCTATTTAGAACAATACCTCTAGCCTTCCCACATTTCAAACTAGATATTCTAACCAACTTGCTTCCTAAAGCTGGCAATGATTTCATACTTTCAGACCTAACTGCTTTTACACCATTCAGGTTATCTTCAAACACTGCTAACTTTTCATCTGTATGTAAATGAAATAACCATGTTACCTACACCACAAAGGTCTTTACTTTGTAATTCTCAAATGAAAATGTTAATGAAACATTTTACTTTCTATTTTTTAAGTCACAAATATTTACTTTGTACTTCTCTGATGTAAATGTAAATCAAATGACCATTGTACAAATGCTCTCTCAAATTTTTTATATATTGTTAACTATATTGTTTGTGGAGATTTTCTCCCTGGGCCTCTGCTGAAAATGGGTTCTAGACCCAGTCGAACTTTCCCGGTCAACAAATGCCAAATAAAATAAATAAATAGTAGCACCAGTCTTCATGTGTGACAATTCTGCATTGTGTGCTTTCCTTACTATAGTCTATTACTGCAAAATTACCTTCAGCTCAGTAGAGATCTTGATCCCAAGACTTACAGTGGTTTATGAGTTCTACTGTTTAGTTTGGTATTTCCCTTTCAGATGTTCTCATCTCATGTACACAAGCATTACATTCCGTAAGGTTTAAATGTATCTTGTAAATAATGGCTCTCCTGACTGTCAAAAAACTTGTGCACACTTTCATTTCATTCTGTGTTGTTCTGCTTATATAACTTGTAAAGGTTGCTAAGCAGGCACATTATTCCCTGTCAACAAAGAACAGTCTCTGTGGCAAGTATGTTTAAAAAGGCTGTTCTTCATATTTTGCATTTTCTGCAGTGCATCGCATAGACTGTCTTCTTCTTGTATTTACCCCTCAGAGTGCTATTAAATATGACTTACTCGGAGTCTTTAATAATTTTTAATATTTTTCATAGATAGCACCATTATAATCCTAACTGAAAACCAGAAGGCTGTGTTTAATTTCTTTCTTTTATTTGCCATTCTGGATGGAGAGAATTATACCAAGGCTAGGTAATATGTCAGGAGATGTTTCTAACCAACTCTTGATACCTGTGATCTTTCCCTTCTCTGTAGATGATACCATAGCCAGCTCTAGGCACAGGAGAACTAGACAGCCATATAGGGTGCTGTTCATCCAGTGACGCTTTTCTGTCCTTTACTTATTTATTTTTTTGGTAAGTAAAGTTGAGAAAAAATAAATAATAATGAAGTGCCGAAAAGAAACCATAGGCAAATGGTGTTCAATACAGTAGGTGCCATCTTTTTATTTCTTGTTTAGAATGACATGAAATAAAGCTGCATGAACTGACTGGCCACATACAGTACAATCATAGACGGTTGCAAATACTAAATAATGATAGACATCTGAATTTCTGTGAATGCCATGCAAGCCAGTTTATTCTGACAACTCTAATTATGTATGAACAATATTTAAAATCTGTCCTTGATTTCTGGTCATTTATTTCCACAGTATTTTTTTTTGCCTTTGTCCATGATTCTTTCACTAGGAAATTGAGAGAAAACATTTTTAAAGGATGGGATGTGAGACAAATTACCTGTAATTTCTGGGGCTGTCTGTGGAGAAAAATTAATAACTGCAATTTGCTCATAATTTTTTTAACAATTACTGTAATTTGTAGTAACTAACACAAAATACTGTTTGTGCAAAACAAAGTTAAAAGTATTAACATGACCATCATGTTATCACAGTCAGATTTCTGAGGTTCACACAGCAGTGGCTATAATGCCTGGGTGAGGATGGGAGCTGTCAGTGGATGAAAGTAACTGACCCTCTTTGTTATCTCCTTGGTTTAAACTGTTACTGATCCAGCTTTGCAGGAGTTATATGCATTTATATGTGAAGTAAGAATAAATGCTGTTATGTTATGACATTTAATGCTTTACAACAATCGGACATCTGAGGTATACACAGTAACATGCCCCCCCCCCCGTACAGCCTCCATATTCTACTCTTTCCAACTATGACTGTCTGATATATTCTACTCCTCTTTGCCCTCTCATTCCTAACCCATCTGACCTCTTTTCCCAGTCACAGCTATCTAAACTATAGTCTTTTGCCTCAAACAACTTTAGTTATAATACTACTTTCTAACACAATGACTATATCAGAAAAGTAGCCCACCATAACTACCTCAGTATATTCCACCTCAAATATCCATTTACACAAATACAACATTCTAGATCTCCTAACTCCAAAACAACAAAAAAAATAAATAAATCAAATGCAATAAAATCAAGAAAGCTTAATACTCTCCAACATACATTCCAAGCTAATACAAAGAACTGTAGATGGTAGCATTCATTCAAATCCAGTACCAAATACAGTCACCTCTATCACAAATCTAAACCTCAACACCTCCCTTCTAAGCCAAAATATTCCTCATACTAGATCTTTCATATAAACATCTGAAACACTTGCGACAAAGTAGCTGAGCTTCATGCCTGGATAACCTAACACTTTAGTGACATACTCAACATTACAGAAACCTGGCTATAGCATAATACCAAAGATAAAGAAATACTTCCACCTGGCTACAACATACTAAGGATAGATAGACAACATAACATAGCAGGAGATGTGACCATGTTATATGAAAATACTGTATAACTCACACTCTCCCCTCTCACCCAAACCAACCTTTAATAATGATGAAATCATCAATACACTACTCAGGCTAAATAAACCAAGATATTCATTTATTTGTTTGTATTTGTATTGTTTTTGGTGATAGAGCACTGATCTCCATGGACCTTTTTCAGACTCAGCCCAGGAGTGGTGTCTGGTTACGTCACTTGCTCAGAGCAAAGAGGCAGTGGAAGCTGAGTGAATCAAACCTTGCACCACTGGACCACAGGAAGCAGCTTAACAGCTCCTCACAAAACCTTGATGAAAGCTTTCCTATTACAACCACCACCCCACCCAGGGGCAACATCAGCACTACTGAAGATTTTCTGTCTTGGGTGCCTCCAATATCCTACATGAAAAAATAATATTAGGATATTTCGTCATCGACTGGCTCTCTGTTAATGACAGCTTACCCCAGAATACCAAAAATCTCCATGGCTTCATTCAGTTAGTTACCTCTCCCAACCACTACTTTAAAAAATACAAAATGACAATAATCGACTGTGTACTCATATTCACCTCTTCCCCTAAAAACATATTTTCCACAGACTTTATATATAATGCATTAAGTTACCCTCCCATCTTCATCATCAGAGCTCAGCATCTAACTACCAAACCCTACTACCTTAATGAAGTTCACAATCTCTTACACTTTCAAAATGATACCTTAGATGATGCTATGAAAGAGTTTACCAAAAATTTGTTCTTAACATCCTAAACAATCTAGTTCCCCTCAGAATAAAATAAGTATAAGCCACATCAGCCTCATGGATGATTACACCTACAAAACAGGTAATGATACACAGAGATAAAGCCTGTCAATCCTGGATCACAAACAAAACTCAAACCCAGGAACTTAGAAATTGCACAAAATACCATATTAATCTGACCAGAATAAATTACTACATTAACTTACAGTTCAAAAATACCTCCAAAACCCAAAAGCATTTTGGTCTTCCGTATACCAGATCCTCATACCAGGACATGCTACTAAACTAGAACCCACAATGCACAGTCACAGCAACCCAGAAAATATTGCCACTAACATCCACTTCGTAAACTTGACATCCTTAATCAAACACAAATCTTGTCCCTCTTGCCTGTCTTGCTCTATCTCAGAGTCATCTATACACTTGTTATGGAAAAAATCTGCATTCTACCACTACATGGATGAAACTTAGTAACTTCCTTCCCACTGCCATCCTTTCTTCCTTATTTACATTTCTTGAAAAATGCATCCATTATCACGCAACACCTCACCCAAAACTGCCTTCTCTTCCCTCCCTTTCTCAACATGGATTGCATCTCTATCATAGCACTGCAGTCACCGTTATATACATTACTAATACAGTTAATTTCTGTAGGAATTAAGGCATGCTGGTATCAGCTCTCTTTCCTGACCTCTCCAAGGCCTTTGACATGGTCTCCCACCCCATACTACAACGAAACCTCTCAAGACATTGGCTTTAATGAAATTTCTACTACCTGGTTCCACAATTATTTTTCTATTACATCTCAAACTGTAAAATGGCACAGAGAATTCTGTCATTTTCTCACAGCTTCCAAAGTCATTCTTCAACATGCCATCCTAACCCCCATACTATTCAATATCTTCATCAATAATCTCTCAGATGCCTCAAAATCGGCAATAATGGCCCAGCACGCTGACCCCCCCCTCATTTGTAATACCCAAAACTTAGACGACCTTCAGAAAATGACTCAAGAATCCTGCTCATCTATTGAAGCCTAGCTAATGGACTCTCAACTTTTTCTGAACTCCGAAAAAAGTAAACTGATCCTGTTTACCCCAAGATACCACTCAACTCAAAAAAACCTCCTTTAACATTGTTTCATTAAACAACATCAAAATTGAAATCACACCACATACTAAATTGCTAAGAATTTAGTGTGGTAATATCCTAAAATTTGAATACCAGATCCAACAATTTATAAAGAAAACTCACCAGAAATTGTGTTTCCTATATAGAATTAAAGAGTTCCTCACTAACCAAACCAGAAAAAATTTAGCCTCCAAAATACTTCTCACACTCCTTCCCTACTCTGCCCCAATCATTAGTAATTTACAGGCCTCTCAATTAACAAAGCATGAACAATGCTAACAAAAAGTAGCTAAATTTACAGTGAACCATACACATAGAATGCATCACTGCCTAGCATTTATGGAGTTAAATTGGCTAGAATTACCCACTTTTGATCATACTCCCAAGTTGTTATTCATAACCTTATCTATAAACCCAGAAATTGTCCATCTCTCTCACCCTTTAATTTAACAACACTTGTCTATTGTATTGTATTGTATTGTACTGTGCTCTACTAAAAAGCCTTCCTTCATGTCTTCAAGTCTAACAACAGAGCAGGAGCCAGCCTTTTCTCAAATCACACTACCAAAATCTGGAATTCCATAGTTCTCTGTCTCCAAAACAGCACCACAAACCTTTTAAGCTCCAGCTAGAATCATACTTCTTGAACATCTGGCACTGCCTATGTACAACCCCTAGATAACTCTCATGGACACATTCAGAATATCATACCATCTTCTCTCATCCTTTTCTCCTTCACTCTCTATTTTCTTTCCTCAGCACCTTCCCTCTACTTTCTCCTAAACATTCTACTCTTTCTCAGTCGCTCTTAGCACACTTCTCTCTACCATCCATACAACTCCATTATATTCAGCCTCCTTCTCTGTTTTTCATCCACTGCTCTACTCAATTCTATAATGTATTTCTGTTTCCACACACTATTGATGAAAGGTCAAACGGCAGTAAGATGCTATTTATTTCCTGCTGCTCTTAAGCAATCTGAGCTAACTATATCACGCCTCCCTTATGTTAACATGTTTCTGTATCTTACTGGTTAAACTGAAACAGGATGTTAACATTTTATATTAAATTATGTCTGTTCTTAGTTTGTATAATATGCCTTTCCTTTTTTACTATGTAGAATATCTAAAATTGAATAACATATCCTTTTTTCTACTATGTACAAATTTATAAATCTCAATATAATTTCTGGAGCTTTTCTTCCTGGAACCCTGCTGAAAAGAGGCCTTGTGCCCAGTTGGACTTTCCTTGTCAACAAATGGAATGAATAATTACATAATTAATGGGTACACAGGCCACCGGTGGATACAAACTACTTACCCCATGTTGTTTGATCACTGGTAAACAGTAGTCAGAGATCTGGCATGACAAGAGTATTGTCAAATAATATATTTACTAAAATTGCTGTAAACGAGTATTGCTGTGGCTTATGCTCGTGTTTGCATGTGTGGAAGGATTGTACTATATTTAATTGTAATAAGTTAGTCATTTCTTCCACTTTCTATCACAAGCATTAGCACTGCACACAGTGCATGGCTATCTTTAGTGATCTTGCAGGAGCAGAATGTGTGTGACAGTAACTGTTCATTAGTACAGTGGTGCAATTAGTATTCATTTATATTATTTTTTGACATTTGTTTATCGGGAAAGTCCAATTGGGTCTTAAGAACCAGTTTCAGTGAAACGTCGGGGAGAAACACGCCACTTAACTGAGAATAAAATAAAATAAAATAAAATTCCAAATACATTACATAACAGTGGAAAATTATACATTTCAAAAATAAACAACAATATTGTAAAGCACAGAAATCTACTAGAAATATGTTACAACGAGAACAGTGAAAAAAAAAGTAAAACACTATATACAATTCTGCAGAGCATCCTTTTGGCAATTCACAGTATATTTACAATTTAATTAAACTCATAATTTTTACTTATTACTAAAGGGGAAAGAGAGATTAAGATAGGTTAGTATCAATGGGAAGGAGGTGATAGGAAAAGGTTATGTAAAGTGGTAGAGAGGGTAGGATATACAGGTGAGGATGAGGAAGTAGATATGGGCAGAGAATCTGTACAGATAGAGGAGGAGAAAAATGTATATGATTCATGTTCAAATAGGTGTACAGCATGAGCAGAGCTGTAGGTTTGATAGGTGGCCTTTCAGAAGATGCTTGAAGGAAGGATGGGTAGGTTACAGTTCTAATAGCCTGAGGAATAGAATTCCATTTTTTTGGCAACAGATTAGCAGTAAAGGCTATTTTCAATTGCTTTTTGAGGTTTATAGATGGCGAGACATTGTTTATCATTAGAAGAAATGGGTCTGCTTGGGTGATAGCAAGAAAGAATAGCGCTTAATGCAGGACAGGCATGGGGTTTATAAATGATGTTGCGGTCAGTACCTAGTTATACATAGCCCAGATAGCGTGGTAGTTCAAGCTAGTTCAAACATTTAAGGACCTTGCAGTGATGTATATAGTATTGTTTATTGGCAGCAAATTTAGCATCTTTGTTGTAGCATATTCCAAGTTTAGTTTTAACAGATACCTGCAAGTTGGTAAAGATAGGGGGGGGTTCCTATCTGATAGTCGAACCTCTGCTAGTTTGAACCTCATATGGTCGAGACCATAAGTTTGAATTTGCAGACGTTCGAGCATTGCAACAGAAATCCCTGTAAGGCAAGGTTTACATTTTGTTCAATGTGGTGCAATCTCGGAGTTGGTATATTTAAGTAGCGGGGGGTGTGGGGGTGGAGGGGGGCTTGCCCCCCTACTTACAGCAGTTAATTGTTTTCTTTTCTTTTGTTTTTTATTCATCGTCAAAGCTTTTTAACTTCGAACAGGATGGTTTGAACATTCCGTGTTCGAAGGTATTAAACTTTGACTATGTAATATAGACCCAAGATAGGGCACCATATAAGAGTAAAGGAATGAGGTAAGTAGTTGCTTGGGTAGTTTTAGCAAAGTTGGTAAGGAAGTTTTTATGTCTATAAAGTATGGCAAGTTTCTGGTGAGTTTTGTTTTTATATTATATTAAATGTGGAGTTCAGTTCTGAGATTGTAATCAATTGTTAAAGCAAACAGTTTTGCATGGAATATGATTTATATTTCTGTATTGTTAAGTGAGTAGATTTTGAAGCTGGATTTGTCCTTCAGGTGTGCTTTGGGGAGGAATAGGAGTAGTTTTGTTTTTTGGGGTTCAAGTAATAACTGGGCACCATAAAGCCAGTTTACAACACAGGTGAAGGCTTCTTGTGTTACTTCAAGAAGATGCTCCAGAGTGTCAGATAAGCATATTAGCATACTGTATAAGTGATGCTTGCCTAGAAGAGGTATAGAGATAATTAATGAAAATGTTAAAGACAAGTGGACAAAGACATTAGCCTTGAGGTACACCAGTAGTAATGGGGAGGTAAGGAGAGAAAGTATGTTGCAGTCTAAGAAGTGAAAGAGAGAGTAGGCCAAGGTGATGCAGTTGTTGAAGGAGTTTGCTATGTGAGATGGTATCAAAAGCTTTGAATAGATCCAGAAATATGTAAGCGATAACTTTGCCAGAGTCCCCTTTCTTGTTTTCTTGTCTATATTATGCATCATCTAATGGCAGAGTTTATAGTTTAGGCCAGTTGAATGTTGTGAGATTGCTGGTTGGTTTAAATTGGTGGGTATTAGGGTGATGAGTGGTAAGTCTGTGTGTGTATGCCGGGAGGTGGTCACTTAGGGAGTTAGGATAAGTTCCATTGATAGTATATTTACTGCGGTCTGAGACTAAAATCCAGTCAAGAACTCTGTGCCCTTATTACTTTTATTGTATCTAGTAGGTGTTGTGATTGAGTCAGACCAAATAGATTTGCAGGATGAGGGACTGTCAGAGGTTATATTTTTCCAGTCAATATTGACATTACCTAGAATGATTTTTTGTAAGTAATAGTACTAGATACCTAGGAAAGAAATTCTTTGACCATGGATATGCTGTTATCAGGGGAATGTAAATTACAATAATATAGAGTGCTTTTTTAGAGTTTAGCTTTGAAAGTGTTATAAATATTTTGGCTGAGTGAAATTGGGTATGAATTTGAAATAAGAGGTTGTAAGAGCTGGGATATAGAAGGGTGACTCTTCCTCCTTTTTGTAGGGTCAGGCAGTCCTTGTAATTTTATAGCCTGGAGGTAGTATTTATCTTTCATATTGGATTTATGCCATGTTTTAGTGATGCCCGGGCTATCTGGGGAATAGAGTGATATCCAGGCATGCAGATTTGTAATTTTATAACAAATACTATAGAGATTTAATGTTATCAGACATATTTTTTGGCTGGACTTGTGCTTGATGGAGTGGAAGACTGTTATGTCTGCAAATGGGAATTGGATTGCATGGAAATGTCTTTGTATAAGAATTAAAGGATGCATTAAAGAAGGGATCAATTGTAACTGAAGGAGAGGAGTTATATAGGCTATTATGGTGCTTTCAGGAACTTGTGGCATTGAGGTTTAAGTTTAGATTAGTAGGCCCAGGGTTTGGGTATATGTCCCATGCAGCTAAATCTTTGAGAATGTTTGGAGATCCGAAAAGAAAAAAAAACAGTGGATTATAATAATAAGCAGGTCAGAACTTCAACCCAGCTGTTGTACACATCTTTAAGAATGTAAAAGATATAAAAGTCCAAATCAAAGCCGATTTAAAATATATGGGGCTTAACAGTGCTGTCTAATGTTCTTCACTATAGTTTGTTCCTTTAAGTTAAAGACGGTGAACTTTTCCTTTGAGTGTAATGTAGAAGGCAGAGGGTTAGGGGGAAGCTTAATGATCAATATTGTGATCAATAATAATATGATCAATATCAGTAGTATTGCTATCCCACAGAACATAGCTTTGGTTGAGTTCTTAGCTGTTGCTTCTTCTGTTTAGAATCTGCACGCTCTCCCAAATGTCTGTATGATTTTATTAATGTGCTCTGGTTTTGTTCAGCACCAGAAGGATGTGATGTAGGTGAACAAACATGTCTCTAATTTGAATATAGGAAAGTGTGCTGTGTGTATGTTTGTTTGTGTATGTGTTTGTGCATGCGTGTATGCGCTTTGGCATCTTGTGATAGATATGGCTTGTCAGTGGCAATGTCCGTATGTGTGTACTTCTGTGAAAAATTAGTATAGCTTATGGCAGATCTAGCTTTCAGGGCGAGCAGCTTGTCTAGCTTAAAAAAATCACATTTAAGCAAATAGGTATGAAAAATAAGATATAATAATGATAGGCATGGCCAGTGGTAGTTACTGCATTTGCAAAGTCATTAGGTACCCTTTCTGCATTAACAGAGACTTTCAGTGGGAGACAAGAATTCTACAGGAGCATGCAGTTAATCAAGAGAGGTCTGAACACTGTTTGTTGAGGTTGAATGCATAAATTATTGTGTGATTAATATTTAAAGATGTAATTTGCAAGAGGTACAGTGAAAAAATAAATGAAGTTTAAACCGGTGGAAATAAATTACGCAAGCAATTGCATCCCCAGCAGTCTTAATATTTTCATGCATTTAATATAACAGTGTGAAATTTTGTTTATTCAAGGATCAAAAAGCCACACAGAAGAACGCTGCTGTATAGAAACAAATCAAGTAAATAACAGCAAAATCTACTTCCAGCAGCTCACAGCAGTGTCCAAATGTTCAAAATCCACAGTCTTTCTTAAAAATGTTTATTAGGTAAGCGCGTTCACAAACAGTAAGTTTGCTTCCTCAGACCTTAATGAAAAAACAGCCACGAAGCTCATACTTATAATCTCCCATAGATTTAAAACAGCCTATCACTAGTCATTTCTAATAAGCAACAAGTAACCCATTCATTGCCAAGTTACATAGAGAAAATACAGACATTAAAAATACAGGCAATGAAAATACAGGCAATAAAAATGCATTAATAATAAAAATGCTAAGACATAGGATTCCACACTATTTCACCCTATTTCCTTAATCTTATAAGATTATAGATGTCAATGTGATAAATTAAATCAGGGATAACATGTTAAACATGTTAACAGAAAGTGTTAATAATGAAATATTTGGCTATTTTTTTCTTTAAGGTCTGAGGAAGCAAACTTACTGTTTATGAAAGTGCTTATCTAATAAACATTTTTAAGAAAGACTGTGGACTTTGAACATTTGGAGACTCTGCTGTGAGCTGCTGGAAGTGAATTTTGTTTATTTATTTAAAGGTAGCCAGCATAGTTTTTCTTGGTGCTAAAGGTTAATGTTTATTGAAAGCATGCATGTTTTTTTCAGATCTGGGAGGAGAACAGAGATAAGACACAAAAAGCAATTAATGTAAGTAGAAACACAGGCGCAACATATTACCTAGCATGGGCGCCCTTAATTTTGGAATAGTTGGTATCTGTGGTGCAAGCCTACTCATGCTTGGAGAGAGAAATGTTTTTAAAAGGGTACATAGTTTTCAGTGCTTCTTGTAAGTTAAAAAGGGAAGGGTGTCTGAAAATCTCTCTAGTTTTTTGTTTGTGTTTTCATTGAAGCAAAAATATTGAAAGCTGTGACATAGCTACACATGGAAATGAAAATAATTAACTACATACGAGGTCAACCTGCCAAACATTAGTGTGTGCATGTAAGAGAAAAATTTGAAATGTAGATTCAAAAGAACTGTTATGATAGATGGAAATATATATTCAAAAGAACTGTTATTTATAATAGGTGGAAGTAATAGCTTTGTATCAGAATGACTACTCTGTCCATATTATCATGGAATGTGAATGACCTTATTAGGTACAGACAAAAAGCAGACTACTAAATTATATTAAGAAGTATAGGGTACAAATAGCAATGTTTCAGGAGGCACAGTTGGATAGAAATGAACGTGCATATTAAACAAAAAAAGGAATTCAGAAAAAAAGAAAGGATTTCAGGGTTGAGTATTCAGTAGATTATTTAGGACAAACAGAAAGGGTAGTGAGAATACCAATTGCTAGAGGGGTTCATATGATGATAGAAAATAGAAAAGAAGGCAGTAGTGGTAGATTTGTGGTGTTAAGAAGTTATCGACAGGGTGTGTGGAGGGTTATACTGGCATGTATTTATATTTCATCTAAAACTGCTGTTGTGGAGCTCAAGAGAATTTTGAGAGAAATAGACTTTCAGCAGGGAATATTATTTATGGGTGGGTCATGGAACCTGTTGTTGTAGTTAGGATGTAACAGGGGAACACAAAAGGGAAAATATAATAAAATAGGATAAACTTATAAGATCTGGTGTGAAAGATATGAATTCAGTAGTAAGAACACAAACAGAATTTATATATTATTCCCCAAGGTACAATAACTGTGCTAGACTGGATAAAAATTATATTTCACAGGAACATATGCATTTAATTGAAATACTTGAGACACATCCAGTAACTATTTCAGATCATGTACCATTTAAAAGGCTAATGAAGTAAAAATGAGATACTTGCATTTATCTACTTATCTTTTATAAAGAGCAGAATTTAAGGAATCATAGTGATTAGGGAAGATGGGAATATCTTCAGAAGGGACAGATAGTGAGTAAAATGAAATGAGAATGGAGTTTAAACACATGGTAAAAATAAGAGGCAAAGGCAAGGCTATGGGAAAAGAGTAGTAGAAATTGTTTGGAAGAATGGACAAAGTTTAAAGTACTGTAGAAGAATAAGAAAAAGAAGAATCACACAGAACAAGAAAAGGAGCACAAGAAGGTTGGTAAAGTGAACATAAGGGAATATTTGAATGACAGAGAAGTGTCTAACAAGAAATAAAATCCCAAAGATTCTTTATTAACATCCAGTAAGCATTTTAGTCATACATAAAAATTCATTAGACTGAATACATTATACATAGACATACATTTATATAAACCAAAATCACATGATTCAGTTAATCAATTAATGGTTGATTCTCTTGCATTAAAAAAAAAACTTTGAAGTTTTCTTTACCATTAAGTCCAAGTGGATAACAAGTGTACAATTTTATTTGCCACAAATTCTTTTTCCAGTGAAGTTCATTGTCATCATCAAATCTATTTTCATAATTTTGTATGTGGTTCAAAACAATGAATTTAAAAGCACCTTTACATGCATTTTTGCTATAATGCTTGCTCAATGCTTTATTATTGTCACCTGATGTAATAGCATAATTTTGTTTGTAAATCATACGATACAATTCCCCTGGTGGTACACTCTACATAAAAAGCAAAGCAGGACATACATAAAACAAGGTAAACAACAAAGCTAGACTTGGAGGTAAAATGTTCACCAATATTAATCTTGACATTATTAAAAGTAATATCAGTAATCCCAGTCAACAGGTAATGACAGAAATTGCAATTAAAACATTTAAACATCCCTAGTTTAATACAATTACTACTAGGATGAAAATTTAACTTGGACTGAAAAAAAATCTTTCAAATCTTTCCTCTTTTAGAAACAAATATCAGGTCTTCCCCCACTACCTTTTTACCATCAGGAAAACTGCTAAGTATTTTCCAATTGTTCTTGATATTTTTAATGGCTCTTTGATCTAAGCTGTTCTTCACAAGCTTTGATGTCTTGTAATTCTTACTACTAGACATTTTGTTAGTGGTGATGATAGTACCACATATACCTTTATTTCTAAAAATACATAACTTCTTCAAAACTTTGCTTGACTACCTTCTCAGGGTAACCTGTATTTAAAAACTTATAGCATAGATATATTCCTTCAGTAATAAAATCTTGCTCACTTTTTGTGAGCATATTTGTTCTCATTCACTAATCTTTAACAATGTTATTCTTAGTTTTGTAGGATTGCATGCTATCATAGCTTAAATAAGCATTATTTTGAAAACTGGTTTTATATATTTTAATTAATAACTTATTATTCTGCTTAAATACTACATCTAAAAAATGCAAACTACAAACATCAAACTTGGATGTGAATTTTAAGTATGTGCCGACATTATTAACATATTCTAAAAATGCTTAATAAATATAAGTATCACCTCTCCAAATAAAAAAAATATATCATCAATAAAACGATTGTAGAAAAATTATAAAACTTCTGTTTGGGTTTGCACTTCAAAAGTTCTTTCAACTGCATCTCAATAGAACTTAAGAAAACTTCCAATTCTGGACGCAAAATGCTTGATATTATTTTAGGTTATAATTTTTTTTGGAGTTTAATTCAAAAAAATTTTTTTCAACAAGTCAGTGGAGTAGCTATGGGGGCTGCTATGGCCCCCAGTTATGCTAATATATTTATGAATGTATGGGAGAGAGAACATTTTTTAACAGTACTTTTTTAACAATATTATTATCTACAAGTGTTTTATTGATTTAGAACTTTCAGACTCAGCTTCACTTATACAAATGTCAATTTTAAACCATGAGTGTAAAGTGTTTATGTCTGTGATAGCTAAGAAAATTGCAAATATGTAGCTAAAACTGGTAGATATGGAACAAAGATATTGGGGCACAAATAATTATGGTGGTAAAGTTCATAAACTGGAATGAGACCAAGTAAAAGTTTGGAATTCAAGTTAAAAGACTGCCTTCCATTTCAGAAAATGATAATCAAATATAGGCAAAAAGTAAGGATAGGGGAATGCCAGGTGAAAAAAAAAACAGCTGTGGTAGAGTTTTTAGTTTAGAACAGAAGCAGCTGTTAAAAATTGAATAATTAGTAAGGCATATAAATATTGCAATTATAAGACTAAATCAGAGGACGTTAGAAAAGATTGGGAAGAGAGACTGCAAAGGCAGTTTACCAAAGAGCAGTGGAATGACATCTGTATGGTTCCCAAGTACGCACAAAACCTAGAAGATTTAGAACTTTTGTTTGGAAGTTTTGTACAGATATTTGTACACTCCAAGTAGACTTCAGAGAAGTTTTCCTCAGGAAGATAACAAACACTGGATGTGTGAACAGAAGGAGAGAGAAGTACTTGGGGACCTGTGTATCAGGAATGTAATGAGTTGGCAGATTTAAAAAAAATGCCTATAGAATGTTTTGTCAGAAGTTTTGGGGAAGTAAATCATTTTAAATTAGAAAATTATTCTCTTCAGCTGGGACATTGAATTGTCTAGAAATAGTAAGGCCTTGTTAAGTTTAATGCTACTAGCTGCCAAAAAGCAATTACTAGAAAATGGAACTCAAAATCTAAACCAACTGTAACTGACATGCTGAATATTATAAAGGAGATAAAAGCTGGTGGCTGATCCTTAGAAAAAGGAGAAAGCAAATGTCATATAAGTAAATGGAATCTGTGGGAACAATACATGCAGAATCATGTTCAGGAGGAGGAGTGAGATATAAAGGAAGGAAAGAAATGAACAGTTTACATAACGTATCAGTGTCACTGTCTTACTTCTGATTGAATAAAGATGTTTATTAAAAAAAGATAAATATGAATTCAACATAAACAGCATAGAACTAAGTGCACTGAATACCATGTAATAAACACTTAGCATGTAAAGGACTTCTTCTTACTGTGCCAGCCACTGGTGCAGAAGCAAGATACTGAAATGATCTGCAGTGGCTGAGAATGAGCCCGAGTTGCCAGATTGGATGGATGGATGGATGGATGGATGGATGGATGGATATCAATGACTGTAAGTCAGGACTCTTAGTCTTTCTAAGGGAATGGGAATTACTATTGTATGTGCAACCCTGTGATGAACACCAGAGACATTGTACATACAGCTCACAGATGAAGTTGTGAGGAGGAGCTTGACAGACTTCCTGTACTCCGTAAGGAGTACGTTATTCACTGTCTGTTGCACAGATGAAAGTCCTGGCTCTGAGGCCTATCCACTCTCCATAGTGGTAGACATCTATTGCATTAAAAGTTAGAACCACAAGGCTCTTGTTTCAAAACATAAGGCTCACCTGTTGAAACGTTATTTCTGGGATTTCTCATAAGGAGCAGTTAAGGGGTACTTGTGATCAGGGCTGATATGGGAGCTTGGTAATTTTGGAGGGAAATGCAAATTATCCACAATTGGTGGGTGTTGGTCTAGGAAAACATTAAAAATAAAAAAAAATAGAGTTAATGATACTCTTCATTCACCCTGCAAACCCACAAGTTTGTATTCACTTGATTATTTATGTCTGTGAGTGTGATGCAAACCCCTTAGTGCAACAAGTAGTACTTTACTTCTTGGAAAACTAGTTATAGCTGATTTAGAGAGAGAAGGGGTGAACTGCTACTGTAGGACAAATTGGCAGAAACAACTTAGTTTCCCTGCTAAGCATTGCCTTTAAGTGTCCAATAATGATAAACATAAACTGCTAAAATATTTCACATCCTGCATGCTGCACAGCTACAACTCACATTAAAAAGGGAGGAAACTGAGGCACATTTGAGAATTATCTCCTAGAAATATGCAGCACACCCTAGGAAAACAAGTGTGATTAAAAATACTACTGAATCAGGAAAAGAAGGGGGTTAGCTATTGGACAAGCCAAGTCAAGTAAAGGTTGCCAAAAGCAGCTAGGTTCTGCTAGTGATGTTTCTGTTTGGGTCTCCAGAATCAGAAATACACACATTTTTAAAAATAAACAGCCTGTACCATTTCATATTGCAAATATCATTAAAAATGCTGCAAACGTATGTTATTGAGTATTTTGCCATGTCTCCCTACCATCTCTGAAATGTAGCAGCTGTTCTTTTCAAATGTAGGCAGCAGAATTTTCCCCCATTGACTGAAGCCACTCATTGACAGTGAACAGAACAGTGATGCTAACCAGTCCGACTGTGTCCCAAGTATACCATTTTGAATTTTTAGGTCAAAGCTATTGACATTTCCTTAACTTATGAGTCTGTGTCTGAGAGAATTAAGATAAGTTCTCCTTGGAGATTTCACTGTTGTCTTACATGTCCTAGCCAAGCCATTCATCGTGCCAAAAATGAATGTATTTTCTGTCCCTTTCTTTATGCAGGTTGCAGTCACTTAAAGTGTTTTATGTATGACAAACATGGTTGCCAAATATCAAAGAAATTTTAAATATCAACAGAAGAAAAAAATGTAACATCATTTTGGCAAAAGTCTCTGCTAAACATTTCATGTTCACACCCTTTATATAACACAAAAATTGTATTGTAATTTAAATGCAGTGCTTTTCAGCAGAAAGCATTCATTGGAATTATATATTACATGTTCTCATATGAAATGAGTCTCTAATGCATAGACTGAGTCTTGAAGGAGTATTACAAAACTGAAAAGGCCACCTGCAATGATATATTAATACCATTGTTTAATATTGCAGAACACATTGATCATGTGAAGACTATTGTGCAACGGGCTGTGAAGGATGTTACCATTGAAAATGCACTGAAGAACTGTGAGGAGGTGTGGCTGAGTAAAATATTTGACCTGAGGCCTCACAGGAGAGTGATTGTAGCTTCTGTTCAGAATAAAGTAAGTTATTAGTTTTTATGGTATGTAGGGATACAAAACATAGTGTAGTAAGTTAGATACACAAGGGCTTCTTTGAGTAAATTTAGTATTCTTTTAATTGATTCATGTATACAAGTCTTAGGGCTAACTATATATGGTTCCAGTGGGAGTAGGGAGGGAGCTAAAAGTTACTTTGTGTCCAGGGTTGCACAGATCAACTTACTAGTGAATAGCCATTTGTTCTATACTTTTGTTTTTGCTACATAAGAGAGTGATTTTTGCATTATTACTTTTCGATATGGCTTTAGAGTTCTGTGAAAAAGTGTCAGTGTACTCTTAATTGGTGGGTTATGCATGCCAGGCCCAGCATGGACTTAATAATTGAAGTATGAAGAATTTCTTTTATGTAAAATCAGTATGGTCCTGATGAAAGCTAAAAACATCTATTTCTACACAAAGTACTATCATACGTGCTAAATATGCAGACAAAAGTGGTTTCCTTGTTACCTAGTTATCTTAGTAGTGTGAACTGCTGATTAACAATTCTGTATGAATTCTGTCCCTCATCACTTACACATGGTGTAATAGGGTTTTGTTTTGTGGTGATTTCTGTGAGCACTTGATACTGTAATCTTGTTGTCAGAATACTTATACACACACACACACACACACATATATATATATATATATATATATATATATATATATATATATATATATATAAAACATCTTTGGTTTAGCAGGGTTGTTATTTGAAGATTCTTATGTTGGAAACTCTCAGTAACAACTTTGTAATACATGGAGGGCACTGAGTATGCCCCGAAACTGAGAGATAAAAATCATTGTAATAACAAGGTTTGTGCATAAGAACTAACTATAACATATTATTCATGAGTTATTAGGGAAGATAGACATTTCTTCAGAAGTTATAGCTAGTGAGTGGGATAAAACGAAAGTGGAGTTTAAAAATATGGTAGAAATAAAAAAAGAGATACGGTTAAGAAGTAACAAGAATTATTTAGAAGGGCTGACAAAGGTTAACAATTGAAGAATAAGGGGGAATCTCACAGAACATGAAAAGGCACAAATGCAGAGTGATTAAGAGAAAATAATGGAGAATCTGGATAGTATGCTTAGTTTTAGAAAGATTGAGGTTAAGCAGCTGTTTCTGATAACTCAAGAGCACAAAAACTTCTAGCACAACATCTTAGGTGACAAAAAGTAGAAAGGGTTGCTGCTAAACTTAGATAGCCTATAACAAAAAAAAAAATAACCAGATCCTGTAGAAGTATTAGATATATTTTGGAAATTGAATGAAAATTTACATAAAATAGAGGAATGTGGAAATCAAGAAAATCACAAATGGAAATATTTATGAAAGACTTAAATTATGTCAAGGTTATAGAAAGATGAGGATTAACAATTAACAGTTAAGACAGGAGGGAATGAGATAAAAATGGTGATGTATAATCAATCTTCAGGAAAGTCTTCAGGAACAGATGGTATTCTTGTAGAAGGTTTGGAAGTTAGGAGGGAAGAAAGTGATAAAGATAACAGGGTAAGCTGGGATTTTATGATTAGGGGAATGGAAGCGTTTGCATTCTCGGATACAATAATAAAGTTAACTAAGAGGGTATATGAGTGATTGGAGGCAAATATTAAAATGGGAGGGTTCTTTGATAAGTTGTGTCTGAACAGAGGAACGAGTCAGGGGTGTCCTCTTTCCCTTCTGTTATTTTCTTTATAGTTAGAGCCATTGGTATGGTAATCAGGAAAAATTGGCTTTCGTTGCAGGTATTATTTTGTACCTGATTAAACCAGAAAAGGACATTTCCATGTTGTGGAACATTCTGAGACAGTATAAATTCTTTTTGTGATATAAAATTAATGAAGACAAAACAAAGCCTGTAGTTATAAACCATGTACCCACACATTAATTGGTTCAGTAATACCCATATTTGTGGGAACATTATCAAATGAAGCATTTAAGAGTATGGCTTAAAAATGATTCTGTTATGGCAGCTAAGGATATGTAGTAGAGGTAATAAAAAATGAAAAAAAAATGGAAGCTTTTGTTTATGGATATGAATAGCAAGATACAAAAAATGAAAATGTTTTCAGTCCCTTTAGTTTTATATATAGGTCAGGCATATTTTTATCAACCACAGTTGAATGATTTTATCTGGGGAAAAGAGGGCAAAGATTAAATGGGATAAGCTTAAGATCCATTAGAACAAAGTGGTTTAGGACTACCTGATTTTAAGGAATATTTTACAGCTACACAGTTAAGGCTCATATATGTACCACAAGCAGAAAGTGGAAAGGAATAATGGTGAAGTGGGGGGATTCAGGGAATAAGGAGAGAGTAGGATTTTGGTTGCAGATCCTTAAGGAGAATAACAACATGGCAAAAATATGAGGAAAAATCAGGGACATTCTGTATAATCAGGTACAGCACACAGGTTCAGCAGGCAGAAACAAAGTCATAGTCTGACAGAAAGTGAAACAACTTTTAAAAACTGCTAGAAATATTATTCTGCATGCTCAATAAGTGTGGCAAAGTGAAGTTCTACCAGCTTTTACAGCTGTTTTGCCTTTTGCTCCTATTTGTCTGCCAGTGCTGTCTGTTGTTAGTCCTTGTTATGAGACCCAGTCTTAATAGTGCTTAGAGTGCCTTAACAAAGGTTTGTTAAGCATCCCTAAAGACTGTTAAGATTGGGTCTCATTCTATGGAGGTGCTTAAAAAGTTTATATTTTTCCCAGTTTTGGAGCATAATCGCTTTACTTGGTGCCATTCTAGAATGTTATAGGAAGGTCCTTTGTCATGAATCTTACTGTTATAGCTAAGCAAAGTTTATGCTGCTCCACATACTACAGCCACCACAGAGCTGCATGACAGCCAGAGGAACTATTATTGCCATCTGCCGAGAGAGAGAAATATAGATACAATGCCAAAATGCAGACCATCTGTATCTTTTGTATGACAATGTTAGAGGTACTAAACTTGAAAGAATGACAAACACCCATTCCAAAGTAACAGTGATGGTACATTATACAGCCAATGGGGAAATTTATCCATAGGTCTCATTAAGTGCAATCTAGAAGGCAAAGCCTTAATGTGTTGAGCTGTTTGTGCAATTTGACTAAAGGCTGCATTCAAACACACAAAAATGTTAACAGATCAAGCATGTTAAGAAAGAGGGTTTGTGAAAGAAATTTACAGATACAATGAAAAAATACAGCTCACACGTAATTTTAATTCATAAAGTTTTAAGTACTGTACGCCAAAGAACAACACCCACCTACCCCAAATTACCAGGGATGTCACACTAGGCAACCACAGTGGGAATCAAACCCACAGTCTTCATGTCGTGCAGACTAAAAGCAAACCATTAACATGTGGAGCTACTTGTATTAACCAACTGAAACTTGCAGTCAGTCACACAGTAATGATGTATGGTAGACATATGTACAGATATGAAAAAAAGGTCAACTTTATAGTTTACAGTTGAGGTAGTATACTTGAAGGAACAGCAAACACCTACCTGAAATTACCAGAGATGACACAGTAGATAAGCAAGGTGGGGTTTCAAATCCACAGCCATTGCTCCATGCAACCAGAAAGCAAACTTTAACATGTTGCGCTGTTTAGACAGTTCCACAAAAGCATGCATGCATGTAGCACACACAGTCTTCAGTCACAGGGCTACCTTTAAACTGTGGACCCTAGCATAGGTTTGTAGGTAAGTAGTAGGCTAGCTGCCCTTGTGAGACATTTTAAGCCTAGCCAGCTTCCCTTTTGTGTTTAATTAACCAATCCCATTTGGTGTTAGATTGAATTTACATATCTTGTCACTGATAATTGTGTATTACTCCTAGTGAGAATAGCTGGGATCATACCATGGATAATTTGAAGGGGCCCATGCATGAGATAAATCATTTATGAGCTGCCTCTGTCCATGAGTAGTACAGGAATCAGTCCTATGGTAAATTTTCTGTTTCTTACCCATAGATCCAAGTTGTAAATCAATCCTGACAGGGATGAGCTTTATTTTATATGGGGAGTCTATTCCAAAGCAGCAGTATTTGCTGCGAGATAAGCATGTTTCTCCACATCATTCTGTTGATATTTGGGTAGCATAGAAATACCAGTACTGTAGAAAACCTATACACTATTGGAATACCACTGAACTAACTGAACAGATTATTAACCTTTAAATATGTACTGTATGAAAGTGGTATATCCTCCTTACTAGCTCTGCATTCTGTGCAATAGCTTCAGGGGTTATGGAGAGAAAAACAGCAGTGTGTAAGGTATCTGGATGCCACACACTGTCAAGTTGTATGTGCAGGTAAGAGAAGGCTTACTTACAGTACATTTATGTTGCTTTAGCCATAACCTCAGCCTCCCACTGGCCCAGGTAGGTGGGATGTTGTTGCCTCATGTCACCAGAATGATGATAACACTGTTCTACACTGTTGTCCTTCATGCAGAATGCCAGTTGCACATATTATTGCCTCAGCTGAGCTATTCCAGATCTGAATCTTGTACTGAAAACTTTTATAGGCTTCCCCGTAACAGCCTGTGTCTGTAGTCCAGGTGTAGCAAGTGGTGGAAAATTTGACTTTGCTCCACATGCAACCTTTGTGCTGTAAAAGGAACATTGTCTTCTCCCTCAGTATACATGTATTAGCAACAAATCAAAAAGAAAAATGTCAGATATGTCATACTCCCACCTATTCTTGTGTGCAATGGCAGGCACCTTGTTTGCATAACTGTTGTGGGAGGGGCAGGCCAGTATGTGTACTGTATGGTAGTGATCAAACATTGTACTTTAATGTGTGACACATGGCAGTCCTATATTTGTTTATATGATGTTTATAAAGCATGCATAACAATAACACTATTTTCATTAGGTTAGAAGTGGAATTCCAGATATCTTCCCAGAGCCGTAGGGAGAACCATACATACTCAGTGCTAACTGCAGATGTCTAGGTGTATGTATGACACTGTGTAGAATTGATTTTGGTGTTTTGCCAGTCACTGTGACATGGAGCTTGAGTGATTCACAAACAGTAATGAGATGAGCCCTCATCTGCATAGTCATAGCTTCTAAACACCTGTATTTGTTCAGTATACACATGGGGGAAGGCACTGAGCACCGTCGTACAGTGGAAGAATTCCTAGAACAGCAACTTTGAAACCTGCAATAGGAGCATTTCACACTAATTGCTTCTACTACAGCAGTTTCCACAACTTTATACATGGTATGTTCTACTTTTTTAGCATCACTTTTTAAACTATAATGGTACCTCCTGTAGCACGTAAGCATATATTGATATAGTTTTAGACAGTTATTGTGCTGAGGGATTGCCAAGCCTAATGAGAAACACATCCATCAGAAAATACTAAGAGCACATGTGAGTACATTCAGGCTGTAGTATCTCATTGTGAAGAAACATCTGCCTGCTCTTCAGCTTATACGTATACCACATGAGCAAGTCTTTTTAACAATGAGAGGAAAAGTCATGTCACCTTTGGGAGTGGGAATGTTAAGGCTGTCGTAGTATGGTAGACATTTGCTCAGTGATATTATGTATCTGAATAGACAAATACTACTGTCAGACACACCACCAGCAGCATGGTATAGGAGCAAGAAATAAAACTGTGTTGCAGGGGGTTTTCTGGGTCACTCATGACCAACATGGTAATACTACTGATTTCCATGCCTACAGTGCAATGCCTAAAAACTAACTAAGCAGAAAAACACTGCTCTCTCTACTGAAAAAAAATCTACCCAGGAAACAAAGTTCTTGGATGCAGAGAATGAGGTGCTACTCCAGGCCCTACATCTTCATGGCAAGTGACTATTTGGGCACAATGATGCTTATAGGGCCTCCTGGGAATGTGCTTGGAAAGATCTGGACATTAATGCTATTGGTGACCAAGACTATAATTATGAAATAGTCCACTGCAGGGCACCAACATTACTCAAGCTGCTGAAAAATTAGCTGTCCACCTGGAACATCAAGATAGTTTGGTGGGTAGTGGGCTATCAGTCAAGCGACCTCTCACTGTGGATGATGAGTTTCTGTCCTCAGTCAGAGGCTGTGCTACCACCACATGGTCCAGCAGTGTGATACTGGATATTAGTGCAGAGCATCACTGGTCACTAACAGTATCTACCAGAGGGGTCTATAGGACTAGACCGAAAGATCACAACAGCGAATGTATGTACATGGACACATTTACGTTGATGTACATACTGAGTGAAACACCTAAATGGTGAAAACCGGAACACTGAACGTGTTTCATAGCCAGCAGCACAGTGGTGGGGATAAGGAAATATATCCTTTTCCCCACTGTAGTGCAGTCTCAGAGTTGGTATATTTAAGCAGGGGGGTGTGGGGGGCAATGCCCCCTTGCAAAAGCTAATTAATTTAATATTTTACTTTAAATTTTATCTACCTGTGTAGCGCATTATGATGATGAAACACGTTCGGCATTCCGGTTTTCGCCGTTTAGGTGTTCCACTCAGTATGTACATCTATGTAAATGTGTCGATGTACATACATTCGCTCTTGTGTTCTTTCGGTCTAGTCATATAGACCCTACCAGAGATGCCCCAGATACATTAGCTGTAAGTTCTTCTGAACAATTACTCACCTGCTAAGTTATTAAAACTGTCTGATTTGAATTATACAGGAACATCAGGGATTCAATTTGCACAGCATATGCTTTTTAAATCTTTGGTTTCAAATGATAGTATTCCTGCACCTGACTTTCATGTATACTTTTAGTGCTGGGTTGTACTTATACAGAGTATCAAGCTTTGCCACAAATGAGCTGGCACAGTCAGACAGTACAATGTGTTTGAGTGTGTGTGTGTTGAGCTGTAGCACTGATGCCTTACAAAACTTTTTTTCTTTAATGCCCCCCCAGCACACACACACACACACACACACACACACACACACACACACACACACACACACACACACACACACACAAATACACATACACACACACTGTCTGAAAGCCCATAAACACAACTGCAATTCTACTTCTAATTATACTCTGAACTCATGCACTTCCCTTTGAAAGGTATCCATACATGTGCTACCTCTCCCACCAGTGCAAATAATAACTGTGTCCTGCACTTTGTACTGTAGACTCCCTCTTTCTTTAACCGGCCTCCTCCTTAACCGACCATCAAATTTCTGCCACAGCCATAGCAAAAGACAACGGAATAACAACACTTCCACCTCTTCTGGGCTAAATAATGACAACTATTTCAGTTTCAGACTTCATATTCATTACAAAAATCCATACTAACATACATCCTGTTATTCTAACTGATTTATAACCAATAAATGCTATTTTGTATGCATTTACTGATTATACAGCCATTTGTTTATCCAGCCTAAGGTCCAGGCCCAGCAAGACCAGATAAGAAGGAGTCTACTGTATGTACATTATTTAGTTTGCCTATGCCTGATATACAGTGTGGCCAGAATATGCTTGGGTAAGCACAGCCTGGGGTTGGTTTTACATGCATCAGGTTTACTGTAGTTAATCTGCTTTAATATGCTTTACCATGGGTTTGAGATATGTAGAAGCCACCATCTTATTGTCAGTTCCACGTCATCGTATGCCAGTGTCTGTGTAGCAAGATCATTCCTAGCTAGTGAATCCTCCACTGACCTTTCATTTGGCTCAGCCTCTACTACTTACAGTACTGGGGACTACGCTTACTGCCCCACAACACCCCTCTATACTTTAACTGCCTCCTAAGCATGACACTGTGTAACATTGCACATACTGAAAATATTGCTGCACACATGCCAGGATCATAATGCGGGGTACCATTGGAGGAATCCAGACAGAGAAAACATGCCTTGAGTACCCCAAATACATGCTCAGTAATGTTTCTTGTTTGCAGGTGAACATGTTGTCTCCCTGAACAGCTTCGTTCTGTGTATTTCAGATGGCAGTCATAAAACAGGGTTCAGGACATATCCAACATCACCAGTAAGATGTCCGTGGGAGAAGTCAACCCTTGCAAATTGCTGGTATAGGTATGCCATATGTGGGCATCATGATAACTGCCTGGGTGGCCTGCAGACACATTTTACATGACACCTTGTGCATTACAGGGTATCATCTACAATGATAATACAGTGCACCTTATAGACTAATGGCAGTTGATGGAGTTCATGTACCACCTTCCCGGTTTACCAGTTAGGGTCTTTATTTAAATGTTGGTGCAGTCTATGGCCCCTAATAGCTCTGGGAAACAGGCTATATAACAGACGTTTTGCAAGATGTTTGCCCTCTCTTTTGTTGCATGTGAGATCCACATATGTTCCCCCACATACTGAAGCATAGCATCAATAAACTGATGGAAGATTATTAAGATATTCCCTCTGTGTCCCCCAGTAGGTCACTGAAAGTTCCCTTTAATGAGTATACATAAAGCCACACATACCTTGATATCCACAGGGACAAGTTCTTCATTTAGCTGGATAACAAGGTGCGTCCAGGGGCAATGATGTACACTGTCATGGCTAGTGGTATCAATAACAGCGTGTTGCGAATACATATTTTTTAATATAGTGGTAAACATATAACTTTTAAATGGTTCACTTAACATGAACAAAAATATTTGTCAGTGTTCATTTACATGAATTGCACAGCTCTGCCATGTGACCTTTACACTTTTATGAATAATGTCACTCTCTTCTTTTGCCTCATTTGCATACACCATTCCACTCATTTTAATAATGTTAGTCATTGCCATGTCATTATATGATGTTAGAATATGCTGAGACCAGCAAAGCTGCTCTGCAGTCCCTGCTAGTGGTAATTGTGTCTCAGGATCACACACACCCTGTGCATGGCAACTCATTGATCAAAATTCACTTACCACAATGTGGAAAATTTTTCGTAATCCTAGCGTGTTACTTACTTCTTCAGGTATCTGGCAATATTTTCATTACTTGACAATCAATAACTCACTATCTGCTTCTGAAGAGCAATGTATAAAGTAAATAGTATTACTACATTATTTCTATAAAATCTAAATATTTTTATATATTTTATATATTTTAAAAACTCCATCTGATATTTTAAATTGTACTTGATGGATTTAATGCATATCAGCAAGTCAAATGCCATCAGAAGTTATTTATTTATTATTTATTTGCAGTTTGTTTACCGGGAAAGTCCATTGGGCCTAAAATGAGCCCGTTTTCAATGGAGGCCCGAGGAGAAAAGCTCCAAATATGGTTGTCAACAAAAATCACAGTGCATTCAAATGAAGTTGTACAATATAAATCAATAGAAAGTCAATATACAGTTTACAATAAAAATTAGCAATAAGACCATTCTAAAATGCTGTCACGATAAAGACTCAAAGTTTGAAGTTTATACATTTATGATAATGATGATAATGAAAAACAAGGCAACAGCAAAGTGGATGTTGGTATGGAATATTAGATCACAGACAAATAACATCAGTAGTTGATAAAGGAAATAGAAGCTAGGGTGTAATTTTTATGGGTCAGAAATAAGGAAATAATACAGAAAGTGTGTCACGTGAGGTGGGAACAGGAGGATTCCCAGTGGGAAGAGAGGTGAGAGTGGAGAAGGTTCTTAAAGGAGGAGAGGTTATGGGTGGTACGAATGAGTGGGTAATGGAATTCTATAGTCATGCTAGTGAGAAAAATAGAAGTGTCCCTGGAGTATGTGTGGGCTTGTGTACTTCCAGGAGGTTCTGGTTACTAGACCTAAGTAGTCTGCTAGGCTGGTGTATTTGGAGGGAGGAGGAGGAGAGTGAGGGGTGATTTGAAGGTTGGAAGATGAGTTTATGGGCAGTGGAGAGTTGTATATAGGAAAGATAGTTTGGGAGTTCCAACCACTTCAAGGAGTGGAGAGTTTTGCAATGGCGGGAAGAGTATTTAGATCAGGTAGCAAACTCAGCGATTTTGTTGTAGCAGGAAGCTAGTTTGGACTTTAGGGAGGATTGAAGACTGGTAAGGAGAGGGGCACCATACAGAAGGGAGGGGAGGAGATAGGTAGTAGAGAGGATATGTTTGGTTGAAGGGGTAAGATATCGATTGTGGCAATAAAGCATGCCCAGTTTTTAATGAGTTTTCCTAATATTAGTTTGTAGGTGGATGTCAAATTTTATTTGGTCATCAATGAGTACTCCTAGAAGTTTAGAGTGGGGAACTATTTCAAGTGGGGTTGAGTTTTGGCTTGTTACTGAGAGAGTTCTTCTCGATTTTGGAAGATTTAGAAAAGGTAAATAGCATGATCTTAGTTTTTGAAGGGTTGAGAGCAAGGTGATTATTAAGCATACAGTATTTGGTGCAGGAGAAGGCTTCTTGAGTTAGTTTCATAGGTGTAGGAAGGGTTTTGGTGGAACAGATAATTGCAGAATCGTCAGCATATTGGACCAGTTTAGCATTAGGGTTGCAGTGATGGAAGTCATTAATGAAGATGTTGAACAGTAGTGGGCCTAGTATAGAGCCTTGCGGGACACCTGTGATAGTATGAAGGAAGGAAGAGGTGAAACTTTTCCATTTGACGGCTTGCTGGTGTTTTTTTTGAAAAACCAATTGATGGAGGATGAGGAAAGATTCAGATAGGATAGCTTGAATAGGAGAAGTTTATGTGAAACTGTATTAAAGGCTTTGAAGAAATCTAGGAAGAAGGTTGATACAATGTTGTTGGAGTCATAAGCATGTTTGATGGTTTCAAGGAAGGAAAGGAGGGCTGTCATTGTGCTATGCCCGGGTCTGAAGCCATGTTGTGTTGGGGTAAGTAGTTGATTGTCTAGTAGAAAGGGTAGGAGTTGTAGGTGGACACATTTTTCAAGAATTTTAGAGATGGGGGATAGGATGACTATTGGATGGAAATTAGAGATTTCTTTATTGTTGCCTCCCTTATAGAGGAGAATAATGAAGGCTTTTTTCTAGGGGAGAGGTACATAAGCTTCCTGAATGGAGCAGTTTATTAGGATGGAGATATGTAGAGCTATGCCATCGGCAGCTAGAGTAAGGAAATTGGAGGGAAGCTCGTCTGGGGCATTTGAGCATGGTTTTAATTTTTGAAGGATTTTTTTTATGGAACTAGTTGGAATAGGTTTGAATAAGAAAGGAGAGTGCTGAGTAGGGTTAGAATTAGAGTGGGTTGGGATTGATGGGGGAGATGGGAATATACCTGAGCTATTATTAGGGAAGGTTGTGGTAAGTTTAGCTATTGAATCAATAAAGAATGAGTTAAACTGTGTAGCTAAGGAGAAATCAGAAGTAGGATCAGGACAAGGATTGTCTTTTTTACCAGGATGAAGCAGGTTAGAGATGATGCTCCAGAACTTTTTAGGGTTTGACTTATTATTATTTTGTAATGTTTTTCTGTCCATGGCAATTTGTTTTTTTACTCTGTTTCGGAGTTGTCAGTAGTCAGCCAGGTTATTGGGAGCCTCATGTTTTTGGTACATTTTCCATGATTTATTACGGGGATGCATGAGGGAGACTCTCCTTGGTTAGCCGTGGGGCAGTTTTGGCTTTGAACCTTTTAGACCTAAGGGGAGCAAAGCTATTGAGCAGGTTAAGGAATTCAGAATTGAAGTAAGAGACAGTGTCATCTAGAGAGAGGGTTTTTAAAGGGTTCAGTTGTTATTTATTTATTTATTTATTTATATTTGTTGACCAGGAGTGTCCGACTGGACGTAGGTCCATTTTCAGCGGAGGCCCGGGGAGAAAAGCTCCACAGTTAAAATAAACAGACAGTAGTTACATTGGATTACATAGCTATTAACAATTTACATAGCAATTACTTACAACATATTTACAGATGAAGAACATAGTACATCAGTAGACAACTAGAATCTTTATCTGTGAAGTACATAACAGACATTAACAAATGTTAAAATAAGAAGTTTCTGCTGTATAAGTACTAGGCTTATGAGCATCTGAGCTTGCTATAATCAAGGTAGTTAGTGGAGTGGAAAGAAAGGTAGTGGTTGGTTGGGGTGGGTGATATTAGAGTGGGAGTTGCAAGGGCATAGCCAGCATGTTTTTAGGTGCGCTTTTAGTAAAGTTTTGAAGTGGGTGAATGATGGTACGGAGGTAATTGTGGGTGGGAGGGAGTTCCATAATTTGGCTATGGTGCAAGAGAACAGTGCTTCACCTGCAGAGTTATTGGCTTTAGTGATCTGCAAGTGATTTTTGTTGCTGGATCTTAGTGGTCTGGTGGTGCGATAGGGTTGGAGTAGATTCTGGAGTGATGGGACATTTAGTGGATGGTTTACTAGTTTGTGGGCACGTGAGAGTTGATACCATTGAATGAGGTGAGGGAGTTCAAGCCAGCCCAGTTCAGCAAGTGAGAGACAATGACGACTACGGTAGGATGCCCCTGTGGCGAATTTGGCAATTTTGTTGTAGCAGGTCTCTAGCTTGTTTAGATCGCATTGCCTTAGGTTGGTATATATTGGAGAGGCATAAAGTAGGGTGGAGATAAGGTGGGAATTTGCTATTGAAATCTTTGCTGCTTTGGTGAGAAGATGCTTATTTCTGTATAATGCTCCTAGTTTTTTGTGGACTTTTTTTATGGTCATGGATATGTGAATGTCAAATTTTAGTTTATTGTCTATTTCCACTCCTAGCAATTTGGTGTGTTCAGTTGGGTATATAGTGGTGTTGTCTTTTGTTGTGATGTTAAAGTGAGAGTTGTTTTGAGTATGTTTGGTGGGTTGGAAGATGAGTAGTTTAGTTTTGTTTGGGTTGAGTATTAATTGGGCATCGGATAACCAAGTTTCAACAGAGGAAAAGGCTTCCTGTGTGACTTTTTGCAGTTTGGGTAGGGACTGGGCTGAGCAGATGATGGTCAAGTCATCTGCTTATTGTATGAGTGTGTCATGTGTGGTGGCAGAGGCTAGATTGTTTGTGAAAACAGAGAAGAGTAGGGGTCCAAGAATGGATCCTTGGGGAACCCCTATGGAGACAGGTAGTTGGGGAGATATGTCATTCTGCCATACAACGGATTGTTGGCGGTCAGACAGGTAACTCTGAAACCAGTTGGTGACTGATTGTGAGAAGGATAGGTTATTGAGGACAGAGATAAGTTGTTTGTGTGGGACCATGTCAAATGCTTTAGATAGTCTAGGAAAGTAGCAGAGGAGAGATAGCCGTTGTTTTTAGGCTGAAGGATAGTGTTAGTAAAGGAGAGTAAGGCAGTGGTGGTGCTATGGATTGGTTGGAAACCATGCTGAGTATTGGAAAGGAGGTTGTTAGTAAGGAGGTAGTCTGAGACCTGAGAGTGTATGCATCTCTCTAGTCTTTTGGAGAGTGGAGAGAGAATAGCTATGGGGCGGTAATTGCTTAGTTCTGTGGAGGGTCCGCCTTTGTGGAGGGGAATTATATGTGATACTTTCCAGAGTGTGGGAACATAACTTTCTGACAGAGATCGGTTAATCAAGATGGATACTGGGTAGGCCAGAGCATCAGCTGTGATTTGTAGGTATTCACTTGGGAGATTGTCTGCTGCTAATTTGGTGGGTTTAAGTTTAGTTAAGAGTTTTTTTATGTTGGAGGTAGGTACAGGAGAAAAAGAGAAGGCAGTGGGGAGATTAGTAGTTGAAGGTGTGGGTTGGAGGGGAAGGGGGTTGTGTTGTTTAGCTAGTGATAGTATGGTTTGTGTGAAGTGTGTGTTGAATGAGGTAGCAATATTTTCTGAGGAGTGAGGGATGTTAGGAGGAGGGGTACTGACTTTACCTGGGTGGAGGATGGAGTTTATGGAGGACCAGAATTGTTTGGGGCTGTGTTCGGAGGAGTCTAGGGCAGACTGGTAGTATTGGAATTTGTCCTGTTTTATTAGCTTTTTGACTCTATTGCGTAGTTCTAGGAATTTCTGTCTAGTTGAGGGGGTCTTGGTTTTGCGCCAGTGCTCCCAGGCTTTATCCCTGTTTCTCATTTCTGACTTAGTGGTTTTCTGTAGCCACGCAGAGGGTTGTGCTTTGATTCTGGAAAGTCTTATGGGGGCATGGTAATTAAGGATGCTCAGGAAGGTAGTATTAAAAAATTCAACTGCGTCATCAAGACTGAGGTACTTTAGAGGATGCCAGTTACATTCTTTGAGGGATGAGATGAATGTGAGTGGGTTAAAGTTTATTTTTTTATGTATCTGACGGTAGATGACAGGTTTAGCTTGGTATAGGTATTTTTTCAGTAGGAATGTTGGGGAGTGATCACTGAGGCTATCTGATAAGTAGCCTGTTATATATGACTGGGGGCTCTTACTGACCAGTATCCGATCCAGGGTAGTGTGCTTGCTGGAGTTTTTATTTATCCTGGTTGGCGACTGGACTAGTTGGGTGAAGCCATGAAGGTTTACATGATGGGTTGGATGGTTGCCAGAACAGGATTGCCAGTCAATATTGAAATCACCTAAAATGATAGTTTCTTGGGGGAGATGGCGGGTAGACCAGCTGAGGAGGTTTTCTAGTGGAGGGATGTTTTGGCCAGGTGGGAAGTAGCATCCAATTATGTTGATGGTTTTGTTTTGGTTTATTTTGAGGTTGGTATATATTATTTCTTCATTGATTATTTGTGGAGCTGATGATTTTAAGATCTGGATGTTTATATGCTGTTTAAATATTATAGCTACACCGCCTCCTTTCTTGTTTTACTCTTAGTATGCCATAACCTGTAGGGAGTATTTTCTCACTGGTAATGTGAGGTTTTAGCCAGGTTTTTGTCAGGATGACTATATCTGGGGAGTACAAGTCTATGGTGGCATGGAGTTCATGGACTTTGTTGGATATACTTCTAATATTTAGGCTTAGTAGAAGGAAGTCATTTGGCTTTCTATTGGCTGTAATATGGGAGAAGTTGTGGTTTCTAGTCTGATTATGAGGATTGGGGTTGGAGATGGTAGGGCCAGGGTTGGGGTGGATATCTCCACTTAGGGCTAGTTTTGATATGCATGAGGTTATTAGTTTTCTCAGTTTTTGAATGTGTTTGTTTATAAGGGAAACTTTATGATTGTGCTCTTTGGGTAATAGGTATGGTGGGAGGGTTACTATGTTAAGTTGTAGGGATGCTTTATGTTTGAGTAATATAGTTGGTAGAATATGTGGGGGTGCATAGGGATGGTTCTTCAGTTGTTGTGAGGGGAGCTGAAAGAGGGTGAGACATGAGTGGTGGTGTGAGTAGTAGTACAGTGGTAGTGTTTGAGTGTGGGAATGATAGAGCTTTGGTAGGATGTAAGATATGCAAGGAGAGTGCATGCAGTGAGCATAGGTAAGGTATGCTTGTACATGTTGGTTGAGGAGGTGTGATAGAAGTGGGAACATGGAGGAGGTAGTGTTGGGTTAACGCTGTGGTTGGCTACTGGAAAGATGGGAGGGGTTTGTGAGTGTAATAAAGGTGGGACCATTGGGGGCGGGAGGGAATAGGGGGCAGGGTGGGGAGCGAAGCAGGTAGAGACCCTGTTAGTTGCTCTTATGAGGGGGCTGGAAACAATCAATGTTTTAAGGTTTGAGAAAGTTTGAGCATTGAAATTTTTTAGGGAATGGGCTGTGATATAGTTATGGTGTAAGTGAAGAGAAAGAGGTGTATATCATGCAAAGGCACTTGGGCTAGGGATCTAAACCTGTTCTGCAACATCAACAGAATGGTTTGGAGGGAAAGGTATATCTTGCAGAGTTTAAAGCTGCTTTGGAACATAATTCCCATCCATATAAAATGAAGTTCTCCCTGTCCTTATTTAAGCACAACTTAGATCTTTATATGGGAAACAGAAAAATTACTCCTGGACTGCCCCTTGTACTATTAATGGACAATGGCAGCTCCTGAATGCTTAATTCCATGCATGGGTCCCCTCAAATTATATGATTCCAGTAAATCTCTTTAGGGGTAATATATAAATATCGACCACGGGGTGTACAAGGCCACTCTATAACCAAATGGGATAGGTTATTTTGAGCACAAAAAGGGAAAATGAATGGGCTTAAAATAGTGATAAAGATGAAGTAAAAGCTTCTGTCAACTGCAACATTAATTCACAACATTTGGGATATATTCATCTGATGAATGACAACTCCTGGCCAGATAATGTGAAACACAGTGCCTTGTGAGTCCCTACTAGGGAACACTACTAAACCATTGTACATAATCACTTTGTTTTATATTTTCTAATGTTATCTAATTTCTTGTGTATTCTATTTAAGTTTGTCTATTTGGAGCTTTTCTCCCCGGGCATCTGCTGAAAATGGACATGTATCCAGTTGGACTATCCCGGTAAACAAATGTAAAATAAATAAATAAATTGTTCCGTCTGTAACGGTATCTTGTACCTCAGTGCATTGAAGTAGGTACATGTGTGGCTGCATTCTAGATCCTGAATTGGTACACATTCTCTTCTATTATTATCATCATTGTTTTGTGTGTTGCACATCTCCTTAATCAGCAAATTGAAGTTTACTGTGCAATACTGTTTTTATTTTTGTGTCATCAAAAACTGATTTATTTTCTTATGTTATTATTATTTTTGATAGTGTATTTTGCTTCAAGTGATAGTGAGTAGGTCTCTAAATAATTGCAGCTGTATTAGATAGACTCAGTGCCTTTTCTGTTTAGGCAATGAATTTTAAAGTGCATCAATGTGGCATTTGAAAAAAGTTTAAATCTGCTATGAAACTGAGGAAGCAAACAATGACAGCTTAATTTTTGACAGGGAAACATTTAAAGCATATAGAGAAGAAACAGGGAAACATTTATTTATTTATTTATTTATCAACATTTGTTTACTGAAATAGTCAGACTAGCACAAAGCCCCTTTTCAGCAGACATCTGGGGAGAAAAGCTCCACACAAAATACATATATTAAGATTACAAAAGTTTATAGTAAGAAAGAGGATTGCACAACTAAAAGAAACAGTGATAACAATCAGTTCATTTTGATCTTATTTGAATTTAGATTTCTAATTTAGATTTGAATTCTAATTTCTAATTTGAGAAAGTGGAGTCATCATTTCACCTTCCCTCAGCAGAGCAAAGTTCTTCACCCCAGGGCGTGTTTGTGTGCAAGAACTGTGTAGCTTGTAATTACATTTTACAAGCTAAATAATTTGTTTTCACATATATGAGCAAAAAAAATCAAGTTTGTTAATCACTGCAACAGCTCTTTTGTTTATGTAGCCGTCTGCAACACCTGCCTTGGTTTCTATGTTGGTAAAACAACTAGGAAACTTTCAAGCTGCATCAAAGAACACAGTGCAGCTATCCGTAAACAAGATGATAAAAATGCCTTAGGGAGACATAGTTTATGGTGCCAAGGTTTTACAGTTGCTAGTTTTTTTGTCTTGGAACAAATACATTCATTTTTTGTTGATAGGGAAGGGTTATTAGACTTTCGAGAATTAAAGTGGCAAATTGAATTAAACTCAGAATCATACCCAGGTCTCAATTACTAATCTTAAATGTGCCTTAATATGGTTATACTACTAATTTTTGTACATGGTCTTTGAGTTATTTCTTTCTTTTATTTTTGATCTTATTTGAAGGGGACACTTGTGCTATTTGTTTCCATTGCTTTTTTGTATGCACACAACACTATTGACTGAAGTTTTATTACAGGTTTTACAGCTTTATTGCAGTGCACATTTACCTAATTTATGTATGAATACCTACCTGTGTTTTTCTATTGGATAAAGCATTTAAAGTCTGTTTATGGGTTTGCTGTTTATTACGTTGGTATTTTCTATTTTTTATTCTCGTTTTACATTCTGATAACATTCCAAAAACCGATTAAAGGAACAAAAGCGTTCAAACACCGGTTTGTTGTGTGTATTTCGTGTATTTTATGGGTCTGGTGGGAAAGTGGTATTTTTTCATATATATATATATATATATATATATATATATATATATATATATATGGGTCTACTAATAATTATCAAAATACCACTTAGTCAAATCTCACTAGATCAAGATGACACTACTGAATGTTTACTTAAACAAACATTCACATCACCAGAATTTTAAACTGGGAATGGAGGCAGTTGGCCAACATTCAACAACAAACACTCCGAAGTATGTCATACCCACACCCTCCCTAACTATATACAATGTATGCCAACTCCTAGATCACACTATAGTGGGGAAAATGGCAAATGTTCCCATGTTGGCCAGCTGCCTCCTTTCTCTATTTAAAATTGCCGTGATGTGAACGTTCATTTAAGTGAATTTCATTTAAGTGAATGTTCAGTGTTGTCTCTATCTAGTGAGAGTCAGGTAAGTGATATTTTGGTAATTAGAAGTAGACTCTCTCACACACACACACACACACATATATATATATATGTGTATATATATATATATATATATATATATATATATAAATATACATATATATATATATATATATATATATATATATATATATATATATATATATATATATATATATATATATATATATATATATATATATATAATATATATATAATTTATATATATATGTGTATATATATATATATATATATATATATATATATATATTTATAAGGACTGAAAAGATGCTTTAACAAATACTATAAGAACTGGTAAGATGCCTTAACAAATGTCATAAGGATTGGTAAGATGCCTTAACAAATGTCATAAGGACTGGTAAGATACCTTAATAAATGTCATAATGAGTGGTAAGATACCTTTAACAAATGTTATAAGGACTGAAAAGATGCCTTAACAAATACTATAAGGACTGGTAAGATGCCTTAACAAATGTCTAAAGGACTGGTAAGATGCCTTAGGAAATGTGATAAGAACTGGTAAAATACCTTAAGAAATGTCATAAGGACTGGTAAGTTGCTTAATCATTGCCAGTTTCTGTTGTCCAGTCAGAGTTGGATGCATCTATTGAGGTAGCAGTTGCAAGTAAATTATGTATAGAGGTGTTCTTTGAGTGCATCTTTAAATCTTTTAATGGATTCTTATTTTTTGATATCACTAGGCAGGTGATTCCAGGTAGCAGGTCTCAATTTAGAGAAGGAATTTTTACCTACCTCAGTTTTTAATGGAGGGTGTATAAAGGAGAAATTGTTGTCTTGTAAATTTCTGAGTTCATAATTATTGTATTTTCGTGGTGGTTTCACTCACAGTGAGGGCAGTGGCTGTGTTTTAGAACTTTGTAAATTATGGTACTAGGCAGAATTGTGCTACATGAACAGATGGTTCATTTTTTAGTAAATTGCAGTGGTACACAAATTGATCTGTTAAGAAAATAAATCTACAGATTTTATTCTCAGCAGTCTGTAAAAGAAATTATTGGCTGAGAGAATGCAGAAGAAAAACAAAGCCGTATTACAATTAAGTATTAAGATCTCTTTAACAATATATGCAAGCTGCAGGTGAGAGGCAGTAAATGATTTCATAGTGTAGATGTTTTTCGATAGACCGTGGTTGCAGCATTTCGGACATTTGAGAAGTATCCTGCCATGGTCAGTGTCTATGTCTGCCATGTTTACAAAATGCTAAGGCACTTTCCTCTTGAGATGTATGCCCAACATGAAACCTATGCATGAGAATAGATGCTGGTACATAAGAGATGTACAGGTGCAAAAACTTTCTTTTTGCCTGTCCATGAAGCAGGACTTTGTCTGTTATCATAGTTAGTCAGCTGTACAGCCTGTGCTAGCTTCATTCATTGTTGGCAGATAGTACTCCCTTTGGGTGTCCTTCCTATTTTCATCATCCTTTTTTGCAAAGATTGTTGTATTTCATATTATCCAGGGGAAGGACATGTGACTGAGGTTGCCAGCTCCCCTATAAAGATAGCCATACTTAGTGTTTGTTATGCTTGGGACCAGAACATAATTATAGGGAGTGCAGTATCTGCCAATCTTTTTTAAGTCACTTAGCTTCCCTTAACTTATACATTGAAAATATATACACAAGGAAATAGCAGCAGAAGCCATACAAAAAGACCAAGAAGGCAAAGGATTTAAGAGTTTCTGTTTTGTGGTCAGAGATGGATGCCTGTTTTGAGACAGATGAGCCCTCAGACTACTCTATTACTTCTCCTACTCTCACTGCCAAACCGCTTTGAAGACTGCCAAGGTGCAGACATAAGGCACTTCCCTTCTGACTGAACAGATGTCCATTAAAACCATGAAGGAGGAACCTTGCCTGGGTATTTGTGAGAGTCCGGGCAGGTGTACTAGGTACTCTTACAGAGGTACATCAGGAATCTACTTCTTGCATTATACTTTTGGAAACTCAAAAAAAAACAAAAAAAACAAACAGAAGACTAGACATGTTTCCCTTTCTGTAACTTCTACATATCTGCAACAGTAGTGGTACAGTTTTTTCTGAAGAGATTTTTAAAGCCTTATTGTCTGCTAAGCTATCTCAAATTTTCTGTCCTCTAAAATATAAAGATAAATCTCTTCTGAAGATTATGATTTTACACATTATGATGTTTTCTTCCTGGTTTATTCAACCCAGATTCATTCTTCTTCTGGATTTGATTCAGAAGATGTAAACAATCTGGGTCCTGACTGTTCTCAAAAATAGTTGAATTTTAGTGACCCTGTTCTTAAAATGATGTAGCATTTCAACTGGGAAGTAAAATAATTATCGGATATCCAAAAGGGATATTACAGTGTATTACTCATGATCTCCCTAAGCCGTTTACAATTCCTCATGTGTTGAAAGTTTGCAAGATACCTTCCTGAGTGCATCTCTTTCACCTGAGTCACAACCTTCTGTCCTACAAATATCTGTTAGGTTTTATAAAGTTCCTCATTCTCATAAGTTTTTGTATCAAAGCCCTTTGACCAAACTGTGATAATCTATTAATGCATTACCAAATGACTAAGACAGTAGGGGTCTGGATAGGTATGGAAATACGTTGTATAAGTCTGTCAGTCTTTATTTCCATGTCATAAATTATCATACCAATATGATAAAATATTTGTTGTCTGTTTTTGACAACATAAATAAGATAATTTCTAACATCTGATGTTCTCATTTTTATTCATTCCTCATCTGATGTTGGTGTTGCATCTGACCTTGTATCTGGCTCAGCTGCATTTCCTTAGACTCTGACTTTTGAGCTACTCTCTTTACCCATAATGCCCCAGAACCCTGTAATACCTCAGATCTCATTTGCTGTTTCATCTCTTAAGACACAGATCCTAAACTCTAGAGCTTGTACGGTGCTCACTTGCGAGTTGTGAGTGTAATTTATTGAATTTTTTGCTACCTACTTCGCATCCACTTATTTCTCCTTCTCTGATCTGTCCAACTGTTTCTGAGTCCTCAGATTGGAGAATTCTGTGAGTTGATCTGTTAGATCCGAAGACAACTAGGTCGTTGTCTCAGATTGTGTCCCTGGCTTGTTTGGTGCTGATCCCTTTAGAACAGGATGAATCCTGGAGCCAAAGCTTCAGCTCCAGAATTGGAAGGCTGCGGCTGACACCGAGGTTGTCAGAGTCATGCATTCTCCTCAGCTTTTCAGTGCCGGACAGCTTTGGTTTGACTCCTGTCTCACAACAGGAGGTTGGGGAGTGTTGGAGCTTGGCAGCTCTGGGGACGTTGGCTGCAGTGCAGCTAGTCATGGCTTCTCCCGGGCCTTCTGCCTTCAAGGTGGTGGAGAGGGTTTTCTCTCATCTGAGATGCCAATCTATTCTTACTTCCTTGATTCTATCTCTGTGTCACCATCAGGTTCTAGTTCAGAACCTCATAAACCTATCCAGTAGGGACAGCTGGTCAGTTTGAGCATCCAGACAGCTCCTTTTCAGGAGCTCACTGCATCTTCCAGTACCTCTCCAAATAATCTGACTGAGAAGGTGCCCCAGAAGAGATCATGAAAAAGGAGATACTTTGATTCCCCTCAGGAACCTCTCACCAAAGACACTGACCTCAGTGAAGGGGAGGGGTCCCAAGGTCTCCACTGGAAGACATCACCTTTGGAGACATTCTAGAAATCCTCAGCCAGAAGGGTGAGTGGCCTTCTGATCCCCCTTCCCAGGAGGATTCAGTCTTTCTGGAAACCTTTGGTTCCAGCTCTTCTATGTCCTGGGTTATATCCCCAGCTGATGACCTTTTAGATCTAGTGTCTCGCCAGACATGGAAGGAGCTGGATACCATAGAGCCCATTTCTCATATTCCTGAAAAATTTCTCGGTCTTCCCAAAGACAGGGCTTAATGGAGTAAGGGGGTGTCAGTGGATGCCATGGTTTTGGTGGTGGCCACCAAAAAAGAGCTAGCTGAGCAAAGCTCTTCTTTCCATCCCTGTAATAGAGAGTCCAGGGTGTTGGACAGATTTGAAAAGTGTGTTTATGCTTCAGAGACCTTTGCTTTGCAGTTGCTTAATTATTTGGCACACTTTACTAGACTGAAGAGAGACTTGGTTAAAGAACTTTCCAGATCTCTTCTTGGGTCCATGTCCATTGAGGAACATAAACAGTTATATTCACACCTGGGCACCTTCCAGTCTATCGCTAATGTGTCCATGAGGTTGATCTCTCACTCAGCTGACGGTACCTCACAGGCATCGGGTTCAGGAATAGACATTAGGGAACATGCCTAGACAGCTTATGTGACTTTGTAGAGCCCTTCAAGTCTTCATTCTTCAATGATTCCTTTGATGGCTCTTCCTTGTTTGGCAAAACTCATAGAGATGCTTTCCCACAGTGAGCAAGATGGGAAGATGTGTGCTGTGGGAATATGTTTTTCTACATCACAGTGATCCTTTTCAAGGAATCAGCATGGAGGTAGAAAGATGTGGGTCTTTAGTCACAATGTTCTTTCCAGGACTCATGGGGAGAATCTTTCCCCCAGAGGCGGGGGGGCAGATCCAATGGAAGACACCACCTAACAGCAGAGAAGGCCCACAAAACCAAGGGTTTTGAGCTTCCTTTTTAGATAAACCCTTCCAGTGTTCCTGAATGGTTGCTTGACTGCTCTGCAGTGGAGGCATTTGGAGGGGGGCGCTTCTCTCTGCACCCAGAAGCCTGAGCATCAATTACAAATGACACTTGAGTGCAAAACATGATATCCAGAGGCTGTTTCATTCTCTGTTTGCAAATTCTGTCAACCAAAAAGAAAAGAATCCCTGACATTCCACCCAGTCAGTGGGAGGGAGTAAGGAGCCTTAGAAATTCAAAACCTGCTAGACAAGAGAGTCAGCCAGGAGGTTCCAGCAAACCAGAGAGGATTTAGAATGTACTCAATGTTCTTTTTAGTGCCAAAGATGACTAAGGATCTGAGACCAGTTCTGGATTTCAGTAAACTCAAGCAATTTGTAAAGAACTCCAAGTTCTGTATGGTCCCAGTTTAGTCCATTCTGCCATTCCTATGAAAGGACAGTTGGATGTTCTGTGTCAATCTTCAGGAGTTTATAGGTCCCCACCTGGACACCACCAGTCAACTAAATTTTCTTCCTTCAAGCAGAGTACCATCTGTAAGATGTCAAGTAGCACATATTTTTTCTCACCCCTCTTTTCCAGCACGACTGTTCCTTCAAGCTTTTGGGTCTCTGGTGGCTGCTATAACCTTGGTCCTCATGGTTCAATTTTATATGCATGTTCTTCAGTGGACTCTAGCTGTTCAGTGGTCATTTCTTCAACATCCACTGTCCTCAATTATAAAGAGCTCCTCGGTTTGCAGAAATTACCTGCTTTGGTGGATACAGTCCAATGAAGTTTGTCAGGGACACCCCTTTGAATTTCCTTTCCTAGTAGCCACAGTAAGCACGGCTACCTCCCAATTGGGTTGGGTGGGCATTTCCCAGAACAGACAGTCCAAGGCACATGGACCCCAGAAGACACCAATCTACACATCAATGTCCTGGAGATGAGGGCAGTCCTCCTAGAATTGCAGGCCTTTCAGGATTTCCTTCTTCTGAGGATGATTACTATCCAAGCAGGCAACATATCACATGGTTTATCCAATTCCTTTAGTAGTTAGGCAGCCCAGGCTTTTCTCTCCAGTTTGCCAGATATTGCTGTCATCCCAAAAAGCCTCCACCAGGAAGATTTACAAGAGTAAATGGGAAAAGGTTTTCCATGTTGTACCCAGCAAGGAAATTTAGATCCTTTTAATGCTCCTATTCCTGCTGCCCTGGATTTCCTACCATCTATTTTTTTAAGAGGGAGCTAGTTTTTCTACCATAAAACCAGTACCAGTTAGTAGCCATCTTGAATTATCATACTGGGGACAAAACCTCCCCTCTGGCTTCATCCAAAGTATGTAGAGTTTTCCTTAAAGGTACCTTTTTGCTTAGGCCTCCAGTTAAAGACCTTACTCCACCTTGGGATCCAAAAATTTTACTACAAAGTTTAACTCTGAGCCCATTTGAGCCATCAGCCAAATCAGAACTCAAGTTTCTTTCTTGAAAAATGGCCTTTTCTAGTGGCTATTACCTCCGCAGGATGAGTGTCTAAACTCCAAGCACTTTCCTCAAAATTTCCTTATTTCATTTTCCATAAAGATAGGGTTACCTTATGAACTAATCCTTCTTTCCTACCCAAAGTAGCCTCAGAGGCAAACATTACCCAGGCTATGAATTTACTTGTTTTCTTCACCAGCTTCTCCAACAAGGGGGAATATATGCTTCATCTTTTAGATGCACATGGACAACTCAATGTTTTATCTCCATAGAACAAAAGACCTCAGAAAAACAGATCAGTTGTTTATTTCTTTTGCCAATGGCAAATTGGGAAAACCAGTTTAGAAAGTTACATTAGTAAAGTGGCTAGCAGAATGCATATGGTTTGTCTACCATCATAGAGGTATTTCCTTGCCCAGACCTACTAAGCCTCATTCCACTAGATCCATAACTACTTATTCTGCATTTTGGTCCAGAGCTTCCATTCATGACATTTGTGATGCAGCCACATGGTCCAATGCTCATACCTTTACTGCTCATTACAAATTGGATTTGATTTTCAGAAATAGGGCTACCTTTTGATTCCAGAAAGTTCTTTCATGAGGGCCACCCAGATTCACTTAGCTGGGGACCCTGTCCCATCAGTTGAGGAATGAATGAAAGTGACAACATCACATATAAACGTTGTGCGCTCACCATAACTGTGCATCTGTGTTGTCCGTTTTCATTCTTCCTCAACTTCCTTCCCCTTCCTTTTTCCTCTGGGAGTGTCCTGATAGTGAATAAGGAACCTCTGTTCCAGGTTTGAGCCCCTGTCTTTCTATTGGATTTCCTTTTATATTGACATGTAATTAGCTCTTTTACTTTTAGGGCAGCAAACTTGATTTGAGGTATTACAGTGTTCTGAGGCATTATGGGTAAAGGGAGGAGCTTGAGAGTCAGATACAAGAGTCGAAGTAAATGCAGCTGAGCCAGATCTGAGACCTCCATCAGTTAAGAAAGAATGAAATGGACAACACAGATGCATAGTTATGGTGAGTAGTTTTATTTCCCTCCTCGTCCAAGCTGCTGTCATTCTTGCAGGAAGACTTATGCATTGCCTTTCCCATTAGAGAATTATAATATCAGACACTTGAATAATGAACATAATTCAAACTGGGTACAAACATTTTTGGAATTCTCATCTGGTTCTATCAGGTATTCTTCATGCCCATTCAAGTGAGCACTACATGGCTCTTCTAAATTTACAAGAGTTATTCCATCAGGGAATCCTAGAACCAGTCCCTGCCCATCAAAAATGGTTTATTCAAGAATTTTCCCTAGTAAAAAGAAAAGAAGAGTCTTGGAGACATGTTGTAGACTTAAATACCTTAAACACATTTCTAAAACTATCAAAATTCAAGATGTTCTATCCTTAGAGCTTACTATCTATGATCCCCCTCCCCACACACACACACATACTTATTTGTTTACCATGGATCTGACGGATGCTAACCTTCACATTCCTTTTCATCCAAATATCAGAAAATTGGGATATCATTTTCAATTATCTTATTTGCCTTTTCGAAAATGCTTCTCCTCTGTGGTAGCATTCTGCAGTCCAAAGGTATCTGCTTCTACCCTTATTTGGATGATTTTTGATCCAAGCTACCTCAGTTCAAAAATCAGTGGAGAACTTGCATTTCACAGCTACTCTTCTTCTTTATCTAGGTATCACTCTAATCCTGAAGAATTCCACCATTCTACCTTTTAAAAGCCTAATGTTTTTGGAATGTTTGCTGTATACTTTCTTCGTGACGGTCTTCTTCCCACAAGAAAAAAAAAAATCAATTTTCTGACTTTTTACTTCCTGTCACTCAAGTCTGGAAAGATTCTAAGAGCATTGGGGGTACATGGCATCAATAATGCAGATGATTCCCTATGCCACACTCCATATGACAAGGTTCAGTGGAATTTCAAATTGATTTGGACACAACATTGCCACCCTCTGTTCTTCACAATTCCTCTTTTGTCTTTTGTGAGGTAAGAAATCCAGTCGTGGGTAAACTAGATAACATTCAATCCAGCTGTACCCTTTTGGGTTTCTTCTTTCCTACAGAAGGTCTCAGAAGATGCTTTGGATCTGGCCTGTGGACCTTTTACAATGGTCATAAAATCTCATGGGGTCTTTTCAAACTAGGCCATAAAAAAAGCATAAACATAGAAGAGATTAAATTTCTGATCTATGCATTACACACTTCATCACATCATTACATCTGTTCTCCTAGAACTTTACAAGTCCTAACAGACAATACCACAATTATGTGGTATTTCAACAAATGGTGGTGGTGGGGGGTACTATCATCTCTGCAGGCTGGTCATGACAGCTTGTGATATTGCTATTCACTACAGTTTCCTTCTTCAGCATCTTACATCTCATTAGAGATAAATGCTACAACAAAACCTCCTCTCTGACTTCATCCAAAGTATGTAGAGCTTTCCTTAAAGGTACTTTTTTGCTTAGGCCTCCAGTTAAAGACCTTACTCCACCTTGGGATCTAAAACTTTTACTACAAAGTTTAACTCTGAGCCCCTTTGAGCCATCAGCCACATCAGAACTCAAGTTCCTTTCTTGGAAAATGGCCTTTTCTAGTGGCTATTACCTCAGCAAGATGAGTGTCTAAACTCCAAGCACTTTAATCAAAATGTCCTCATTTCATTTTCCATAAAGATAGGGTTACCTTATGAACTAATCCTTCTTTCCTGCCCAAAGTAGTCTCAGAGGCAAACATCACCCAGGCTATGAATTTATTTGTTTTCATCCCCAGCTTCTCCAACAAGGGTGAATATATGCTTCATCTTTTACATGCACATGGACAACTCAGTTTATTACCTCCATAGAACAAAAGACCTCAGAAAAACAGATCAGTTGTTTATTTCTTATGCCAATTTCAAATTGGAAAAACCAGTTTAGAAAGTTACATTAGCAAAGTGGCTAACAGAATGCATATGTTTTGTCTACCATCATAGAGGTATTTTTTTGCCCAGACCTACTTGGCCTCATTCCACTATTTCCATGGCTACTTATTCTGGTCCAGAGCTTTCATTCATGACATTTGTGCTGCAGCCACATGGTCCATTGCTCTTACCTTTATTGCTCATTACAATTGGATTTGATTTTCAGAAACAGGGCTACCTTTTGATTCCAGAACATGTCCAAGTTATCAGCAATACTGTAAAAGTGTTTTATTGAAACATCTACTGTTAACGGTAAGTTCTTAACTAACTGTGCTTTTTTTCTGAGTTAGCACTTTATTAGTTATGATATCTGTGTGAGTGGTAAATGAAAGAGAAAGGTCAAATATAAGACTTTGGTATATTTATTCATTGACATTAAGTATTGTATTCCCATTCAGAAGATCAAAACTCATTAGCTCTCTAATTAGAGAACTTGTCCATCTTGAGCTTCTTTTTGGTTCAGGTATGAATTGAAATTGCTGGAAGCTCATTTATTTGATTCTGAATTTGGAACAGAGTATTATTTTCACTGGTTTAGGTTTAGATGCACAAATTGTTATAAGAATCCCTGCCTTCAACTACCAATTGCCTGAGCATTAATAGACAATCTCTCTAATAAGAGCTAGTGAGTTTTGATTTTGTTTTAGAATGGTCTGCGGAAGTCTTGATAACGATGTCAGTGCTTACCTAATGCACTTCGTTTCAGTAAGTTAGTAATTAAGACCTAGTTACTTGCATTTTTTGTTTTGTAATTTAAAGTTTCAATAGACATGGTCAAAAAGCAACCCTATCATAACAGGTATTTTTAGAATTTTTTTGTGAAATCTTAGTGTAGGTGAACTTGGTACTTTACATTCTGCATGCAACATTATATGTGTGTGTGCGTGTGTGTGTGTGTGTGTGTGTGTGTGTGTGTGTGTGTGTGTGTGTGTGTGTGTGTGTGCACCACAGAAGCACAACATCTACTTGAAATCAGCTGGACGTATAAATGAATTTAAGTGCACTTTTATCTTCTCTTTTGCATATAATATTGTATTTAATTTCTTTATTTGTGTTTTTCACTGAATATTAACGCAACTGAAGTTGTGGCTGCCTCTCTACAGTTAGTTCCCCATCCACCCTCCGTGTTCTTGTTTTGGTATTAATGTTGTTGGCTTTAAAATTGCCTGCCCCTCTTGTAGATTTGTATTTGGATACTCCTTCTGGGGCCATATCATTTGCTCACTCAATTGAGTGCAGTGAGATCATATTCTGATTTCAGGCACTCTTACTGTGTACAAAGAGAGCATTTGGGAAGGACAACCCCTGTAGCCTCTTAATTTTGCTCTGTTCCTTCCCTCAATATCTTATTCATCTGCTCTTACTGTAACTGTCTTAGGTGCTCTTCTGCGTGCTGTTATCTGTTTAGTCACTCTTACTCTGCACTTATTACTGCTTGTTAGTAACCTTCTAATTTACTACCTTCTGCAGTTGTTTTTTTAGTCATTTGTTAATTTCATTGCATTTATTTGAACTGTATTTGCCGTAGTGTTGCTACACGCTCGGGTGTGTTGGCCTGCACTACAATTTGAATTGTATTCACTGCTGTTTTAGCTGCTGTTCTGTAACAAAAAAAAATTCTAAGCTTGTTCTCTGCCTTTCCTGTAACTAGTCAAGTCCAGAAATGACTTGCTGTATCCAGGACTGTTGGTAAGCTTCTGAGCCCCCCAAGCCTTTCTGTGTTGGTGGGAAGCCTTCTAGCTTATCAGTGGGAGTGGTAAGCATTAGGTAGCCTATCCTCCATGGGAAGAATGAGTTTTGGCCCAGAAATTGTAGTTTATTTGGCTGTTTGGGCAGTTTTCCATCTCTTTCAACTTGCTGGCTTAAAAGCCTACATTTGTACTTGTTCCCCGCCTTTCCTGTAACTAGTCTAGTCCAGGTACAGATCTGCTGTATTCCAGGACTCTTTGTAAACTTCTGAGCCCCCCAAGCCTTTCTGTGTTGGAGGCAAGCCTTCTAGCTTATCAGTGGGAGTGGTAAGCATTAGGTAGCCTATCTACCACAAGAGGAGTGGTTCCTGGCCCAGAAATTTTAGCTGTTGGCCGTTTGGGCAGTTTTTTCCATCTCTTTCAATGTTCTGGTTTAAAAGCCGCACTTGCACTTGTTTCCCACCTTTCCTGTAACTAGCCTAGTCCAGATACAGATTTGCTGTATCCAGGACTGTTAGTAAGCTTCTGAGCCCCGCAAGCCTTTCTGTGTTGCAGGAAAGCCTTCTAGCTTATCAGTGGGAGTGGTAAGCACTAGGTAGCCTGTCTACCATGGGAGAAGAGGTTCTTGGCACAGGAATTGTAGTTTATTAACCGTTTGGACAGTTTGTCCGTCTCTTTCAACTTTCTGGTTTAAAAGCCACATCTGTGCTTGTTTCCCATCTTTCCGGTAACTAACCTATTGGTAGCACTAGAAAGCTTTAAACTGATACAAGCCTTTTAGCTTAGGAGAGAGACTTTAGAGTGATTAAGTATCAGTTTTCTGTACTTTCTTGCTGTACTTAACTGTTTTCCACCTAAATGCAGATTTTCCAGCGTTTATTGTGATTTAAAACTTGTTTTTTTCACATATTGTACTTATTTGACTGCCTGCACTTTTAAAAAGTTGTTTTTTGTGTAAATAATTTGTTTAACTGTTGTAGGCTATGCACTAAAGTGCGATAGCCTTTTCTGATAGTTTGTAGTTGTTTAAAGCCATTTTAAGTGTATTTTTTAATGTTTTGCCTTATCTTTTCAAAATAAAAAAAAAACAAAAAAACAAAAAGAAATCCTTGTTTCCCACCTTTCTAATCTAGTATAGTCCATTTTTCTGGCTAGTGCTGAATTCAAGTGGTTATTTAAGAGAATGTAGAATAAAGTACAGCTGTGGCTAAGTATACTTAACATAACAGTTGATCACTCTAACAAACAAACATTCAAAAAAATAAATAAATTATGGGCTGCACCCTTCACATGTGTCATCTCCAAGAGGGGAACTGTAAAACCAGTGCCTTCTGCCTTTCCTGCAGGTACCAATGCTGGTTTCATTTTACAGTGCATAATGAATATATACTTGCAGCTTCCTTGTATAGTGCACATCATTATACATCCATTTCAGATCTTTGAAACAAATTTCGCTACACACAAATAGCTCTTTCTGTGATGCATAGATAAATAGACAGAGATACATGTGTACATGATGAATGATCAAAGAACATTACTGAAGTCTGTTTGTTTTGAACAAAACTGTTCAGACAAACATTCTTTCCAAACACATATATAAGATCACTAAAACTAGTGTTTTTATAAGGGGGCAAGCATAGCTACCCCCACTGTCATGCAGGACTGCATTCCCTATACCTGCCTTCTACTTAATTTCTGAGTTGCCCATACCTTACTTGGATATAAGGAAGTTTCTCTGTTTACCTGTGAGAGAAGGGAGTTTTGAGCAACCTATCTGTCCCTGGAGGAGTGGTTCCAGCCCAGAAGTTAGTAGCTTATTGGCCATTTTAGGCTAATTTCTGCCTCTTTCATTTCCCTACTATAAAAACTGCATTTGCACAGTTTTGCGCACCGGGCAGTGCCGATAAGCTACGGTTAAATTATTCCCGACTCCACTAAGTCTCCTCTTCGTTTTTTCCATTGAAACTAGTCTAACTCTCAACCTAAGCACTCAAAAAGCATCTTACAGTCCAGCACTTTCTCAGACCTAATAGCAAGCACTAATATACCCTGACACTGACTGCCCAGCAGGGCAAGGCTCTTTATTCACCCCTCACCAACCAAGTGACTAAGAAGCTCACCCTACTATTCAGGCATGACGAAAGGGCAACTTCAGGTGCACTCTCCAGTCCAGCTGGTGAATCTGGGTATCCTGAGGCAATGTTACAACTGCCTCATGTACACAGACAACCCTCTCCTCCTACCACAAAACACTAACATATGCAAGAGATGCAATTATACAGCCAAACTGGAAGTTAAGCTGTCTCCACCCAAGACTGGAACAGACAGTCAAGAAGAGAAGGTTAACACTTGCACCACAACTCCAGCCATGCACAGACCTACTAAAATAGCACTGGCAAAAAATACACATAAATACACAAAATCATACTTGGAGGCTCTAAATAAAAACCTGCAAAAGCATCAGAGACCTCCAAAGCAGACACCCAAACAACCTGCACTTCCCGTCACAAACCAGACAACACATAAAACACAAAATCAGTATGCCGCACAATCACAGCCCGTAATGCAAAATAACATACCTAACACACTAGTAATAGGTGACTCTATAGTCAGGCACACTGATGTCCCACTCACTAGGATGGACAAGCAGAAGGTTACTGTTAGCTGCCTGTCGGGAGCCAGAATCCACCACATAACACAAGCACTCAGGTCACTCTAGAATAAGTACAAATATGACTCTGTCATTGTTCATGTTGGTGTGAATGACCTGAGACATACCTCCCTGGACTACATGAAAAGAGACATGGAAGAGCTCTCTGATCATGTAGTCTAGGCTGGGATGACCCTGACCCTGAGTTGCATGCTGCCCTCACCAAGAATGATACCTCAGTATAAAGAAAACAAATGATCAATTTCAACAATTGGCTAAGCTTCTGGTGTCATTCAAAGGGGATCCAGTGTCTGTCAGCCTGGGATGACATGCTCGACAAGCCATGTTGCTTCGCAAGAGATGGCTTGCACCTGTCACCCCTAGGCTTTTGAATACTGGCCAAGGCTCTTGCTGCACCCATAGTGCCTTTTTTAGGCAAGACTCAAAAGTCAAACCCACCTCCGTAAATAGCACAATTAACAAAAAATTGAGGGTTATGCTACTCAACGCCAGGAGTTTAAATCTCAAAATGCATGTGCTCGAAGCACTCCTCAGTATGGAGAACGTCGACATCTGTGCAGTAACTGAAACCTGGTTCAAGGCTCCAGAAAGCACCCCAGCACTACTGGGCTACAACTCATACCACATGTTTCGGCCACAGAACATGGACCGAAACACAAAAGGAGGAGGGGTATCCATATTTTTCAAGGATACCTACACCTCCAGGTTAGTGAAGCAGCATGATACCTCTGAGATCATCCATGTGCAACTAACATCGGGCAAATCTGCAGTGCAAATTGTGGCCTGCTACAGATCACCCTCCATGACCCAGGACCACCACTCCGCCTTTCTGGAGACACTGGAAAGCATGAAGGTCCTACCGAACACCCTGATACTGGGCGATTTCAATTACCCTACCATTCACTGGGAAAACTATTTGAGTACAAATTCCCAGGCCCAGTGCTTTCTGGAATTCATCAACTCAAATGCCCTAGATCAGCTGGTAAACTCCCCTACCAGAGGTGAAAACATATTGGACCTGGTCATCACCAACATGGGTGACAGGTGTTCCACAATGGAGGTCAACCCGTCACTGGTTAGATCAGACCATAAACTAATCACTCTGGATGTCTACACCCCCACCACCACCCCCAATGAAGGAAACCACAGTAAAAAACTTTTCTAAAGCAAACTTCACCTTACTTAAGACAGAGGTGGTAAGTTTCACAGCCCCCACGATAAAGGATAATGCTGCCCATGATGCAGATACCTTTACAAATGCACTCTGTGAGCACCTACAAGGAAGTATGGATCATACCATACCTAGCAAAACCAAGATTCACTCCTCTAAGAGAAGGAAACCAGTTTGGTGGACCCCTGCAATAAACAGGCTATACAATAGAAGGAGGAAACTAGTTCAGAAAAAAAGCAAATCCCAAGAAGGAAAGACATCCCTGATCAGTATCAGTAAGAAACTGAGGTCCCTCATGAAATCATCCAAGACCAACTTCGAAAGAAAAATAGCAAGGATTCAAAAGATAACCACAAAGCCTTCTTTAGCTATGTTAAGAATGTAAGTGGCAACTCGCAGATATGCACTGAACTAGTGCAAAATAGCACAAAATATACTGAACCTACTGATATTGCCAACATCCTGGCAGATAGATTCAGTGCAAACTTCACCCCCCTCTGACCTCCAAAAGGGCCCACAACAATAACGGAAAAGTGTAGTGTCCCAAAAATCACAGACGCACAGGTGAAAACAGCCCTTTCAAAAGCCAAAAACACAGTGTCAGTGGGACCAGATGGTGTCCCAGGCTGTGTCTTGCATGAACTACAGAACAAACTAACCCTCCCTCCACCTAAACACGCTGTTCATCCTCAGCATCTCCACAGGCTACATGTCCATAGAATGGCACACAGCAACGGTTATTCCTCTCCACAAAGGAGGGGCCACAACTGACCCTGGTAACTATCGCCCTATAAGTGTGACTAGCCTGGGTCTGCAAGGCTATGGAGCGCATCATCATGGAACTCATTAACAACAACATTGGGAACCTCCAAACACTTGACCTGACCCAGTTCAGCTTTGTTAAGGGCAGATCATGCCTACTAAACCTGGTTGACTTCTTCGAGACATTTGCCAAGGCCATAGATGAGGGAAAGTTGGTTCATACAGCCTACCTTGACCTCGCCAAGGGGTTTGACACCATTCCTCACTCAGGTATTACAGAAAAACTCATCACCCTATGCATAAACCCCTACGTCATGAGATGGGTTGCCAACTGGCTTACAGAAAGAACTCACACAGTAAGAATAGTGGGCTCCAGGTCTGACTGTAAACCAGTCACAAGTGGTGTCCCACAAGGCTCAGTCCTGGGACCCCTACTGTTCAGCATATACTTCTCAGAAGTACAGACAAACACAGGAGGACTATGGCTAACCAAGTTCGCTGATGACTGCAAACTGGGAGCCATAATTGACTCTCTGGCTGACATGGACATCCTCCAAAAGGGCCTTACTGAGATGGACACCTGGTGTCAAAGTCATGGCCTCAAGCTAAATGCCAAAAAATGCATTGTCCTCCCATTTTGGAAAAACAAAGCACCCACGAATTACTACATAGGTGACAGACCCCTTAATACAGAAGAGGTAATGAGATCTGGGGACCCAGGTAGATAGTAATCTCTCCTTTGACAATCATAGTGTCAAAGTAGTTAGGAAATCCTTCTATGTGGCCCATCTAATTACTAAAGGGTTCACATCTAGAAATAAAGAGGTTATAGTGCCCCTCTACTCATCATTCATTAGACCCATCATAGAGTACAATGCCCCATTTGGGATGTATCTCACATGACACTTCCAACAGCTGGAAAGACCACAAAAGTACCTCACCAAGAGGATTACTGGTCTCAAACATATGTCCTATGTAGCCCAACTGAAAAAACTCTGGCTGTACTCAGTGGCATATCGCTTACTCAGAGGTGATCTCTGCCTGACTTACAAAGCCATGTCCAACTCAGAATTGATGGACATGCTCCACCTAAAGAAATCCAAGTCACTGTGAGCCACGTGCTCTAGTGAGCTAAACTTCACCACAACAATAAGTAGAACATGCTGGAGGAATAGATTCCTGTCACAGAGACTCCCCATGCTTTGGAACAAAATTCCAAATTACATCAGGCAGAGCCCCTCACTAACACTCTTCAAGAGAAACCTTGACGAGTGGATGGGTAACGGAAAATGCACCTCTGGGACAGAGGATCAGTTAATTAATCAGTGGGGCGGTGAAAGCTGACACACTCTGGCTAGGCTTATAAATGCACTCTGACAGATAGCCTAGTACCTACCTATGAACCTATGTGCCAGTCATTGCTATTTCATCAAATTCTCATATATACCAGTCAAGTAAATTTATTTGCCATATCAAGTGGTTATTTAAGAGAATGTAGAATAAAGTACAGCTGTGGCTAAGTATACTTAACATAACAGTTGATCGCTCTAACAAACAAACATACAAAAAAATAAATAAATTATGGGCTGCACCCTTCACATGTGTCATCTCCAAGAGGGGAACTGTAAAACCAGTGATTTCTGCCTTTCCTGCAGGTACCAATGCTGGTTTTATTTTACAGTGCATAATGAATATATACTTGCAGCTTCCTTGTATAGTGCACATCATTATACATCCATTTCAGATCTTTGAAACAAATTTCACTACACACAAATAGCTCTTTCTGTGATGCATAGATAAATAGATAGAGATACATGTGTACATGATGAATGATCAAAGAACATTACTGAAGTCTGTTTGTTTGAACAAAACTGTTCAGACAAACATTCTTTCCAAACACATATATAAGATCACTAAAACTAGTCTTTTTATAAGGGGGCAAGCATAGCTACCCCCACCGCCATGCAGGACTGCATTCCCTATACCTGCCTTCTACTTAAATATACCAAACTCACACAATAGCGATGAAAGGGAAGAAATCCTGTATCTCCCATATTCGGCGATCTTTCAAATGTAGCAGTCTGCCACTTAATCTGTTCAAACTGTATTCTTTTCAATTACCCATCACAGAATATGTTTGAACAGATGACCTTTCAGCCATGTAGCAGAGACCCACCCCATATTAATGCACACAGATAGTTGACAGGTGTGCGAGGTCAACAATCTCTGGAGAATATTCCCTTTCCATGTGAATTGTGTGATTCTGGAGTTACTATATATAATTAGGTGGTGTGTGAGGTGCAGGAAGCTGCAAAAGCACTTCCTGTTGGTTTAGACAAATCTGGGGTAATCCCCAGTGCATGCACAAAATGTGTTGATATTTGTTAATTGTTTGTTTATTGGTTAGATGCTTTTGATGTTGATGATGGCATTGTGTCCATTCAGTTGAGTGAGTTTAGGGCCACATGTGTGTGTGTGTGTGTGTGTGTGTGTGTGTGTGTGTGTGTGTATATATATATATATATATATATATATATATATATATATATATATATATAAAATATTGTTCCACTTCATATCGTCAAATTATCATTTCATCGAATTGCAAAACATCGAGACCAAATCGTCGAAAACTCATAACACTGAATCTCAAATCACTGAAAACTATAAAGCAACTAGAAATAACATCCCACAGAGTTTTTACTACGTTTATAAAGGGGGGCAAGCCCCCCTGCACCCCCCATGTTGGGGGCTCTGCCCCACACCCCCCGTACATTAAATATACCAACTCCAAGGTTGCACTACAGTGGGGGAAAAAGGTAATTTCCTAACCCCACTGTAGTGTGACCTTGGAGTTGGTATATTTAATTTACGGGGCATGTGGGGGGTGCACGGGGGCTTACCCTCCTGCATAAACTTCGTAAACAGTGTCTGGGATGTTATTTCTAGTTGCTTTCTAGTTTTCAATGATTTGAGATTCGATGTTATGTGTTTTCGATGATTTGAGTTTTTGACGATTTGGTCTCGATGTTTTGCAGTTCGATGAAATGATAATTCAACGATATGAAGTGGAACCATGTATATATATATATATATATATATATATATATATATATATATATATATATATAGTATAGATATATAGATGTAAAAAACAAAACAAATCTACCTCTCACAAACAGAAAAATAAAATGTAAAATATCCAGATATGCAAAAATGGCTCCCAGCAGCTTATTAGTCCAAATTTCGAAATAGTAACCCCAGGTTTCATGTAATAAGGCTTTTTCCATGCATTTTTTCAATACATCTTTTTTTGTTTTGTTTTGTTTGATTTTTTTTCTGTGTACCTTGGCATATCCGTGCATGGTCTCAGTAGATGTATCTTCCATATGTGGAACAGCAACCGATCAAAATGCACTTTCCATGAACTCTATTTTTCAAAGTAATACACATCGACTCTAGTGAATGTCTAATTTGTATCCGTTTGTAGTTTCTACTGGTAATCTTTCGAGTCACTTGTTATTCTGACTTTCTAAAGAGTGTTCTCGTTAGATGTGTATTTTATTCAACTGTAAGTATTGCATGTAAAAACTAAAAAATAAAAAGTTGAATAACAGTTATATATCGTTATTTTATTCTGTTTTGTTTATTTTTGTATTAGTACTGGATTAAATATGGAGTTAATAATTTGTATTATTAATTTATTGAGTAATCTTTTTGAAATTAATATCTTCAGAAATCTTCAAACTAGGCATCCAGTTTTATTGTGATTTTATATGCCATGCCTTGTATGTTTTTATTTATTTTATACTTACATACCCATACTTTGTCTTTGATCTTCAATAGTCATTTTTATTTTAATTTTGTGAAGAATAATTTGAGAAAATGTATGAGTTGCATAAAGAAGTGGGAAGACGTTGACTGCTCAGAGTGGTTCTGTCTTTTTTCATGGCTTATGATTACTATTTCAGTTTACTGACTGATAATTATATATTGAAGACTAAATCTAAATTAATGATCTGTTCAACATAATGCCTAAAGGTCTTTCATCTTGAAATGACTGTAATCCATTGATTTCACTGCAAAGACTTTCCATATGTAAGAAAATATCATTTGGATATTTTGACCTCTGTTTTCTTACATGCATCTAAATTTGTGCACACAATTTTCCTTGTCTGTAAAAGCTCATGCTTACTAGATCCTTCTATTTTTTTGTTGCGTCACTTGGACCACCTGAAATTCACTGAGAAAAGAAGGGGGAAAGAAACTACAGTTAAGATATTTATAGTCTTCACAAAAAATAATTTCCATTGAGTAGTTACAAATAGGTTCAGATATTTTTTTGTTTATAAACTACTGCTCACAAGAAGATCAGTAGAAACACTGAGAGGCAGTCTTGTTGATGACTTTGACCTGAAATAAATGCAAAACTCAATTTGGCAGTTTTGTCTAGCAGAAAATGTAAAGGTGTATTTAATAGCCTTGTAGCAATATTATTTAGAGGGAGTTATGTTAAAAACAAGATATACCAAATCCTTTTCCATTGACGTATCTAGTATTACTATTATAAGTCAGTTGAGAAGCAAAACTACAGAGACTTTACTATGCAGTCATTGTCAGTGACACAACAGGTAGCATACCCACCATTATTGCTTGAAGACAGGGAGGCTGTATGTTCTAATCCCACATCAAGTGAATGAATTGCTGACACTGTAGTGCAGCATTATGAAGATGCTGCACTCGTGACTGTCATCCTTTGGATGAGACATTAAACCGAGGTCCCATTTACTTCAGTTGTTGGTAGCTCAGGTGGATGTTAAAGATCCCACAACAGCTATCGAAACAAATAGGGAATGGTCCCCAGTGCTCTAGCCAAATTTACCCTAGTAGTAGAAATACCACCTTGGATCTCCCTTGTAAAGAAGCCACAAGCCGAGTGGGACTAACTTAGTCAAAAGTGGATAAACAAAAAAAAAAAAAAAGGATAAATGAATAAAAAAATATACCCTGACATAATGTAAACCTAAACTGCTCAGTATAACAGTTACTACTAGACTATTTTGTGACACAATAAATGTACAAATAATTCTCACTACTTAAAATGATATAGAGGCTTTAGAGCTGCAGAAAGTTTCAATATATGATGAAAGAATGAGTTAGTTTAATTTCTCAGAGCTGTCCTTTGCAATATCAAAAGAGGAGAAGGTATAGCCATTTGATGCTTAGTACTTGTAGGCTGCCCTCTGGATAGAATAATGAATGAAGCATGCTGATCTGACCTTTTCTGAAAATATCCATGCGTACATAATGGACACTGCAGGTCTTTCTAGCAGTCATCTGGATACACAGGGCACAGTAACTCAAAAAATTGCTCTGTTTGTCTCTCTCTCTCTCTCTATATATATATATATATATATATAGATGTGTGTGTGTGTGTGTGTGTGTGTGTGTGTGTGTGTACACACGTGTGTGTGTGTGTGTGTGTGTGTGTGTAATGTGTATAACAAAACAAGAACAAATCATTTCTTGGCTTCAGTTCAAAGGAAGAATTATTTGCTTATAGAAGCTGAACAGTACTGAAACATATTCAAAAAACACATACAGTGACAAACTATTTCATTGCTGCACTTCTGAGGAAGTTATTTGCTTATAGAAGCTGAACAGTACAGAATAGTACCAAAACTGCTCCCTAGAGCCTTTTCTTTTCATCATTCTACTTTTTAGTGTAAATGTTACAATAACGCATGCAACATTCAGAAATTAATAAGTAGCTGCAGAACTTTGAAATGCATGTGCCTTAGATTTTATTTGGTAATAAAACACTTTCAATGAATTAGAGATGGAAGTCCACTGATTGGTGTCTTTTACCTTGATTAACCAACAGATAGCTATGACTCTACAGATATCCTGTTGTAGGTCTGGAGGACAGGAACATACTGTATGCCAGAGATGAGGAAGGAGAACGGGAGGAGGGAAAAAAACGATTATGTGTTCTTTTACACATAATCAATTTTTCTAATTGACAGACTCATTCTCCTTGATTTATAAAAAAAAATATTTGTTGTTCTGTAAGTTGTAATGCTTTAATCATTTTTTTTAATAGATGTTTAACATTTTATTTGTCATCTAGGAACCTGAAAGCACAATATCTGGGAGTCAACAAGGCAAAGCAGATGCTTCTACTAGGCCTTCATTGAACATGAAATTTACAAGTCATGCCAACAGAAATTCGGATAAAGGATCTGTTTTTGGAAGAAAAGGAGGCAGAACAAGTGTACTTTCCTTACATGATTCATTATTAAACATTGAGGTAATCTAAAAAATACCTTGATTTAAGTGGCTTATGAATGTCTGATATGAAACAGCATGATTTTAGACCAAAATGTTTATTTCTGATGTGTTACATTTTTCAGTTTATAATAGAATGCAAGAAGCTGATCTTTTTTTAGCCATAGGAATATAACTTGTTGGTGATGTTGCAGTTCTGATTTTTCAAGTCTTCTGCGGTATTGTGCCAGCAAAATATTTTAAGGAAAAATATTAATACCTTTAAAAAATATGTCAAGTGATGTCTTTACAGTTATTGTTCAAAAAGATAAAAGAGAACGGTAGCTAAATTCATCATCATTTTACTACTTGGAGAACCCTTTTGTTTTGATTCTTTTTTGCAATTTAGTCTATAGATGATAGATATTTAGAAGACAGAGCTATGACAGTTTCTAGTGTTTGAACTCTGGTTCACTAAGAAATTGCAGATATTCAGTATGAAATGTGGGATATGACAAAATCAATCCATCCTACTGTTTTTTTCCATTAACTTTGCCTGGGGTCTGTACACCTCACCTTTTACCATGCATTCTATAGTAAATTTATTAGTTATGTCAACCTTCAATCCTGTTCTTCCAGATTTGGTGTTACACTCATGATTTCTGAAGATTTTTCTGAAGCATAATACTTATTTTTATCATGTTTATGCAGCTGAAGTATAAGAAGGTATCCTATTTCATCCTGTCGGTCAGATTTGACTGATGAAGATTAGGCCACTTTGCAGATCTGCGCCAACAATTCCATCCTAGTACTCGAGCTTCTTCCTTGCTACCACATTGCTTCTGCCTGTCTCTGATTTCTACAGCATATCCCTTGTTTTATTCCACCTTTCATCTTAATGTGAATCCCTACCATCATTTAGGTTGCTTCTAACTTGCCTTCTATTATGTGACTTCTCTTAATGAGCTGAGGCTCGTTCACTTCTGTTTGCCTGTGTGTCATATTATTTGGAACTATATCTCTGTTTCCCATCTGCAATTGCTCACAAAATCTGTTCTTCCAAAAATTATTACCTTTTGATGGATGCAGTCCCCTTGCTTATGTATAATATTAAGGTGGAATCGAAAAGAACAGAACTTTAAGAATGAATTAGATTAAAATCTAAACAATCTATTGTGTGTTATTTATTTGGGAAGCACACAGATTACAGATTTGTGTTTAAAAGTAGCAGATGAGAGCAAATAAGATGTTTACAGGTTGAGAAAAGGATGGATGGAATGAAAAAAAGAGGTGAATAGGCATAGTGAACTATAGCACTGCACCATATATAAAGTGATTGCAGTGGCAGAAGGCAGAGATACAGCCCTAGGAGGAGGTAACCAAATAGTAATTTTAGCACATTTGTGAAGGTTGAAGTTTTGCGTGTACTTGCAGTTAGTAACTGTTTTGATCACTGATATAAATCAAAGCACAGTTTGTTTCCATAATAAACTTATGGCTGTAAGATGTGTTCTTCCAAGTCTTTGCATGGATAGATGCTGAAGTATTGTATTCACACACTTGCGTTCTTGGTGCATGCTAGGAGTTGAATGCTATATTTGAGTGACTACTAATTAAAAATTCAAATAGATACTAAAACACTATGTCTGATAGGCTAGGCTGACGGGAGGGTAAGCTAGTAGGTAACAGGTTTACAAAAATTTACAAGAGATGTGGAATTGAAGGAAAGATGCACATTAATCTATTGGCAGAGAGTATGAGAAGTGCTCACATGGTGATGGTTGAAAAGGTTTAAGTTAAGATAGTACTTCCACATGATAACACAATGATAGCATGCTAGTAAGAAGCTGCAATGAGGTATGACAGTATTCTAAAAGATTTTTGAAAAAAGTAGTATAATATAGTATATATAATAAAATGGAAATAAGGGACTGATATAATGAGCAGCTGCACTGCTATAACTCAACTATAATAGATGCTGTAGAAGTCTCCACAGTAATGGGAAAAAATCATATGTAGACTAGACCTGCACACCTTATGGCATAGTGGGAAATATAACACATTGCCTCAGAATTATTAAAATTATGATTTACCCTGGGCTCCATATTCTTCAGATGCATACAAGCTGAGGCCTGTAGCATTATCATCTTCTTTCGGCTGCTCCCGTTAGGGGTCGCCACAGCAGATCATCTGTATTCATTTCTTCCTGTCCTTTGCATCTTGCTCTGTCACACCAACCACTTGCATGTCCTCTCTCACCACATCCATAAACCTTATCTGAGGCCTTCCTCTTTTCCTGTTACCTGGTAGCTTCATCCTTAGCATCTTTTTCACAATATACTCAGCATCCCTCCTCAGCACATGTCCAAACCAACGTAATTGTGCCTCTCTGGCTTTGTCTCCAAACCTTCCAACCTGAGCTGACCCTCTAATATACTCATTTCTAATCCTGTCCATCCTCGTCACACCCAGTGCAAATCTTAACATCTTTAACTCTGCCACATCCAGCTCTAACTCCTGCCTTTTTGTCAATGCCACTGTCTCCAACACATATAACATAGCTGGTCTCACTACCCTCTTGTTGACCTTCCTTTTCTCTCTTACTGGTACTCGTCTGTCACAAATCACTCCTGACACTCTTATCCACCCACTCCACCCTGCCTGTGCTCTCTTCTTCACCTCTCTTCCACTCACCATTACTCTGAACTGTTGATCCCAAGTATTTAAACTCATCCACCTTTGCCACCTCTACTCCCTGCATCCTCACCATTCCTCTATCCTCCCTCACATTCACACACATATATTCTGTCTTAGTCCTGCTGACCTTCATTCCTCTTCTCTCTAGAGCATATCTCCATCTCTCCAGGGTCTCCTTCACCTGTTCCCTACTCTCACTAAAGATCACAATGTCATCTGCAAACATCATAGTCCACGGGGACTGCTGTCTGATCTTGTCTGTCAACCTGTCCATCACCATTGCAAATAAGAAAGGGCTCAGAGCTGATCCTTGATGTAATCCCACTGCCACCTTAAATGCATTGGTCAATCCCACTGCAGACCTCACCGCTGTCACACTACCTTCATACATATCCTGTACCACTCTTACATACTTCTCTGATACTCCTGACTTCCTCATAAAAATCAACACAAAATGAGCCAGCACAAGGCAGATGGCAAGCAGATAAATATCTTTAATGTGGCAAAATAAAATCAAACATTGCAAACCAGTTTCGGCTTAACAATGGCCTTCTTCAGTGCAGAATCAAAAACCTTTCTACCTTGTGCTGGCTCAATTTGTGTGGATTGATGCTATTTGGTTGAGCCCTGCACTGGTTCCACCGTGTGTGAATTTGGTTTACTCTTCCTCATAAAAATACCACAACTCCTCTCTAGGCACCCTGTCATATGCTTTCTGTAAGTCTACAAAAACACAATGCAAGTCCTTCTGACCTTCTCTGTACTTCTCCATCAACGCACTCAGAGCAAACATTGCATCTGTAGTGCTCTTTCCTAGCATGAAACCATACTGCTGATCACTAATCATCACCTCCCTTCTTAACCTATCTTCCACTACTCTTTCCCATAACTTCATGCTGTGACTGATCAGTTTTATCCCTCTGTAGTAACTACAGCTCTGCACATCACCCTTATTCTTAAAAATCGGTACCGAAACACTTTTTCTCCATTCCATCCTCTCACTTTCCAAAATTTCATTAAACAATCTGGTTAAAAACTCCACTGCCATTTCACCTAAACACCTCCATGCTTCCATAGGTATGCCATCTGGACCAACAGCCTTTCCATTCTTCATCCTCTTCATAGCTATCCTTACTTCCTCCTTGCTAATCCACTGCACTTCATGATTCACTATCCACACATCATCCAACCTTCTCTCCCTCTCATTCATTACCCCCTCAAAGTAATCTTTCCATCTGCTCAACACACTCTCCTCACTTGTAAGTATGTTTCCCTCATTATCCTTTATCACCTTTACCTACTGCACATCTTTCCTAGCTCGGTCCCTCTGTCTAGCCAATCGGTACAGGTCCTTTTCTCCCTCCTTAGTGTCCAACCTTTCATACAACTCTTCATATGCCTTATCCTTAGCCTTCACCACCTCTCTCTTTGCCATGCACCTATCAAGAAGTATTAAACATTGACATAGGAGTGTAATAAATCTAATATGATTAGATAATACAAGATCATAGATGACGACAGTAAACTCTCAGTTAACTGGCACCTATGGGGAATGGTAGACACTGGAAAACTCTAGTTTCAGGTTGCTTTAGAGTTACTTTTAAAAATAGGCCTGAATAATACTGTAGGCCTGACTAATACTGTACCCTATACTATTTGTTTGGATTGACTTGTTCTCAGGTTTGGGAGAGAGAGAATTTATTCCTATCTTCCTTTTTAAAACTCTAAAAGTCTAAAAAGGTAAGGTATGTTTCTGCAGGGGGAAAAACAGAAAGTGCAACACGAAAATTGTACTGTATTACTTTGATTTTTTTTGCTGGTTGCTTGAGAGTGCCAGTTGATTTGAGTTCTGGTTAACTGAGCATTTACTGTACTGGATAGTATAATAATGCAATTAATATCAAAGAAAAGTGCCATCAGTCACATCCTAGCTTTTCATAGTTCCTTACACTATAATATAACATTTCTGTAAAAAGTGTGCCAGAAATACATTAAAATGCACTAAATTCACCTTATTTCAGGTTTCTTCTATCTTTGCTATTGATTGTCACAGTGGCAGCCAACTAACCAAGTCAGATCATATTTTCCTTTCTCTAACCAATGATTCCAACTTATTCTGGGGTAATCTTAAGACCAATGGTGTGCCCTCCCTGAGGTCTATAGTTAGAATATTTCCCAAGTGGGACACTCATGGTACATATTTTTTGATGCCCAAATATCCTCATTTAGCAACTGCTAATCTGGAATAGCAGCAGTTCTGTTTCCAGGCTTTTCTGCACCACCAAGAGTTCCTGAATATGTCATGGACTGCAGTTGCAGTGTCCATACAGAGAAGCCTCATTTCTGCTGTTGTTATCTGAGATCTCAGAATTTTTTTCAGATGCTTATAAAAGCTTATAACAGTATGTGATGATGGGTTATATCTTAACAAGTAAATCGAAAACATCCCATAAATCCTTGCTTCAGCTTCATGGATTATTTCTAGGCAGTTGATCTCAGTGAATCATTTGAAGCCTAACCAAAGCAGTACCCACGACATTTTATCCCAAGCTTTAAGGGCTATATATGGATGGATTTGTTGTTTCCCATCTCTCCATGCATTCTGGTAGTATTACAAGACTGTTAGGAAAACACTTTGTTTAATATAGGCTGGCAGTCTTTACCATAGGTTAAAATCATTCATTTACGACTGTAGCAACCACACAACTCTAGACTAGCTCATGCTTCCTCTTCATTTATTAAAAATACCCCATGGTACTTTTAAACACCTCTGTTCAAGGCAGCTGTACCCTCCTCCCCCAGCACATCTGAAGAGAACAGTCTACACAAAATCTTCTCTTTTCTAGTCAAATTCCATGGCTTCAGATTTTGAGGTGCTGTTTCTAGCCAATATGCACTCATCAGCAAATTGCTCAGGTGCACGTCTCAAATAACTAATCAGGCAAAAGGAAATAACCATCTGCAGATGAGACACATGCTACTTCTGGATCCCCATACTAGAAATTTACCCAGTCTTGGCTGTTTATTAAGAATTTTGTCCACTGAGACCATGAACAGGAGTGGTGACAATATGATACCCTTATGGTAGCTTGAGACTCACCTTGAATAAATTTGACTTTTTGCCAGAAAGGTAAACTCAGCTCTTTTGCATTCATAAAGGGACTGTGTATGATGCACACTGGCTGCTCAGTACCCCAAACTCTTCCAAGGCCTTATGCAGCATATGCCAAGACATGTGATCATAAATGTTTTTTAAGTTCAGAAAATAGTTGTAGAGTGAATCAATAAACTCAAATTTTCTCCCAGCTGCACAAAATGTAGGAGTTGGTATACTTTTCCATAGCATGGATGAAAGATTTACTGTACATCTTAGAGCTCAGCAGAAACTACAGCCTGAGTGAGCAGCGACGCATCACTGTGCTATCCTTCTCATAAAAACATTCATTGACTCCAAAGTTTGAAATGTATTTGATTAAACTAAGACAGGTGTGCCTTTTAGACACAGGCAAGCAGTCTACCACACTACCACTCCACCCTTTCTGCTAACATGAGCCTTACATATTGGTCAGCTTTGGATCTTTACAGAAGTTGTTGCATATATAATGCTTTAAACGTGGTAACATTAATTCTGTGTATGTTATTAAGGTATACCTCAGATTAACAAACACTGGCTTCAGTGGTTAGTCAGTCACTGATATCCTTGCCATGAGAACATCTGTCATTCCTGAAGTAATTGAAAAGTCCCAAAGATGAGGAAGTCTCAGTCCATGCAGCATAAGTTATTCCACCTAAGTTGTCTTTTAATCTCATAAAATAATATAGCAATAACCCATGCCTGGGTGTGGGTAATGCTGGATTGATCCACGGTTGGTGTGGTTTGGTCATGAGGGCGAAGCCCGAGTGGCCAAACAAAGCCAACCATGGGTAAATCCAGCATTACCGCCATCCAGAAGTGGGTTATTGCTATTATACAATGACATTATTTAAGAAAAAAAAAAATTACTTTTCTTAAATAATGGCATTGTAAAATGCATCCTTGCTGCCCTTCCACAACTGTCTGGTATTCTGCGGCAGTTCTGATGTACTGCGCATGCGTATGCCTACGCAGTACATCAGAGCTGTGGGCAAAAGCAACGGAGAAAGCAAGATCTTCGTTGCTTTTAAAAAACTGTTTCGCTATGTTAAATGGGTTTAACATAGTGAGACAGCTTTAAAAAAAGCAACGGAGATTCTCCGTTGCTTTTTTTAAAGCTGTCTCGCTATGTTAACCCCATTTAACATAGCGAGACAGTCATGAAAAAAGCAACGGAGAATGCAAGATCTCCGTTGCTTTTTACAAAATGTCTCGCTATGTTAAAGGAGTTTAACATAGCGAGACTGCTTTAAAAAAAGCAACGGAGATTCTCCTTTGCTTTTTTTAAAGCTGTCTCGCTATGTTAAACTTGTTTAACATAACGAGACAGTGTGAAGCATCGCAGAACTTGGGTTCTCCATTGCTGTAAAAAAAGTTATAGTAATGGAAAAAGTCCGGGCGACCGGACATTTTTCCCATTACTATAACTCTGATTTACAATGTGCACACTGACCAATCAGCGTGCATGTTTTTGAATATTAATGGGGGGGTCGTTGTATAATAGCAATTATAGCAGTTATATGATAGCTTAGTCAGTTCAGTTGTCATGATCTTAGTGGCAAGAGTTACTCTCTTGGACATATAACTTTTTACACAGAAGTTACTCACATATATACAGGCAAAGTTGTGAAGGTACCCAGCCAACCAACTCATGCATTCTGCAAATAGTTATTATGAATAAATAATTGTTTGCCATCAATCAGTAATAATGTACTTGCCCTTTCAAATAGCAGTAAATATTTCTATTTCGTGCCAACCTTTCAACTTCAGCAAAAGAAAAAAACAACTGACCAGGAAGCCACAGACTACGGCAAATTAATCCAGCAATGGTAGAAACCGCACCAGTTTGCAGTTGTTGTAGAAAGAAACAATCCTTTATTGGTAAAACCACTACAAGTCATGGTTAAGTGCTTTCATCCAAACATAGACTTCTTCAGAACCATGAACACTCCTCTAAACACTGAATTTAAGAGTTGAGAGAAGTAAAACCACATCCCCTTGAACTGTCAGTCAACAGACAGGCTGAACAAAGCCTAGGAAGGTTCTTAAAAGGTGTGCACACACCAAAAAACACTTCCACATTAAACCAAGGAAAAATGGCTAGAATCTCAAAAAACTACAGAAAGCCATAACAGTTGTAAAATTTTGCTCAAACTATATTGGCTGTTCTTTTAAGTTCACTAGCAGTAGAAGTAAGCTGTTGAGCAGTTTGCGTGATTTATCTGTAGTAGTATAACAGTACAGATAGAAGGGATAATTTCTGTGGTGGCAACTTAATGTCATATGCTATAAAAGGACGTATCAATACAGTAAACTCTCAGTCAGCCAGCACCCATGGGGATTGGTAGATAATTGTAGTTTCTGGTTGTTTGAGAATTACTATTAAAAATAAGTCTGAAAAATACTGTACTCTATACTATTTGTTTGGTTTGACTTGTTTTCAGTTTGAGGAGAGAGGGAATTTATTTCTAACTTCCTTTTTAAAACCCTAAAACTCTAAAAACAAGGTATGTTTCTGCGCGGGGGGGGGGGGGGTACTACACATGAAAATTGCACTGTATTTCTTTGATATTTTTTGCTTGTTGCTTGAGAATGCCAGTTGCTTGAGTTCCGGTTAACTGACAGTTTACTGTAAGTAAGTAGACTAAAATGTTTTTTATGTTATCAGTTCTAACATCACAATTAGCAATGTGTTGTTCAGTTAAATATAACAGAGAAATATGTGGTTAATCTTCTGAGTTCTATGTTTCCTTCTAGTATTTACCATTACAATTGTACCATTTTTTAATATATTCTGGAAAAATTATATATAAATGTATATATATATATATACACGCACACACACACACACACACACACACACACACACACACACACACGCACGCACGCACGCACACACACACACACACACACAAACATACATTTTGTACATTTTCTTTATTCAGTTTAAATTCAGATGGATGCAGTTTTAGCTCCAAATAAGTTAGAAATTTGTTCTTATTTTGCACATTTATTTTTTAGGAGGGAGGCACAGTCATGCTTTTAACAAACACAGATGGCATCTTTGAAGAACTAGAGCATCATCAGCTGCTTCTGTCTACAATGCAAAACTACACAGAGGCTGGGTCTTTTCTTGATGATGTAACAAAATGGCAAAGAAAGCTTCAAATCATAGAAACTGCTGTTAGTTCTTGGCTACAGGCTCAAGAGAAATGGACTTGCCTAGAAGAAGTGAGATATTTGTTAACATTTTTATTAAGATTAGAGGGATAATTTATCAACACAATTCTAATGTCTGTTTGTCTTCTTAGTTTGCCTTACTGACATGGCCCCTTTGTATCTGCATGCTTAAATACTGCTACTGCTACAGCATTAGTGTTAATATCCAGAGCAAGTCTATTTTGTGCATCTACCAGTGTACCCAGAAAGAAACTTCACAGGGAAAAATAGTACCTTACTACTACGTTTTGGTACCAACAACACCACTTCTGTTTCAGGCATCTGTGAGTGTATTCATAAAGAAACTTTATAGGAAAAAGCAACTTTATAGGTTGGGAGGGTGGCCTAATGGTTAAGGTGTTTGCCTTGTGCGCACAAAGTGCAGGGTTTGAGTCTCACAAGGGATAATTGGCTAGGCTTAAAATGACTTGCAAGGGCAGTTAGCTTAGTACTAATCTATCTATCTAGGAAAAAAACAGTACCTTTCTGCTTACTTTTCACAAATTAGGTGTCATTGTTTTTTTTTTTTTTTTTTTTCACATTGAGCAGTGAGGCTTCTATTGGAGGTTTCTCATCAGAAATATAAAAGAAATAATGTGAGTCGTGGCACTTCAGAAAATAAATGGCAAGTCAAACGTATAACAATGAATTCTGAATCATTTTCAAGCACTCCTTCAGTGAGGATTGCTTCTCTGCACCATTGATAAGGAGGAATGCATACCCTGCACCTCCGCTGCTTACATATACTAACGGTGAGATTGTTGTTCCTTAGAGAAGAAGGAATGCTGTGAGATACTACTGTCTCAGCATTAGAAGGTATTTCCCCATTCACACTTCTAGATCTGAAGACAGCAGTTCCCATCCTCAAATACTCAGCAGGTAGCCTCTGCTGAAATATAGAATCTAAAGGAAATATTCATAATGCAGGTGCTCTGGATACCTTTATCAAGAATTAGTTTGTTCTGTACTTATTGCCCATATCATCTTTTCTCTGGATCCTTCAGAATTTGGCTAGACTTAAATATTACACATATTTTTAACAATGATTTTAATGAATTTTGATTTTTTTTCCTTTTTTTTCTTTTTACTTTGATTCAGGTGTTTTCTGGTGTTGGAATAAGGGTAGCGATGCCTAAAGAAGCAACAGTCTTTGCTGAAGTTCATTATGATTTTAGTCGTTTAATGAAAGTAACAGAAGAGAATCCCAATATTTTACAGAACTGCACAAAAAGAGGTATGCTTGCATTTTTAGGGGGCTTTGGGTTATGGAAGGAGTATGCATTTGATTTTCTAAAAGGAATTAATGTGAATAATAGTCCTCCTGACTTGCATAAGTCTTTACTCTTAATTCTCAACCTCGCTACAGCTCTGTCCTTGCATACCCCCACACACCAATACACATCAACAACCTCCTGCATCTGTCTACCCAATAAACAATGCAGCTCCTCAAATATGTCCTGCCAGCTTTTTCCCCTACACCCTCCCATATTATTTAAGCCACAGATTGGCCTCCTCACCTCCTATGAAACCACACTTGACACCATCACCTATTAATAAATAAACACTTCCCATGGTACTCATTCCTCATTACTTATCTTCTCAAATGTGGAGACATACATCTACCCAGGCCCTTCCTCTAATCCTAACTACAAGAGTATCTCCAAACATTTAACCATACTTACACTGACCCTTATAAGTATATGTAATAAAATAGCCCACTGCATGTCTGGATTGATCAAAATAAACCTGGCATACAAGCTCTTCCCAGAACAAGGCTACACCCCAATGTAAAAGACTCAAAAATAATACCTCCAAGCTTTGCAATAACCATAAGAGGTAAATCTAAAAAAAGGGGGGAGAGATAGCCTTTTTATACCCCTCTACATTTAACATCACACCCTACACCAATAATATAGGCATCTTTTCTAATGCTGAGGTACTAATCTCTTTTTTGAACCTCAACACATCAAAAAGGATTTGCATAACAGTAATATATATCCCATGAGATCACAATATACCAGTTTTGGAAAATGTTTTATCCTGGACATCCCAAACAATAAACCTCAAAACAATAATCTTAGGAGATGAAAATATAGATTGGCAAACCATAACTTCCATCTCCCCCACAAATAGTATAAATCTGTATGTTTTTTCTCAGCGTATCAATACTCCAACAAGACACAGCAAAGATCTTACCTGCCAGTCCACTCTAGGTCTGATCCTAGTATCCCACCCCACCAATTACCCCTGTACACTGTCTAGCTCCTTGAGAGATCATCTGCCAGCTTATTCCCTTAGAACAAAAGAGTACACACTGTAAAATCAGTTAGAAACTCAACAAATTTTTGTCAGCATAAAGTCAACAATCGCCTACATAAAGTAGACTGGAGGGGTCAATATTACGATGCCGAAATGGCTAAACACCGAATGCCATTTCAGCGACACATAAAGAGTGAACTAAAAGTCACACAAATGGCCAGAGCACTGAATTTTTTCCCTAGGGAAAAAAATCGCTTGGCTGTCACTGTGAATTTGCCCTTTTCCCCACTGTAGTGCAATCTCGGAGTTGGTATACTTAGATGGGGGGGGGGGGGGTTGAGCTGGTGTGTCATGTCTGATTGGCCTACTGATTTCTTTCCCTAGGAAAAAAATCGGTGATCTGGCCATTCATGTAACTTGTAGTTCGTTCTTTATGTGTTGCTGAAACGGCATTCAGTGTTTAGCCATTTCGGCATCGTAATATACATCCAACTGGACTCCCCTTAAATGACTACCCCTCAATGATGATGTACTATACTTTAATAACTCCTTCCTTCACATAGTTAATACCCTAGCTCCCATTCGTTTGAAAAGAATCAAAAAGAAGTCAGTACCATGGCTCAATAAGGAATGTAAACACCTGATGAAGCAAAGGGACCTAGCCTGGATAACCTGGAAACTAAACAAAAATTAACAAAATCTTGTCAATTTTAAAACACTATGTAAAAAAGTGACACAACTAATCAACATAGATAAGAAGTCATACTATTCCCAGCTTCAACTCCAGCATAAAAGCAACCCCAATAAATGTTGGCACTCCATATCTTCTATACTCACCCCTGGAAAAAACAGGGAGCACACTGTATCACCAGAAACCCCTCTATCACAAATAGCCGAAAACTTTAACAAGCGCTTTATAAAATAAATATCAGACCTACTAACTAACAACCCTTCAACCTATTCAGACAACAACCCTAGACCACCAACTACTTCTAACCCTGTCATTAATAACCCCCTACTCAACAAAATGTCATACAAACCCAATTCTCATTTCAGCCCATACCCACTGACACCATTAAGAAACTGCTACAAAAACTAAAACAGTGCTCCACCTCAGCAGATAATCTTTCACCACGCTGCCTCAAACTGGTTGCCAGCTCAGTCGCCTACCCAGTCAGTATTCTTATAAATAAGTCTTTACCTGAATCAGAAGTACCTATCATATGGAAACAATCTCACATCACCACCATCCAAAATGGAGGCAACGCTTTTGAACTATCCAGTTTCCATTCTATATCCATCTTGTCACCCATATCCAAAATTTTCAAGAGAGGTATCCATCAGCAGGTAATGCAATACCTAAAACAATCAAACATGGCTTCTGACCCAGCCACAGCACAGCTACAGCTCTATTATCCTTTACAGATACCATGAACAAGACCAGAGATGCAGGATGCTATACACCCTCAATTGTTCTTGATCTCTCCAACGTCTTTAATACAGTATCTCACCCATTACAATTGAATACACTATCTGACTTAGGCTTTTCAAATAACACAGTAAAATGGTTTCAGAAATACCTCAAGGATTGTAAACAAGCAGTGAAATGGTCCAATGAACTCTTGCACTTTCTGCATAACCCTACCGGAGTCCCTCAAGGCTCCATCCTTGGATCCCTACTCTTCAACATTTTCACAAACAACCTTCACACTGCCTCTCACCCTGGATCCCTCATTCAATACGCTGATGATTCCACCATAATCTGTACTGCTTAATTACTACCAGAACTACTTTCAAAACCTCAACAGTCCTTTACTGCAGTTGAATCCTGGCTAAAAATTGCCCAACTATTTCTTAATCCAAAGAAGACTAAACTAGTACTCTTTCACCCCAAAAACACCCTCCCCCGTCACTGATCATTTCAACATCCTTGCATCTAACAACACTGTCATAGAAATAGTGCAGGAAACCAAACTTCTAGGAGTTATCATTGACAATAAACTTTCATTTGATCCCATATACAGTAAATTGTAAAGAAAACTTACCAAAAACTGGGACTGATATATAAAAACAAACATTTCTCTACTGCAGCAACCAAAACTACCCTTGCAAAAACATTTTTATTTCCCTCCCTTCTTTACAGTGTTCCTGTCCTAACTAACTTACTTACAGACTTATACCCTAAGCAAGATGGAACAGTGCTACAACAAAGTTGCAAAGTTTGCCACAAACTCTAAATATCACGTACACCACTATAAACAACTATTAGAACTAAACTGGCTTGAACTCCCCAACCAACTTGCCTTTATTCAGCTATCCACCTTGCACAACCTTATTTTAAAGCCTACTGCCTGCCCTGCACTAGCCAATCTAGTCACACCTTACACACCAAATCGATCCTTACGATCAGCTGACAAAAATCTCTTAGCTATCTCAAAACCTACAAGTAAACCAGGTCACTCTCTGTATTTATACTCAGTCTGTATACTATGGAATTCACTACCTCTAGCTACCAGGTCTATGCCTGACATAAGCCATTTCAAAGCCTCTTTAAAAAATCATCTGAAAAATACATGGCTCTGCTCCTGCATAAAGTCTGCCTAATGCTCATCTCTTCTTCTTCCACATTTGCGTCATCCTCCTCTTCTGTCACATTTCACTCCCTCATAGTCTACAAAATCCTAAGGCTCTCCTAACTCCACCTCTGTTTCTATTCCATATCCTCAAGCTACTGCTTAGATTGTAATGCCTCTATTCTTCTTAACTCTCTCACTATCTTTCTGTCTCACTAACTTTCTATCTATTATTTTCCTAACTGAAACCAACTTTCTATTTTTTTCATGTACTATAATAGTCAGTGTAATACACTGCACTACTTGCATATTATTTTTGGACATTATCTACTCATCGGTTATGTATATGGTGAGAGTGACTATTATTGTCTATAATGTTTTAACTCTGTAGAACTGTCTAGATGTGTAGTATATATTGTAATATCTTGTAACATAGTTTACATTCTTTCAGCTTATTTGTGTTTTGTATTTCTATTGTCATTTGAATTGTACTGGATTATACTCTATTTGTATTGAACTATATGTGGAGCTTTTCTCCCTGGGCCTCTGCTGAAAACGGGTTCTGTAGACCCAGTCAGACCACCCCGGTAAACAAATGTCAAGTAAAATATATAAAATAAATAAATAGTAAAGACTGTAAGAAGACTTAGCCTGGCTCTGCAGCACAAAAGGATGGAGCTCTTCCTGCGACCCACACAAGCAGGATTTAAATAACAGCCCTATCACTGGAGTAGCTATGTTCGGACAAAGAGTAGTGAAGTATGTGGCCCACTCTCCTTTCTAATGGAGGAGATGAGGATTGTGAGCACTCAAGGATTACATAAGTAAATGTGATTTATCTGGTGGTGACTGGGGAAGCAACTTCCTGTGCCTCAAGGGAAGGAATGAGGTTGTTTGCTGGCAACACTCCTTCAACGCCATGTTGAGTGTCCATGGTGAATGTAGGGCACAAGCAGAAAACCCTTGAACCACTCCTTATGGCTGTCTGAATAATTGTCTCTCCAAGTCAACCCTCACCCTAGGGGTGGGGAAGGAAAGGACTGATTGGCTAGGAGGGGGCTGATTATTCTGACTGTTCCCAGATGAACTTGATAAAAACATTTCAGTAGAAAAAGATGACATTTTAAAGATACATGGCTCTATACCCCCACAATATGCTCCCTTCTTGGGCACAGAACAAGTGTTTTTGTAAATTGTATAGCATATTCAGTTATTATAGTTCAGCATTTTGGTATATACTCATGATCCAGGAATAAAATTAAATCTTTGTGGTCTGGTTATTAATTTGTTCAGTATGTACATGTGTACTGCCCATCACATCTGACATGAATGTTGTATTCAAGTCTGTAGGTTTTTTTGGCATGAATAACATAACATGGTAATTGAGTCAGTATTAAAATGACATTTGCTTGGTCTACCGGCAGTGTTATAATCACATGCACTAGTAACACTGCCTATTGCTGTACTCTCAGCTCCATTCATAAAACAAAGTAATTAATGGTTTATGAAATCTTTAGATTTCAAATAGTTCCATCCTTTTGTGTTCTGTCTCTCTGTAGTCATCAAGATATAAGACATAAAACAGTTGGGTTTCTCAGTACCATCAGGCATTCTCCATGAAAGTAAAACTTAAACACTATTACATAAAGCATTACAGTAATGGAGCAACTGCCTGTCAGGTGAAAAATGAACAATCACTTAAGGAAACTGCAGCAAAGCTTTTGAATTTTGAAGAGCTCTTTCTTGTTTTTTCCCTTCTGGCCATTTGCATAACAAATGAAGAAGAGTTTAACAAGGCTGCTGAGTTTGTAAAGAAAAAACAACTAGAAGGAAGCATATTTGGATTCTCTTAATTATAAGTGACCCCTCTGAGATGAAGTCTCCATGGTGGTGTTGAAGTTCAATGAGGAAGGTATAAACCATAGGTTCATAGGTAGGTACTAGTCTATCTGCCCAAAGGGATTTATAAGCCTAGCCAGAATGTGTTGGCTTTTACCGCCCCCTTAGATTAGTTCCCTGTGCCTCTGTCCAGCAGAGCCATTGAAGTGATCCCTGGGGTAACCTTTCTGTTTCCCATCCACTCGTCAAGGTTTCAATTGAAGAGTGTTACTGAGGAGCTCTGCCTAATGCAGATTGAATCTAGTACATGTTTGTAGTATGACCATGTGCTGTTTCTAGTATGATACTTTTGTTTCAGAAAAACATTTTTTTTATAAAGATATAAACATGCATCCTTTACTTACTGTAATATTTCCTGTGCCCTCTGCAAATATTCATCTGGTGGTCTGTGATATCACTGCAGGGGATACTGGTGTGAAGACATGCTATTTTAGGTGAGACAGTTTGAAATGGCATTTGCACACACTTGAAAAACTTTCTTTTTCCCCAAAGGGTAACCTTTCCCAACACATATGGTGATGCTGCATTACTGGTTCTTATTATAATCAAATATAAGATTGCTGCACATTTGAGGAAAGAAGTTTTGCAATGCAGTGCTAAATTCAATTAGCAACACAATTCACTAACATTTGCATGACTGAATACTTCATTCTCACATTCACATCTTACTCCTCTAATGTAATCTCAGTAACTATGACATATCCCAGAGAAACTGCAGCTTATGGCACACTTTGTAAAACATTTTTTTTGTTTTACAACAGCAGATGTAAGTGAGGTTCCAAAAGTTAAGTGTTCATATGTAAACTCCTTTAAGTGTATTTATATTTATTTCTTACACTGATTACCCAGATCAATTGAATCTGCAGTTTGCTTGAATTATTGGTACTGCTTTAGATAAAGCAGTACAATGGCTGTAAGATGTGTCACAGTATTATTTCCAACAAGTAGAAGTATCAACCAAACATTACTTCTGCAATGTTATTAATAAACTGGATGAACCATTAGTAAACAAACTGACAGTTTTATTTTGTTGCAGAAGCTTTATAAGTAGCTAGTGACTTTACTGAATTCCATCCTAATATTTGTGTTCTAAACTGAACGTGCACCTAGAGAAAGTGTGTAATCATCAGAGAGACAACTTGCTGCATATGTTTTTAATGTTTAAATTGCTCATACACGTTGAATAAGTGAATTTACAACCTGAATAACTCTGCTAGCTATACTGGAATCACTTTTATTTTCTATTTTGCAGTTGTACAATGATGAACGATTGATTAGTTTTTCGGGCATAGTTTTAAAATCTGGCAAGTGTTTTGTTATGTTCTCTACTACTAAGTTTTCTTAGCCAAAAACCCTAGTCCACTCTGAAGTATGCTACTTTTACTCCCCCCAAACCTCTCTGATTTTACTATTGTAAAATAACTGCCTGTTGTTGCCTTAATGCTTACCCTAGAATTTCTGCTTTTCTCTTTTTCTAGTCAAACTCTACATTTACCTACACTAGCATACTGCAGCACCTGCAAAACGGCATCTACGGGATTGCAATTGGCCACCACAGTCTCTAACAACAAAAACTTTTTCTCTCCCAACAATTAAACAGTGTAGGTTACAACCATAAAAAAAAAACATTTGTTAACCTTTCTAACAAAGTGAGTCACCATTTTGGTCAGCCATAGAGCTCTTTCTGTTTTATTTTTTGCCAACTTTCCCTGTAACTAAAGAAAACTGATTTATACATTTGTCTCTCTGACCCTAACTTTTACAGCTATACCTTGTATCTTTGTGGCTTTCTAACACTCAGATGTAGATTCCTGTTTGAAAGTTTTACTTATTTGTCTGACATTTAAACAAGAAACCCTGATAAAATCCTCAAAATTGTAAACTGTTGGTCTGTCTTTCCTGGTAAAAGTAAGTAAAATTAAAGTGTTGAGTGCAGGATTTAGGGCATTACATTCAACTTACTTGTGGTGTGGTGTGGTTCTGCCTGCTCCGCTCCCCCTCGCTCTGCTCAGGTTCTCTTCTCTCTTTTCCCACCCTCGAATCCCACCCACCCAAAGTATCCTCAAATTTATACTTTCACCTTTTTGTCTGGTCACTCCCACAGCCCCCTCCCACTGCCATAACTTGTGCTCTCACCCTTTCACTCTTCCCACTATGTCACCAGTCTTCCTATTTTCCCCATCCACCTTGGGCTGCCTCCTCTGCAGCTTGCCTCTCTCACACTTATCTTTTTCACTCCCTAGCACACCTACTATCTCCTCACATATTCACTATTTCCACCCCTCGATACTGTTCCTTCCCTCACACCACTTATTTCTAGCCATCATCCTTCCCTAATGTATTTCTTTATATTTTTCCCTACAGCTCTTCCCCTCCTGTTTCCATCGCACAGTGCTATCCTTACTGCTATTTCTCCCACTTCTAATCTCACTAGCCCTAAGCACTTCCTACCAAACTGAGCTCCATATCTTCCCCTCTTCCCCCACCTTTCCCTTTCCCAGACCTCTTCCAACATATAACCAGCTCCACTGACTATTGCCCCCTCTCTTTTCTGTCTCTCCACTTTCAGTGTCTTAAATTTAAACTCATGGCCAACCCCACTGTTACTCCTAAGCTCAAACTCAAGTACCCCATTCCCCTTACTGACCACCCTCACCTTTTCCATCTTGTCTTTGCTCTTCTGATGACATCCATCCTAATACTGGTCCCTCCCCTCTCTCCACTGCCCCCTCACTTTCATCTGCTGTCCCCCCAAAAACATCCTCAAATATCTCCAGCCTCAAACTTCTCTCTATCTCTGCAATGAACATCCAAAGCCTAAACAACAAAACATCTGAACTTCATACATGGTTGGTGCAACACAAACCTCACATCCTGGCCCTATCGGAAACCTGGCTAAAACCTCATATCAGTTTCTCTGAATTTCTCCCACCTCAATACAGTATCTATAGGTCTGATAGGACACCCAAAAAAGGTGGTGGGGTGGCTATCTTGTGCTCTGTCTCACTGACGCTAATGCCTATAGACATTACCCTACCTAGTTTCTCCCCTGCTGAACTACTGCTCCTAGACTGCCACATCAATAACTATAGGAAGTTTGCTATTGCCTCTATCTATATCCCCCAGGTAAAAACATCCCTATCCTTGAACATATACTCTCCTGGATAAAGACCTCCATCCCCTATGAAACCATCATTTTTGGAGATGTTAATATAGATTGGAACTACTTTATCTGTATGGATTTTCACAACTGATCACTACCCCTACCCACTACAGTAAAAATGCTGCTGGTTCCACAATTGACTGGATCTTGACCAACTCTCCAAACTACTATTGTAACCCTTCTACCTTCCCTGACTCTATTAGTGACCATTCTCCCATCTCTATATTAAGGCACTCTTCTCATCTCTCTAAGCCCCATCTCTACAGAGATTGTAGGAAAGTGATAAACTTTTCCCCTGAAACCTTTAACTATAGACTCTCTGCCATCAACTGGTCTTTCCTAAAAACTCTCCTGTTCAATGATGCTGTTACTAAATTCAACCACATTTTCCTTGATGTCCTAAGCTCTCTTGCCCTAACTCGCAAAATCAGAATCAGAATCAAATCTAATTTTGCACCCTGGCTGTCCAAATACTCATGCTTTGATGCTCTATGGGAAAAATGGCAAACCACTAAAACTCTCAGCTTTCTCCAAGGTTATAAGCAACTAAAAAATTGTGTAAAAAAAATTATTATTTTGGATAAATGCCAATATTTCACTAAATTTCATAGCTCTCATCCAAATGACCCCCAAACAGTTCTGGAGTACTATCAACTCCCTGCTCCACACTGGTTCTCATACCATCCCTAACCCTTTCCCCTGTCACTCTCCCTCTGAAACTGCAGACATACTCAACAGACACTTCATAGACAGCATCTCTAAACTTCTACCCTCTGGAAACTCTGCTCATCCCAATTCTTCTGTCTCACCCTTACCTCCCCCTAAACCTCTATACTCCTCTGTCTCTCAGCCTTTTACCTTGTGACCTGTTTCTACTAAATATATCAAATCCCTGCTTCTTAAACTAAAACAATGCTACCCCCCTCAATTTCTGAAAATTGCTGCTGACTGTATTGCATATCCTGTATCTATATTAATCAACGGCTCCATTCAGGAATCTACTCTACCAGAAATATGGAAATCCTTATATACCACTCCTCTGCACAAAGGTGGCAAGTCTATTGAACCCTCTAACTATAGACCAATTGCTATTCTTGCAAAGCTCTCTAAGATCCTTGAAAAATGTATACATATTCAACTACTGTCCTATCTCATTCACAAAAATCTTCTCACCCCCTTGCAACATGGTTTCTGCCCTGAACACAGTACCTCGACTGCCTTTCTATCCTTTACTCAAAAGGTTGCAGAAGCTAGGGACAACCTCCGCATCTCCTGCCTATTCCTTGATCTCTCTAAAGCCTTCAACACTATGTCTCATCCCATCCTTCTTAACAAACTCTCAGACCTAAACCTCTTTCCTTCTGCTCTTGGCTGGGTCCAATCCTCGTTACTGGCAGAAAACAAGTTTTAGATGGCAGCAGGCTTTCTCACCCTTCCTTGCTGTTCAAACAGGAGTACTGCAAGGCTCCATACTTGGACCACTCCTTTTCAACATTTTTACTAACAACCTACATTCATCCTGCAATCTTTCATCTGTAATACAATACGCAGATGACTCTACTCTCGTATCTATCTCCAATACTATCTCTGAACTAAAGAAACTAACAGAATTCTTTTATCTGTGTTGAAAAATTGCTCAGAAACAATCAACTAATCCTTAACCCTAAGAAACCTCAACTCCTTCTCTTCCTACCTCAGACACTCTCTCACCTTAAATCCAACTTTTCTCTTTCCTCCCTAGATGGCACCATTATCTCCCCTGCCTCACACACCAAACTCCTTGGGGTAATGATGACCAGCTAAAATTTGACTTGCACATAAAACAGGACATCAAAAAAGCTTACGAAAAACTTGGACTACTTTATAGGAACAAAAAATTCCTCACTACTGCCACTAAATGCACTTTGGTGCAGGCATTTCTCTTACCTAGTCTTCAATATGCTTCTCCCATCCTTACCAATATCCAAACTACTTCAGTGCAGAAATTGCAACACACATACAACAAAATTGCCAGATTTATTCTAAACCAACCACTCCCTTCACATCACTGTCTCTGACTAAACAAACTTCAGTGGCTGGAATTTCTGCACCTTCTGCTACAATCGCAACTCCACTCTACCTTTTCCATAATCAACAACCCCTCTGCCTGCCCTGCTCTCGCATCCCATGTTTCACTCTACTCTCCCCCCCAGCCTCTCTGGAGTGCTCATCAGCATCTTCTCTCAGTTTATAAACCCAAAAGGAATATTGGCAAACTACTTTACAAGCACACTGTCTCACTAAATTGAAACAAACTCCCTCTCCATATTAGATCCAACCTTTCCTTTCCCTGTTTTAAAAAGGAGCTTAAATCCCACCTACTAAACTTGAAATCATGCCGTTGCTTTGACCACATGTAGTCTTAGTCTGTCCTACTGTATAACTTGTTGCATCTCCTAACTTTCTTTCCCTATCAGTAACTTCTGCTTAAACTAACCTCCTAAACCCTCAGCTCTACTACTGTAGCCCTACTATAGGCCCCTCCTTTCTCTCCCCCCTCCCAATCTCCACTCTATTTATCTTTTTCACCCCACTTCCTATCAATGTCTATACATTGTCCTTCTTTTGAACTAGGATTATCTTTTTGTTTTTATTCTCATATGTAGCAAATATTTAGACCACTGCTATCAGTGCAACCCTTAATGTTCATATTTTTTTCTTTTGTTTTTCTCTTTATAATTAATTTCATATTTGCAGTGTTATTTTTAATAGTTTTTGTCCTTTATGTTTATCTTTTCTTATGTTTGCTGGGGCTTCTTCCCCTTAGCTCTCCACTGAAAATGGGTTGCTTACTATCAGTGCAATGTAAATAGTTAATAACCTTTTCTTTTTCACAATTATTTTGTTTTGTGATTGCTGTTTACTATTTGTATATTGTCACTTTAGCTTTACTTATGTTTGCTGGGGCTTTTCCCCTCAGATCTCCACTGAAAATGGGTTTGTTTGCAAATTCAGTTGGACTAACCCAGTTAACAAATATGAAATAAATAAATAGACACGTTCAGTTATTCTTTTCCCACATTGATAATTTTGCCCTTTAGCAACTAGCTACTCTGACATTATGGTCAGAAACAAATTTCACCCCTTTCAGTTCCAGTACCCACTGTGTGCCCTTTACTGCAGCTGACGAAAGTAAATGAAAGCTACATTTGCAGACTGTTACATTCAGTTAAAGTTGCTTACTTACCTTCAGGCTCATAAAAATGCTTCTACTCATATTTCCAGACTTGTGCAAATAATATATCTCTCAACTTGCAGATATCAAAATTCTGGAAAAATACACATGAAAATTAGGTACATCTGGCTAAATATCTGGACAGCTAATTAGCATTACATTTGCATATCTGAAAGCATAACTTCTCCCCACTTCCAATAAAGTGGATTACAACTGCTGAGGAATAGAGCTTTAAAAGTTTAAAAAATAGAAAAAATGAAATGCCTCAAAATATAAGCAGAATTGGATATACAGATGTGAGCCTGTATATTGTGTATTTAAAAGAAGATGAATGTAGCTGGTAAGATAGTGTTGGCTTTCACTACTGAATGCAAGATAAAATACCACAGAAAGATCCTAAAGATCCAATAAAACTAATTTTGCAAGGCAACAATGGTAATGTGTATCAGTGCAAAGCTCAGTAAAAGAACTAACAACATCAAGTGCTGGGGAAGGCTTGAGAAAATTGCTACAGCTCACTTTGGTTCAACTAACCTGCTACAGGCAATATTTATTGTTTTTTTTGTTCTTGCTCTGTACACTAAGTGATTTTTACATAAAGTATTATTACGCAGGACATTTAATTATATATATATGGTACTGTGTGTCATACTATACACTCATTTCTAGTCTGTTGGCAGTTTACTGTAAATAGATAATTGGGAAATTGCAATGTCTGACTGGGTTTTATGATAATTTGAAATTAAATTTCCTACAGTTTATGAGAAGTAAAAAGAAAAACAGAGAAGAGCTGCACAAATCCATCCATCCTCAACCCCTTTTCCCATTTTGCACATGGGTTTGGGGTGTCACTTCAATGACAATAATCTCGAGCCAAGGTTTACACCGCCGGGTTGCTAGCCCTGCCACTGTAGTTCATCAATACCAATCACTCGCACCTACAACCAGTTTAGATGGATGAACTACCTCCATAAAGTCTGAGAACACTGCTGCCTATGCAAATCTGTTCACAGAAACCCCACACAACCATGTTAATAGCTGCACAGAGGCAGCTTTACCCACCAGGAAGAAGTACAGCACTGACTCAAAAAAATCAAGCCACACTAGTGGAATCAAAAACTCAATAGGCTGTATAACAGGAGGAAGAAAAGGTGCAGCACCCAGCAGGATAAAAGCACTCTTATCAAACTAAACAAACAACTCAGGGGAAAAATGAAGTCTACCAAAGCCAAATCTGAGGTAAATTTGGCCTCCCAGGCCAAGGGCAACCACAAAAGATTATTTAGCTATGTTCGCAGCCTCAAAGGTAATACACAATTGTGTGCAGAGCTAATTGTAAATGGAGTCACCTATACAGTGCCAGAAGATATAGCAAACCTCCTGGCTGATATATTCAGCTCGAACTTTACCCCTATTCCCCCCAACCTTCCTTCAGGAAATATCATCAAATATAACTCCCCCTACTATCACTAGGGAACAGGTCCTTAGTGCTCTCTCTAAAACCAAGAACACTGCATCAATGGACCCAGGCAGTATCCCAGGATGTCTTTTAAATAGCATGAAACATGACCTGTCAGGGCCTCCAGAATTACTATTTAACTGTAGCCTCCAAACAGGCTTTGTGCCTCATGAATGGGGAAAGGCAAGTGTCATCCGTATGCACAAAGGTGGGCTATCTTATAAGTAAAGCCATGTAAAGAATTATCATGGAGATGATCAATAGAGATATAGTAAACCTCCAGACACTGGACCCAACCCAATTTGGTTTTGTCAAGGGCAGATCATGCCTACTCGGCCAGGTGGACTTTTTTGAGAAGGTCACCAAAGCAATGGATGAGGGCAAAATTGTTCATACTACCTACCTCGACCTGGCCAAGGCATTTGACACAATAGCCCACTCAAGCATTGTTGACAAACTCAGGAGGTTAGGTACAAACCTGTATATCACCCGATGGATAGTCATCTGGCTCACAGACAGGACCCAGGAAGTTAAAACTGGGGAGTTCACCTCTACAAAAGAGGCCAGTCACAAGTAGATTTCCTCAGGGATCAGTCCTTGGATTGCTGCTTTTTGGCATTTACTTCTCAGAAGTCAAGGCCAATGTCAGTGGTCTCTGGTTAACTAAATTTGCAAATGATTGCAAATTAGGAGTAGTCATTGAATCTCACACTGTCACAAATGTTCTCCAGGAGGGGCTGACACAGACAAACAACTGATGTCTGAGCCATGGACTAAAACTAAATGCCAAGAGATGCCTAGTAGTATCATTTGGGAAGTTATCCATCCCTGGTAACTATCATATTGTCAACACACCCCAGGGACTTAGGGACATGCATAGTAATCTAGCCTTTGACTATCACAAGTCTAGAGTGGTGAGGAAATCATTCTATGTTGTTCAACTTTTAATCAAAGGTATGATATCTAAGCCCAAAGAAGTCATTGTTCATTGTATTTGGCATTCATCAGGCCTATCATTGAGTATAATGCCCCCTTTGGCATTTACCTAACCAGGCATATCCAACAATTAGGACATCCTCAAAGGTTCCTCACTAAAAGAATACAGGGCATAAGTAAAATGTCCTGTGCACTCTGCTTCAAGGCCCTATCCCTGTATTATGTCTCCTACAGGATTTTAAGGGGAGATCTATGCCTGGCATACAGGGCATTGTCAGACTCCACCCTGATGGACCACCTGAATTTCCACAAAACAAACAGCACCAGAATTACCATTTTAAGGACTTAAACCTTGCCTATGATATAAATAGCACCTGCTGGAGAGATAGGTATTTATCCCAGAGATTACCCTGTCTATGGGATCCATGTGAAGCAAAATTTCTTCCTAACCCAATTCAAGTGCAACGTAGACAATTGGATGAGAAACTGGAAATTCATTCCTGGTTTGGCACCTATGTCTCTAATGGACACAGGTAACCTGTAAATTGTTCATCTCCCAGGCCCATGTTTACACTTACCAAGTATATCAGAACTTGTCAGAGATTTGGGATGCATGGCTAGGCTTAAAAATGTCCTTGTGGTTGTTAGCCTAGTAAACACTTATGAATCTATGAACTGCCACCAAGATGGCTGATCTGGCCCTTTCTTCTTCTCAGTTACTGGACTGTTCTTAGTAATGACCCAGCATTCATTTCTCTTAACTGTAACCTGCAGTGTAAATAATAATTCATAGATACAGTAAACTGTACCCATACATTCCATCCATACACACCTCATAACAAATCATACAAGAACTAATGATTCAACAGAAAGAAAGCTGAAGAAAGTTCCATGACTGACTGCTCATTACTGGTTTACAACATTCCACATTTCTTTGACAGAATAACAAAATAACAAAATAACTGTCATAAAGATGCCCTCTTGAAGTTGAGTAAGCTATTTTTTTACTGTGCACATCTCTTGACAGAAGTATGCTTTTGAAGTCATTTCAGTCATTCACTATTGAGAACCACATTATTTATCAGTCTCTTACAGTTTTTGTGTAGCTGCTAAAAGTACTCATGAACAACACTTGAGTGTTATTAGTTTTAAAGCATCAAACTTGTAACTAGCATAAATCAATTAATAAAAACAGTTTATTTATTGTATGGCTGATGTAAGTATGAGACCGTTCTTACTCCAGAGAGGTTGCAGACTGGTATTCGACCCAAACCAGAATGTCATTAAACATAGCACATGTTTTACTAGGGTGACATTCATACAAGAGCAAAGAAACAGTTTGTGGAATCCTTACTACAGCATTATATTCATTGAACCTTCAAATCATTCCATACCTTTTGGTCCTAGAATATGGCCGGAAGCTCCAAAGGCGGTGGTGTCTCCATATTCTTAAATGATACGCACACCTCTAGAATGGTAGCCCAGCATAATGCATCTGAGATACTTCAGGTACAACTAACACTGAGTAAGATGATGATACAAGTCATAGCCTGCTACAGAACCCCAAACCTGTCATTAGATTCTCACTCCAACTTTCTAAGCACCCTGGAATCTATCAAGATCCAACCCAATACTCTCATACTGGGTGACATCAACTACCCTTCCATCAACTGGGAAAACTATTCAAGTGCCAATGTACAGGCCCGACGCTTTCTGGAATTTATCAGTTCCAATGGCCTGGACCAGCTCATTCTGACCCCCACTAGAAGAAGCAACATCCTCGAACTGGTTATCACCAGCATGGGAGACTGTTGCGCCACACCTATAGTCAGTTCCTCCCTAGTTAAATCTGACCACAAACTGATCACCATGGAAATCTCCATCTCACCTATACCCCCTGCTAAGGTGACCACCCTGAAAAACTTCTCTAAAGCCGGCTTTGGCCTTCTAAAAATGGAGGTGGCTAACGTCTCGGCACCCATGCCAATGGAAAATAGCTGCATGACTGCCAAATCATACACCAATGCACTGTACCAGTATGTACACAAATGCATGGACCTTGCCATACCAAATAGAACTAAGATGCTCTCCTCCAAAAAAAAGGAAGCTGATCTTGTGGTCCCCAGCCATCAATAAACTCTACAGCAGAAGGAAGAAACTGTTGCAGAAATAATGAAGTCACAAGACTGGAAAACTTCTCTTATTAGTCTCAAAAAAAAAAAAAAGCTGAGATCCCTTATCAAATCCTCTAAAGTCAGCTATGCAGGCAGAATTGCAGCTGATACCAAAAGCAAGCACAAAGCCTTATATAGATATATCAAAAACCTCAAAGGCAATACCCAGATTTGCTCTGAAATATTCCAAAATGGCACCTCCTATACTGAGCCAACAGATATAACCAACATACTGGCCAACAGATTCAGTGCCAACTTTACTCCTCTCTCCCCCCAAGGGCCCTATCATAATGCCAGAAGAAAGCCTGGTGCTCCCCATTTCTGTGGCACAGGTAAAAGCTGCATTGTCCAAAGCCAAGAATACAGCATCCATGGGACCTGACAATATCCCTGGCTGCATCTCACATGAGCTACAAAATGAACTGGCACCACATCTGTGTGCCCTGTTCAATCACAGCCTTACCTCAGGCAATGTCTTTAATGAATGGAGCACTGCTACAGTCATCCCACGCCATAAAGAGGGAGCAACTACAGACCCTGGGAACTATCACCCCATCAGCCTGATGTCTGGTATGCAAAGCTGTGGAGTGCATCATCATGGGCCTGCTTAAAAAAGATATAAGCAATCTCCAAACTCTTGACCCCACACAGTTTGGCTTTGCCAAGGGGAGATCCTGCCTGCTGAACCTGGTTGACTTCTTCGAAGCAGTCACCAAGGCTGTGGATGAGGGTAAGGCAGTCATACAGCTTACCTCGACCTGGCCAAGGCCTCTGATACCATTCCACACTCAGGTATCATTGATAAACTTACCAAACTAGGCATCAATCCTTACATCACTAGGTGTGTTGCAAAGTGGCTCACAGACAGGACCCGCAATGTGAAAGTTTCAGATTCCAAGTCAGACTGTCGACCAGTCATGAGTGGCGTCCCACAGGGCTTGGTCCTGGGCCCTCTCCTGTTTGGCATCTAATTTTCAGTAGTCCAGGCCAAAACAGAAGGACTCTGGCTGACCAAGTTCGCTGATGACTGCAAGCTAGGTGTCATTATCAACTCCTCAAGTGATGCAGACATCCTACAAAAGGGCCTCTCTGAGACCAATGACTGGTGTCAGAACCATGGCCTGAAGCTTAATGTCAAAAATGCATTATCTTTCACTTTGGAAAAAACTCAGTTCCCATGAATTACCATGTTGATGGGAGGCTGCAGAACACTGAAGGGGCCATAAGAGATCTGGGCACCCAGGTCGACACCCACCTCACCTTCGACCACCACATTGCCACTTTGGTCAGAATGTCCTTCTACATGGCACATCTTATAACCAAAGGTTTTGCATCCAGGAAGAAAGAGGTCATCCTCATTCTCTACTCATCCCACATTAGACCAGTCATTGAATATAACACCTCATTTGGCATGTACCTGATCAGAAACCTACAACAGCTGGAGAGGCCTCAAAAATGCCTCACAAAAAGGATCCTAAGCCTTTAACACATGTCCTACATGGACAGACTCAAGAAACTTCAGCTGTTCTCAGTCTCTTATCATCTACTTAGAGGTGATCTCTGCTTGACTTACAAAGCCATGTCTAACCCAGCCCTACTTGAAATGCTACACCTAAATAAATCCCAATCCTCCCGCGCCACATGCTCCAGAGATCACAACCACATTACCACAATTAACAGGACATGCTGGAGGGACAGATTCATCTCTCAAAGACTGCCCATACTCTGGAATAAGCTTCCCATTTATGTCAAGCAGAGCACCTAACTAGCCTCTTCAAGAGAAATATTGACGAGTGGATGGGTAACAGAAAGTTCACTCCAAGGATCATTCCAGTTGCCCTACTGGATAGGGGCACTGTGAACTAACATCGGGTGGCACTGTGTCTGGGCAATTTTTTTGGGCTAGACTTGTAAAGGCTCCAGGGCCATTAGCCTAGTACACACCTATGAAATCTAGATGGCTGCTAAAAGCATTTCTGTAAAAAATGTAAATGAAGATTCCCATTAAACAATGATTTTTTCTTAATGAAGTGGTTCACTTATCACCTTGAAATTCTGACATCTATCAGACCCCTGCACTTTTATAACACATTTGAGGTTCTTTTGTTTTCAACCTCCATCTACTTCCCATTTTTAAGTAAAAGTTATGGTCATACAATCAGTAACTTGTAACTTATATTTATGCAGATTCATGTATAATATAGCACACACACACACACACACACACACACACACACACACACACACACACACACACACACACACACACACACACACACACACACACACACACACACACACACACACACACACACACACACACACACACACACACACACACACTGCCTTCAGAGCATGATCTGTTCCATTTTAAAACATGATACATGCATACTGTAGCCCGCACACACACACACACACACACACACACACACACACACATAGACATACATAGAGTACGTTTGGAGTATGTAAGTTACATTATTTAGTAAAACAATACTTTGCCTTTTGAACTTAAAGTTAGTGGTGCTTCAGCCGACTGCTCTTAAGTTTCCCTCTTGTGGCAGTCATGGCTGTACTTATACCATGACCTCACAGATGTCAGTGATACTGTGTGCTGGTGATGCAATGCTATGGGCTAATGATGCAAGGGCAATCCAAAGTCCAATAAGCATAATTTAAAGGGGCTACTCTGGATTTCATGGCACTTTATTTATTTTTGTTGAAAATTGGTATTTTCTGGGAAATTCAGGGCACTTAAAAGGCATCCCATATAACTATACATTTCAGCATAAGTAGCTAACTTTACACATTAATTTTAAGAGAAAGCATTACTATCTTGTCTGCAATTACAATCTGGTTTCTCATGTACAATAACAGATCAGTTTCCATTTTCTGTTTCTTGGTAGTAATAATGGAAAAGTGATAAAGTGATTCACATTCAATTAATTACTTAGATCAGTGTTGTATATTTTCAGATAAACTACATGAATTCCTTTATGAAAATGGAGACATCATATCACTAAATCACCAGCAACATTTTTATCTTCATCTAATGATTTCAATGGCAGTATTACTTTTAAATGTAACTAGAGCCTTTCTTGCTGACTTTGTATGTGGCCCTAGTTGATTGCTCTCCTGAGTTTTTTTATCCCATTCACTTGCCTGGTTCAAGAGCTGTCTCAGACAGAAACCATATAGGTGTCTGAGTACCTTGTCCAGTCTTATGACCCTACTCATGGATGAAATTATGTTTCAATACTATGACAACTTTTGTTTTCTGTGTATAAGAAACTACATATCAAAACATTACAAATGTAGTATTTCTACAATATACTGCTGATATAGCCCATATCTGATATCAACCTGCCGAAACCACAGTTCAGTTTACTGTCTAGCTTCAACAAGACTACACTAGCAGGAGTGACCACATACTTAGTGCCTCCAGATATTGCAACTCATTCTGCTCAGGAATACATATCTCACTTTCTTCCACGTAATATAACAAACAGAGTGTTCATCTGCATCTAGTATCTCTGATAAGACTGCCGTGATGCCTACCTTTGTGGCATTAGTGAAGACAGTAAGTGACATAGCAAAATCCAGGGCAAATACTTTATGTTCTGAGTCCATATTGTCACTTAATTTCCTGAATTCCTGTTCTGTGGTGTCTGCCCACTTGACATTTAGTGGGGTCCTACCGTTGGTCAAACCTGAGGGGAAAGCCATAGGGTCAAACATTAAATAAAGTTATGGTCACAGCTGGCTAATTCAAGGAAAGCCTTGACCTGTCTGTTGGGAGTGGGAGTAGGCCAGTTACTTAGTGCTCAGCCTTCTCTGCCTGTGGCTTTACTAGCCCTCTGCCAGTTATGTAGCCCAAATAATAGGCTTTTGACATCCCCAACCTATATATTATTATGTTTGCCAGTTCAGATGCATCTAGAGAGTCATATATGGTCTGGATCTTTAACAGGCAACTTTACTAGTGTTCTGTCAGGACCACTACTTTGATGTCTGATGTATGCTTTAAAGAATGGCCTGTTAGACACTGAAAAGTTGTTGGTGCTCCATGAAGCCCAGACTGGCATAGCATTTAAGTGAAAAAGGCCATTAGCTACAGAAAATGCCATTTTCTCCTTGGCTTTAAAGGCTAAAAGGAATTGCCAGTGCCCCTTTGTCTTCAGTTGACAGATGCCTTATCTTATTTCAACTAGTCTTTATATGCAAGGCAAGGGATAGGGCTTACATAGCAATGTCATTTATTTCAAACCTACTTTTGTGCCAGACAGACTTTAAGTATTGGATGGATTAAATTTGTCCTAGCAGGTAACTTTAAAAATATGTCCCTAATTCTCAGTACAAATTCTTTAACATCTTGTTTTTGGAAAACTAACAAGGTTTTGCCTATTTAGACTTTAGGGCACTTCATTGAAGCCTTTTGTGAACATACTACAGAAATATTAGTTTTTTTCCAATGTTTAAACATTTATGTCATATTTCTGGTATGGTTTTCTTTTACATTTTTTTCTCACTTCATAGTTTACTTCATTATCTTCTCTATGACTTCAAACGTTTCTTGCCATCTTGCAAGGAATTTTTTTGGCAGTGGGTACCAAGATAATTACTTTGTCCTCTGCTTTAAACACTAACAGAATCATTTACATATGTTTATCCTTTCCTGTAGGTCAATCAAGTGTCCTATCATACACTTAAAGGAAAAGGGGCATTTTCCTCTTCCCACTGGCACAGGAGAATGTCCCTTACTCTCTTTGACCACTAGGGGGTGATATAGGGCCACTACAGTAGTCAAGAAGAGCTACAAAATGGAAGAAGAGAGAAGGGAGAATGGTGTAAATGAGGAACAAAGTGAAGTAGATGCACAGGCTGAAATCATAAGGAAAATTAGCTAGCCTTAAAATGGCCTACAAAGGCACCTAGTCTGGTACTTACCTATGAACCTATGGATGAGCAATTGCAGTGTTATTGGATTTGTTTAATCGTAAAGATCCAGGAAATAAAGAAGTCCATTGGAGTGAGATGGTAGACTGAGTAATTGGAAATACAGTGGAAGAAGAGATGCCAGTCGATCCAGAGACAGAGGGGAGTCCAGGGGATTTGAAAGAAAAAACAGCTGGCTTATAGGTTATACACTGGTAATAGGCTGGCAATATGAAGACAGACAAAAAGTTAACATTTTTTGATGCTGTTAGAAAGGAAAACAAGAAGACTGAAATGGAAGCTGAAGGGAGAAACAGATGGGAAGGACAGTAGAATATGAAAAACAAGAGAAGTATGAAAAAAACACCAGTTATAAGAAATAAAGTAAAAACAATGACAGTATAGACAGATATGAAGTTGTTGATTTTATTATTTTACCTTTAAGATTTAACCTGCAATACATAACAGCATTGACACATTTGGAGACGGGGCCTTTTTTGACGTGAGTTTTGAGACACTTGTTAGAAAATTTTATGAATGAAGCGGAGAAAAGAAAAATGAACTATTATCTTGGAAAGACCATATGTTTTAATTTAGGAATGCAGTTAAGAAAACAAAGTTAAATGTTCAGTTTTAAGACTTCAGGCATTGATACATTAGAAATTGTCTTTTTTTGTTTACTTGTAATACAAAACATGAAGTTAGAGGTACACGATGAAAGAAATGTTTTAATAGGTGTACGTGAAGGGAAAATGAAACATATTTCAGGGGGATGTAAGATACTGGGGCCAGCCTAAGGCCTGTTTCTGTTATGGAGAAAACATATAATTTATTGCAAGAATGCAAAAAATGTACTCAATATGGGTAAAAAGGTTATTCTTATAAAACTGCAAACTAAAATGTAGAAAGTATAATGAAGCTGGACATTTTTGGATGTATTTGTTTATTTTAGAAAAGGAAGATTAGAGGGAGAAGAGCAGAATTCAGAAAGAAGACAATCTGAGGAAAATATTATTGGTGATCATCCAGGGGTAACTGAAGAAGAAAATGAAGTTATTGTGGTTGAGGATGACAAGAAGGATGTTGGAATTTTGATGGAAAAATGTACCAAGTGCAGGAAGCAACCAAATATGAAGTATTAAAAAGTGTTGAAGGGGAAGAGGGGGAGTTTGAAATTGTAGAAGAAAAGAGAGTAGTGGAAAATGCATTGGTGAAAGAGTAAAAAGAAGAAAGAGAAAAAACAAAGAAGGATGCAAAAAAGTAAAATGATAATGTTTCAATACTAGCTTTAAATGTAAAAAGTATTAGAAATGCAGATAGAAGTTTAGTATTAACTGAATGGTGTAGAAATATAAATGTAGATGTATGATCATTTGGATATAAGGCATGCCCAAAATGAAAAAAAAAGATAATATTAAGGCATTATGAAACAAGAAGATAATATGGTCAGTGGGAAATGAAATGTGCTCAGGAACAGGCATTTTGATAAGAAGTAAATAAATAAAAATATTGGATATTGCATGAATAATACCAGGAAGTGAGGTGATATGTGATAGAAGAAAAAGGAAAAGTTGTGTAAGACTCTCTGTAAGTTACTCAGAACACTCGAAAGACCGAGGATTCAAACAACTCCAGTAGATGTACAGTCACAAATAATAATCCCAAATGATTAAAAGGCAGGCACTTCTGTTATTTAACGCCACTAGTTTATTATGTACATTTTTGTCAAAACACTTCATCAGAAATGAACACCAGAACTTAAAATCACACCCCTATTTATATCTACAATCAAACTGAATAATTAGTAAAAAAACAAAAAACAGAAGATGCGGGACACACACATCACTTTATTTTTATTTAATTTTTCTTTAAATTTTAATTGAATACGTTTTGGAGGGAATTCGAATTATGAGTTAAGGGTATTTAAACTGACTTTTCTATTTAAAGTTATCTGATTATGCCTGATTTAGTTACACAGACAAAAGCACTAATCTTGTTGTCAATAAAGTGATTTGTGTGTCATGCATCTTCCTTTTTTGTCTTTTTAGTAGTGTTCCATTGTTCCTTTTTATTTGAATAATTATAAACTCAAAATTATTAACAACTTAAGGAACATTTAAAGCGACAGAACAAAAAGTAGCATATTAGACTCCATGCAAACACAGCACTGAAGTAAACTGTCATGTGTTCTCATTTAAAAACATGCATAAAACTGTAACCATAAACCTTATTATCCTAAATATTACTATCTAAAATTTATAATAATTTTATTAAAATTGGAAAAAAATGTTTTAAAAACTTATATAAAAATATTGCACAATCTGCACATTACAATCTTGCTGCCCTTAACTTCAGGACAGGTAAAATGGAAACATTCTAATTTAATCCAGGTTCCCTGATGGCTTCAAGGATAACCTGCCAATATAACTCACAGTACTCAGTTCGTGGCTACCATTCACCTCTCACATCACAGGGAATTTCTTCTAACAGGTAAAAAGAAAAAAGCCTGATCACAAACCAAAGTGTGTTTATATAGGGCATTGTTAACATTTTGATTATGAATGTCCCTAGTGTGCTCATATATTCGTCTCTTCAGCTTTCTGTCTGTTTTACCAATATAAAAAGTGGGACAGGACCCACACTTGGCTATATATACCAGACCCATAGATTCTCATGAGGAATGGCTGGTTGCAGCTATGCATTTGCTATGGGATTCTACAGTCACCGCTTCACCTTGTGCTATCAGAGGACACTGGGAGCATCTACCACATTTGTATGTCTCTAATTTATAACAATTTGTCCTATTTGAAAAGTTTCTTTCTATCAAATTTTTAACATTCAGACCCTTTCTAAAAGTACAAATGAGGGGAGTGTCCTTAACTCCTCTAAGGTCAGACAACTGGGAGAATCTACCCCATTCGTTATTCAAAATGTCTCTAATAACAATTGCATCCCCACTAAAATCAGTGGTAAAGGAAGACTCATAATTCTTACTTAAAGGTGCAATATCAGTACTTGGCCCAATTGACTCTTATACCACCATGCTATAGGGAAAAATCTACTTTACCTACCCTCTTTTACTTCCTTAGCCAACTGTTCTTTCAGTCCAGTAGGGTAGTGAAGTGATATGTGATAGAAGAAAAAGGAAAATTTGTGTAAGAATGTCTGTAAGTTATGCTTATACAGATATGATGGAGATGAAACATTTTTGAGCAATTAAAATGTGTAAATGAATATGTCCATACTTATGGTGGGAGACTTTAACTGAAATTTAAGAAAGGAAAAAGAGAACATAATACTGGATATTAAGGTAATGAGGTAATTAACTGTGGTTTGAAAATAGGAGGAAAGAGAGAATGGATGTATCAAAGATGGATATTTAAAACTGAGATTATATATTCAAAGCAGATTAAGAAAAGGGGAGGTGTGAAAACTGCTGAGTTATCAGACTGCATAGCAGTTTGGACTATAATAGATGATAATGAAGATATTGTAAAGGAAGACAAAGGAATAAAAAAAAATATCCGGAAACAGTAAGAAAAAAGAAAATATAATGAGAAAAAATTATGGGAATAACATGACAATGAGAATGCAGCATTATGCAAACAAATTAGTGGGTTGTATAAAAAAAGAAATATAAGAATGTTTATTTAGAAGCAAAAAAAAGAAAGGAATATAAAGTTTTGAACATGAGGTCTAGCAAGCAGGTAGCAGAATAAGAGAATTAGACACTTTTTGATGAAGAAGGTGGTATTAGTATGGACAGGAATAAGTTATGTAAATAGTAGGAAGATTTGTTTGTAAGGTATATGAAAAATTACTTATAGTAGAGGAAGAGTTGGTTGTAAAAATGTCTAGGAAAAGAGATTCATGTGGAAGACGTGTTGGAAGCAGAAAAGGAGAGAAGAGATGAGTCAGCCCCAAGATTAGAAGGATTAGTCTGTGTGTTGTCTAAGGAGACAAATAAAAATGAAAAAAAAATGTCTTACAAATGTGCTAAATGAATGGATAGAGGAAGATATAAATGAAAAGAAATTTGTGTTGCAGTAATGAATTTTATGTGGAAAAAGACAAAACAAAAAGTATGTACTGGAGACCAATAACTTTATGGAAAGCAGATTAAAACAGTTTATGAAAATAATATAGAAAAGAATACAGAAAGTGTTGGAGGAAGTGACAGGGCATGGATGCCTTTGGTATTAAAGGTAAAGTAAAAAGAAATAATAATAGTTAAAAAGGGTATTGACAGAAATTAAAGCAAAAATAGTGACGTGTTGTAGTGAAAGCATTTTGTAAAGTAAGTTTTGAAGCTGTGTAAAAGATTCCTGAGGCATATGCAGTAATCGAAAGAATAACAAAAGATATAAGGACATGTTATGAACATTCTTGTGTGAAGGTGATGGTAAATGGATGTATTGGGGAGTAAAAATAAAAAGAGAGGCAAGCAAGCGTTCCTATTAAGTATGTGTTTATTTGTGCTGATGATGAATGCAATAATTCATACATCTATGAGTGAAAAAGATGATGCATGTTTAGAAATGGAAAGAGGAGTTATAATACTAACATGTTTGTTCTTTGTTGATGATCTTGTTATTGTGGTTAAAAGTAAAGAGTGGATGAATAAAACTGACATAAGGATTGAAAGTTTTTTTGTGAAAAGCTGGGTTACATTTAAATAAGAAGGAAAGTACGGGACTTGGAGATATAAGGAAAAGGTAAATGTCATTTATTATACTATGAAAGAAATAAGTACTGGAGTAAAATTTGGGGAGTATGAATATGTAATGGCTCAATGGACGGTTAAATTACAAGAAATAAAGATATTAATTTCATGGTGAAAAGTTTTAACTTATCTTTTAATGAGAAAGTTTACATATTAAATATGTATATTTGTGGAAACTTGCATATTTGGGAGGTATATACACATTTCTAAGTAAAATGGAAAAAGAGTTGTTAGATTCGGACAACTTCATTTAGGGACAATGCTGAACTCATAGGTTCATAGGTTCATACGTAGGTACTAGGCTATTGGCCATAGGGCCTATACAAGCCTAGCCAAAAATGTACCCTGGCTTTCGCCACCCAAGAAAATTCTTTTCCTGTGCCCCTGTCAAGCAGAACCACAGAAGTGATCCCCGGGGTGAATGTCCTATTACCTATCCAATCATCAAGATTTTTCTTGAAGAGTGCTAATGAGGAGCTCTGTTTGACATAGATAGGTAGTCTGTTCCAGAGTATGGGAAGTCTCTGGGACAGGAATCTATCCCTCCAGCATGTTCTGTTTATTGTGGTGACAAGGTTTAGGTCCCTAGAGCGTGCAGCTCGGAGGGATTGGGATTTCTTTAAGTGGAGCATGTCCAACAGCTGGGTTTGACATAGCTTTGTATGTTAGGCAGAGATCGCCTCTGAGTAGGCGATATGCGATGGAGTAAAGCTGGAGGTTTTTGAGGCGGTCTGCGTAAGGCATCTGTTTGAGGCCAGTAATCCTCTTTGTGAGGTATTTTTGCGGCCTTTCCAGTTGTTGTAGATGTCTTGTGAGGTACACACCAAAAGGGGCATTGTACTCTATAATGGGTCTAATCAGTGATGAGTAGAGGGGAACAATGACCTTTTTTTTTCTGGATGAGAAACCTTTTGTGATGAGGTGTGCCACATAGAAGGATTTCCTGACCACTTTGGAGATGTGATTATCAAAGGAGAGACTACTGTCCACCTGCGTCCCAAGGTCTCTTTTCACACTTTCGGTGTTAAGTAGACTACCGCCTATGTGGTAGTTCATGGGTACAGAATTTTTACCAAAGGGGATGACAATGCACTTTTTGGCATTGAGCTTGAGACCATGTCTTTGACACCAGGCATCTGTCTCAGTGAGGCCCTTTTGTAGGATGTCCACATTATTAGGAGTTTCAATTATGGCTCCTAGTTTCCAGTCATCTGCAAATTTAGTTAGCCAAAGACCTTCTGTGTTAGCCTGTAGTTCAGAGAAGTAGATACCAAACAGGAGAGGACCCAGGACTGAACCCTGTGGTACTCCACTTGTCACTGGTCTGAAGTCTGATTTGGAGTCTGCTACTTTCACAGTGTGGGTTCTTTCAGTAAGCCAGTTGGCAACCATCTTGTGACATAGGGATTTATACCTAGTTTAGTGAGTTTATCTATAATTCCAGAGTGGGGGATGGTGTTGAACGCCTTGGCGAGATCTAGATAGGCTGTGTGAACCACCTTACCCTCATCTATGGCTTTGGTGACTACTTCAAAGATGTCTATCAGGTTTAGGAGACATGATCTGCCTTTTACAAACCCAAACTGTGTGGGGTTCAGGGTTTGGAGATCTCCAATGTCTTTGTTTATGAGTTCCATGATGACACGTTCCATGGCCTTGCAGACGAGGCTCGTCAGGCTAATGGGGCGGTAGTTCCCGGGGTCTGTTCTGGCCCCCCCCTTTGTGGAGTGGGATAACTGTCACTGTGCACCATTCAATGGGCACAAAGCCTGAGGTGAGGCTATGATTGAACATGATACTTAGGTGGGGTGCCAGTTCATTCTGTAGTTCATGTAGAAGGCAGCCTGGGATGTTGTCAGGTCCCATGGATGCTGTGTTCTTGCCTTTGGATAGTGAAGTTTTTACCTGTGCAGCCGTGATTACAAGAACTTTGCATTCTTCCAGTATAAAGATGGGCCCTTTAGGGGGTGAGAGGGGGGTAAAGTTAGCACTGAACCTATCTGCCAGGATGTTGGCAATATCAGTTGGTTCTGTATATTTAGTGTCATTGTGCTGTAACTCAGAGCAGATCTGAGTGTTGCCATTGAGATTTTTGACATAGCTATAGAATGCTTTGTGGTTGTCTTTAGAATCAGTGGCAATTTTGTTTTCATAGCTAGCTTTGGAGGATTTTATGAGGGATCTCAGCTTCTTACTGAGGCTGACCAGGGAGTTCCTCCAATCATGGGATTTTACTCTTTTTTTGTAACAGTTTCTTTCTTCTGTTGTAGAGTTTGTTTATGGCAGAAGACCACCAGATTGGCTTCCTTTTTTTGGAGGATAGCATCTTGGTTCTGTTAGGGATAGCACGATCCATGCACTCGTATAAGTGCTTATAAAGTGCATTTGTGTAGGATTCAGCAGTCGTACCTCTATTGTCCATCTCCATCTGCATGGGTGTCATGAAGTTTGCCACTTCTGTCTTAAGAAACGTGAAGTTGGCTTTGGAGAAATTTTTTACGGTTGTTTTCCTAATGGGAGTGGGAGCGGGATGTGGATGTCTAGGGTGATTAGCTTGTGGTAAGATCTGACCAACGAGGAGCTGACCTCTGGTGTGGAACACTGGTCACCCATGTTGGTGATGACTAGGTATAGGATATTGCTGCCTCTGGTGGGGGTGTAGATAAGTTGATCCAAAGCAGTGGAATTGATTTCCAGAAAACGTTGAGCAAAAGAGTTGGTACATGAGTAGTTTTCCCAGTTAATGTAAGGGTAGTTGAAATCACCCATTATTAGAGTGTTGGGTTGTACCCTCATATTTTCCAGTGTATCAAGAAAAGAGGAGTTGGAATCCTGGGACATGGTGGTGGGTCTGTAGCAAGCTACAATCTGGATTGTGGTTTTGCCCAGAGTTAATTGAACTTGGATAATCTCGGATAAATTATGCTGAGCAACTAGCTTTGAGGTGTGGATATCCTTAATGAATATGGACACGCCTCCACCTTTAGTGTTTCAGTCTGGGTTTGGTGGCCGAAAAGTGTGGTATGAATTATAGCTTGGTAATGCAGGGGTGCTCTCTGGAGCATTGAACCAGGTCTCAGTCACTGCACAGATATCAATGTTCTCCATTTTAAGGAGTGCCTCGTGTGAGTGCATTTTGAGGTTTAGACTTCTAGCACTGAGTAGCATTACCATCAGATTTTGCTTGCTTGTACCTGTTACGGTGGTGAATTTGTCATTTGAACCTTGCCTAAAAAAGGCACTATAGGGATGGCAAGAGCCTTTGCCAGTATCCAGAATCCCAAGGGCGACAGGTGCAGGCCATCTCTGGCAAAGCAGCGTGGTCTGTCGATCATGTCATCCCAGGCAAACAGATACTGGATTCCCTTAGAATGACACCAGAAGCTTAACCAATTGTTAAAGTCAGTCATTTTGTCCTTGTACTGTGGTGTCATTCTGGGTGATGGCAGGATGCTACTCAGGGCTAGGGTCATACTGGCATGGGCTACAAGATCAGAGAGCTCCTCCATGTCTCTCTTCATGTAGTCCAGGGAGGTACGTTTCAGATCATTCACACCAACGTGGACAATGACAGAGTCATATTTGTACTTGTTGTGGAGTGACCTGAGTGCATGCGTTATGTGGCGGATCCCGGCACCTGACAGGCAGCTGACAGTAACTTTTTCCTTGTTTAGCCTGGTGAGTGGAACATCAGTGTGCCTGACTATAGAGTCACCTATGACTAGAGTGTTGGGTACATTATGCCTTATGGGCTGTAGTTGAGTGGCACACTGAGTATGTGGGCTATGTGTCATTTGGGTTGTGTTGGGGGGGTGGAGGTTGCTTGCATTTCTGCTTTGGAGGTCTCTGTTGTTTGGGCAGATTAATACTGAGAGCCTCAGCGAATGTAGGTGTGTGTTTTGTGGTTCTGTGTGTGTGTTTTGGTGATGTAGGTTTTGAGGGACTATGTGATGAGTGTGGTGCGGTGCAAGTGTTTACCTTCTCCTCTTGACTGTATAGGCCAGTCTTTGGTAAAGAGAGCTTTGCTTCCAGTTTGGCTATATAAGTGCATCTCTCACAGGTCGTAGTGTTGGGTGGTAGGAGGAGAGGGTTGTCTGTGTACATGAGGCAATTGCTGCATTTTCCCAAGATGCCCAGATTCATCAGGTAGACAGGAGAAAACACCGGGAGCTGACCTTTAGACATGCCTGAATAGGTGCTTATTTATTAAGTATTAAAAACTGTTTTCCTCTAGACAAGTGAGGAAAGTTGAGTGCTGTAGTAATTTGTAACTTATTTAGTGCTTACAATGAGTTCTGAACAAGTGCTGAGATCAAAGAAACAGATGAGTGCTAAAACTAAAAAGCTGGCTAGTTGCAAGCGGGGTTGCCAGATGTCCCTATTTGGGCGGGACTGTCCCGAGATCAGCAGCCTGATCCCGAGTCCCGCCCTGCCGGTTTAAATCCCAGGCAGCTTCCGCTTTGTTTTTTTTTTTTTTTGATTGGCCCGTATACCGGCATACAGGCCAATCAAAAATCGCTAAAACATGGAGCTTCTTGTGTTTAATGCGAAAGTTCCGCATTAAACGAAGCTCCGTGTTTAGCGATTTTTGATTGGCCCGTATGCCGGTATACGGGCCAATCAAAACATCGCAAAACAGAGCTACATCACAATTCCGCATTAAACAGATGTAGCTCTGTTTTGCGATGTTTTGATTGGCCCGTATGCCGGTATATGGGCCAATCAAAACATCGCAAAACAGAGCTACATCTGTTTAATGCGGAACATTGCAGTTCCGCATTAAAGAGAAGTAGCTCCGTGTTTAGTGATTTTTGATTGGCCCGTATACCGGTATAGGGGCCAATCAAAACATCGCAAAACAGAGATACTTCTGTGTAATGCGGAGCTGCGATGTTCCGCATTAAACAGAAGTAGCTCCGTGTTTAGCGATTTTTGATTGGCCCGTATACCGGTATACGGGCCAATCAAAACATCGCAAAGCAGAGCTACTTCTGTGTAATGCGGAACTGCGATGTTTCACATTAAACAGAAGTAGGTCTGTGTTTATTTATTTTTGATTGGCCCGGGCCAGTCAAATAAAAAATAAACACAGAGCTACTTCTGTTTAATGCGGAACTCTGATGTTCCGCATTAAAGCCGTGGAAGACTTTTTTTTTTTTTTTAGTCTTCACTTTTTTTTCTTAGTCCCTACCTGGCCAGTCGGAAATCTGGCAACCCTGGTTGCAAGGGACATTTTGAAAAACAGACTTTATGGCGCCAGGAATAGTTTAACCCAGTTAAGTGGGGGGGGGGGCTTAGGAGCTCACAAACAGTCCTGGACACAGCAAATCTGTATCTGACCTGCCACAGGAAAGGGGGGAAGCAAGCTTAGAATTTTTTTTTTCAGTAAAGTGGAAATGGAGAAAGCTGGAACAGAAGTTAATTCAACGTTAAGAATCTGAGTGGGTTGGCCTTCACAAATGTTCTCTATTAGATTGAGTGAACTAATGACACTAGGCTGGGAGGAGTGTCACAGATCAAATATACAGTATGGGCGGGCAACTGCAAAGCCACCAAGTATAAGAACACACAACACTAGGGGGGGTCGGTGGGAAAAAATTACAGTTCCTAGCTGTAGCCACTAAATTAAAGTTTTAAACAGATAAAGGAGCAGACTCGAGAATGCTTTTAACAGACAAAAATGCACAGAAAAGTTCAGTTCACAACTCTGAGAGAAGAGGTATAACATATAATAAAAAGGAGGAGGTTTGAATCGAAAAATATCCTATTATACATTTTGCATCTATACATTTGTTCTGGTTGATACAGAATGTAAATAAAAATACATAAATATGGTGTGGAAAATGTTATATATGAAAGATGATGTATGGTAAAATGAAATGGAAAAAGAATGGCTAAACAAGAAAATGGAAAGAAAAGAATATGTAAATAAGATAGTTATGGAAAATAAAAACTGATAAATTTAGTATTAGCAGCAAAAATGCTACAAAAAGCCAGGAAGATTCTATTTACTATATCGGGGGGGGGGGGGGGTAAAAGTGGAAGTAAGAAATTCTATACAAAAAGAAGAAAGTGATTTGAAAACTTTTATGAAGCAAGTGATTTTTGTGTTCAGTTTTATTGGACTAAACTACCTGCAAAAAGTAATGAAAAAGACTAAGCAATGAAAGAGAATGCACAAAACACAAATACATGCGAGAGATGCAACTATACGGCCAAACTGGAGGCTGAGCTCTCTCAACATAGGACTGGCAAGACCAGTCAGGAGGAGAAGGTTACCACACACACTATAGACCCAGTCTCACATAGTACCATCACATCCTCAAATCATACACATAAACACACAAAGACATACTCGGCGGCTCTGATCAAAAATCTACCAAAACAGCAGAGGCCACCAAAGCAGACACCCAAACAACCACCACCTCAGAACACAACACCTGCAACACATAGACCTCACAGTCAGAGTGTCAAACAGTCACAGCCCTTAAGGCCAAACACAATGCCAGACACACTAGTCATTGGTGACTCCATAGTCAGACACACTGGCGTCCCGCTCACCAGACTGAGTAAGGAGAAGGTCACAGTAAGCTGCCTGTCGGGTGCTAGAATCCGCCACATAACGCAAGCACTCAGGTCTCTCAACAGCAGGTACAAATATGACTCAGTCATTGTCCACGCTGGTGTAAACGACCTGAGACGTACCTCCTTGGACTACATGAAAAGAGACATTGAGGAGCTCTCTGATTATGTAGCCCAGGCAGGTATGACCCTGACCTTGAGCAGTATCCTACCTTCACCAAGAATGATGCCACAATACAGAGATAAGATGATCAGCTTTAACAATTGGCTTAAACTCTGGTGTCATTCAAAGGGGATCCAATGTCTGTCTGCCTGGGATGACATGCTGGACAAGCTACGCTGCTTCGCAAGGGACGGCTTGCTCCTGTCACCCCTGGGATTCCGGAGATTGGCAAAGGCTCTTGCCACCCCCATAGTGCCTTTTTTAGGCAAGGCTCAAATTCTAAACCTACCACCCTAGAACACAGAAAGGAAAAACTAAGGGTAATGCTGCTCAATGCCAGAAGTCTAAATCTCAAAATGCACGCACTCGAGGCCCTTCTCAGTATGGAGAACATCGATGTCTGTGCAGTGACAGAAACCTGGTTCAAGGCTCCTGAGAGCACCCCAGCACTATCAGGTTTTACCTCTTATCATGCGTTCCGGCCCCAAAATCCGGACAATACCAGGAAAGGAGGGGGGGTATCCATATTCATCAAAGACACCCACACCTCAAGACTGGTGGCAACGCACGATGCATCGGAGACCATCCAGGTGCAATTAACCATAGGCAAGACTGCTCTGCAAATTGTAGCATGTTACAGGCCACCCTCACAAACTCAGGAACCTCACATGGCCTTCCTGAAAACACTAGAGGGATAAATGTATCACCAAACACCATCATACTAGGTGACTTCAATTACCCTAATATAGACTGGGAACACTACTCAAGCCCAAACACCCTAGCCCAAATGTTCCTGGAATTCATAAACTCAAATGCCATGGAACAACTAGTCACCATCCCCACAAGAGGAGAAAACATACTTGATCTCATCATCACGAACATGGGAGCACAATGTTCAACACCGAAGTATACCCCTCACTGGTGAGATCAGATCACAAACTAATCTCGCTGGAGGTCCTCATCCCACCCCACCTGAAATAAAAAGACCACAGTAAAGAACTTCTCGAAAGCCGACTTCACACTTCTAAAGACTAGTGTGGTCTCCTTTAAGGCCCCGAGCCGACGGAAAACAGTACTCAAGCCGCTGAATCACTTACAAATGCCTTCTACCAGCACCTGCAGGACTGCATGGATAAGGCAATCCCAAGCAAAACAAAGACTCTTTGTACCAAAGGCAAGCGTCCACTCTGGTGGACCCCAGCCATAAACAAACTCTACAACAAAAGGAGGAAGCTACTACAAGATAGAGCAAAATCCTTAAAAGGTAAGACACCCTTGATCACTATAAGTAAAAACTAAGAGCTCTCATAAAATCATCCAAAGCAAATTTTGAGAGAAAAATAGCTAAAGACTCAAAAGACAATCATAAGGCCTTCTTTAGCTATGTTAGAAACCTGGGAGGAAACTCCCAGATATGCTCAGAACTAGTTTAAAATGATGTGAAGATTACTGATCCTACAGACATTGCCAACATACTGGCTGACAGGTTCAGTGCAAACTTCTCCCCTCCCCAAAAGGAGAGATATCTATACCAAGCGATTGCAGCCCCCAAACATCTCCAACGCCCAAGTGAGAACTGCTCTCTCCAAAGCAAAAACACAGCATCCATGGGACCTGATGGTGTCCCCGGCTGTGTGCTCCACGAACTCAACGAGGAATTAAACCCACAGCTAGGACAGCTGTTTAATCATAGTCTTACATCTGGATCATTGCCCAGGAGTGGCGCACTGCAACTGTGGTCCCACTTCACAAAGGCGGTGCCTCCACCGACCCTGGAAATTACCGCCCATTAGCTTGACAAGCCTTATCTGCAAAGCCATGGAGAGGATCATAATGGACCTCATAAATAAAGACATAGGGAATTTGCAGACTTTGGATCCATCCCAGTTTGGCTTTGTCAAAGGCAGATCATGCCTTCTAAACATGGTTGACTTTTTCGAAACAGTCACCAAAGCCATTGATGAGGGAAAGGCAGTCCATACAGCCTACCTCGATCTGGCGAAGGCCTTTGATACAATACCCCACTCGGGTATCATTGAAAAACTCATCAGCTTAAATGTTAACCCATACATCACAAGATGGGTTGCAAACTGGCTGAGTGACAGAACCCACAGGGTCAGAGTTGCTGGCGCCATGTCAGACTCAAAGCCTGTCACAAGTGGTGTACCACAGGGCTCAGTCCTGGGCCCACTCTTGTTTGGCATCTACTTTTCCAGTACAAGCAAACACAGGAGGGTTATGGCTGACAAAGTTTGCAGATGACTGCAAACTGGCCATAGTAGAAAACACATCTGACACAGATATCCTTCAGATGGGTCTCACAGAAACGGATAACTGGTGCCAGAGCCATGGCCTAAAGTTAAATGCCAAAAAATGCATAGTCATACCCTTCGGGAAAAACAAGGTTACCCCTAGCTACCAAATAGGTGGCAATCCACTGAGTACAGAAGAAGTTATCAGGGACCTGGGGACCCAGGTTGATAGTAGTCTGTCATTCGACACCCATGTAGCTAAAGTAGTTAGGAAGACCTTCTACATTGCCCACCTTATCATGAAGGGATTCTCATCTAGATCAAGGGAGGTCATAGTCTCCCTATACTCATCACTCATCAGACCAATGATTGAGTACAATGCCCCATTCGGAATGTATCTGACCCGACACTTGCAGCAGCTGGAGAGGCCACAAAGTTCCTCACCAAAAGGATAAAGGGTCTCAAACATCTGTCCTATGCTGCCCGACTGAAAGAACTCCAGCTCTATTCAGTCGCCACCGCTTGCTCAGAGGTGACCTTTGCCTAACATACAAGGCCATGTCAAACCCAGATTTGATGAATATGCTTCACCTCAAAAAATCTAGATCCATCAGAGCCACAAGGGCGGGAGACTTAAACCTTGACACGGCTATTAATAGGACATGCTGGAGGGATAGATTCATCACCCAAAGACTCCCTATGCTGTGGAATAAAATCCCGGTATATGTGAGGCAGAGCACCTCACTGGCCTTGTTCAAGAGAAATCTTGACCAATGGATGGGAGATCGCAGATATACCCCAGGGATTACCTCAGTGTCACTGCTCAACAGAGGCACAGCAAAATAATGGGTATAGTTCCCCATACTAAAGGGGTGGCGTAAGCCACAAAACTATGGGCTAGGCTTGTAAATGCCCTCGGGCAGATAGCCTAGTATGAACCTATGAACCTATGAACCTATAAGAAAGAGCAACACATTTTCCTTGGAATTTTAAAGAAATAAACGTTGTAATAGGTTTAAGATGGAATATAAATGGAAGAGATTTGAATATATAAATATGGAATTATTTTGTATAGAAAATATGGGAAGGAAAGGAACATAAAATTAATAAATGAGATAGAATTTTTGTGTTACATCATGGATGCTGTAGAAGAGAAGATATGAAGGATGGCTATATCATAAAAATAGTGAAGCTGTGTTAGTAGAAATGAAAATATGGATGTAAAGGAAGGGATGGGATAGATAAGCGAAAGAATTAAAAGAAAAAATATGTATGTTTGATATGATCAGAAAAGTATTATTTCTTAACTGTGATTTGTTTTCTTTTGGTAATGGATTCTGTAAAGAAACTGAGAAGGTAGTTGTAAATATAAAAATGTGGATGCAAATAATGTATAGTTTACAAAACAATGTAAATAAAGCAACCCTCTTTTCCATGTTACTTTAACTATATCTAGTAAAGCTAGGAGGTATTTGACATGTATCTTTTCAAATGGTGTGAACCCAGATGAGGCCCGATGTACTTTTCCTACAGCAAAAAGAAGATAGAGAAATATCTAGTCCCACTTTTCCCTTCCTCTGTCATAGCTTTCCTTAACATGGACTTCAGTCTTTTGGTAGAACATTCAGCTAGGCAGTCTACCTGATGATGTACAGAGATCTTTAGTTATTTTACCTTACAGAACTGGCAGCACTCATGAATTACTTTAGACATAAACAGGCAGACCTAATCAGTCAAAGTTATAGAGCATTCCTACCCTAGAAAAAAAAGCAGAATGGTTCTTTTGCTACATTATACTCTGTAAGAGTACTGCCTTAAGAATTTTTTTACATGGCTCAGTAATCACCAGGGTATACAAGTGGCCCTTACTATATTTTTGGAAGTGAACTTGTGGTATCTTTTGCTATTTGCCATTTGGTCGAATGGGACTTCTATTGTAAATAGGAATATTCAAATGGTTCCTGACGTTTGGGTTTGATATCATCTTCTGACATTCTGGGTAGGCAGCACAAATAAAAACCTAGCTAGAATCATAGCCTTGGTCATTTCCATCCACAAATGTCTCGCTAGAAGGTTTATGTGTTTGAATGTCATTGCAAGCATTTTGAAAGGCTTTGGCACTAATTACTCACTAAGTATGTGTTCCTTTTCTTTGGTCATGCTGTACAGCAAATCACTTTTTAATTCAAAGTTTGTATATGAAATGTAGCATTTCTGGTGAACTCTTCAGTGTACAGCCATGCTCTAGTCTCATTGTCTGTGCTCAGTGTATTGTCCTCCCACTGGGCTTTCATAAAATCAGTATGATTTGTCTGCAGGTCTCCCAGTACAGTGCTTGTTTTCCCTCAGGTTCTGCTGTAAACTGAAGGGTATAGGCTCATCTTTCACACAGACAGGTACCTTCCTTTCATTTAACTCTAGCTTCCTGAGTTCTTATACCTACTACTTTTTTCTGTAATTATAGGCATTTCTGTTTTAGTACCTGCACATATTTATTTTGTAGTTTTGATTACTGGATTTTCATTATCATACATGCTCATTTCTTGTACCCATGCCCTTATATTTGTGCTGTTGGAAACTTCTTGGTTCACAGCTTTGTCTTTACTAGGTCTGTACATCTCTGACAGCACATCAGGCTAAACTCCCCCTCCCACATTTTCTGTAGTTCTTTTAATTGGGGAAGGTGGTAGATAAAGCACTAAAGGCACTCGACACAGCACTTTGCCTACAGTAATTTGTTTTTCTACTTTGTTTATAGGGTACTCTCTTTTCTCCATGTACACACACTACTATAATTTTCTGGTTTCAATCAGTTTTGGGCTTGCACCCATATTGTGATTTAACTAGTACATTCAGGTTCCATTAGTCTAACAGCTCCAGCAGATCCTTTCCTCCCTCCCAGCAAAAGTACTGTTTTTATGGCCTAAAATTCAATGCAAAACATAGATAATTACACCCTTTGGGAAAATACCTACCCTGCAAATTACAACACTGGCAACACTCTCCTTAGAGTAGACCCAGTGGTAAGGGACTGGAGAGCTCAGGTTGACAGTAATCTGAATTTTGATCACCATGTATCTATGGTAGTGAGAAAATCCTTCTGTTTGGAACAACATATAAGTTATGGCATGGCATCTAGATCTAAAAACATCATAGTCACATTGTACTCAGCCCTCATTAGACCAATAATCAAGTACAGTGCACCCTTCAGTATGTACCTGACCAGGCACTTGTAACAGCTGGAATGGCCACAAATGTTCCCCACTAAAAGAATACATGGTGTAAATGATATGTCCTGTGCGGACTGCCTCAAAGCCCTGTCCCTATACTCAGTCTGCTATAGACTACTGAGGGGTGGTCTATGCCTAACCTACAAGGCATTCCTCGATCCAGTCCTGATGAATCTGATACACATTCACAAAACAAACAGCACCAGAATTACCTGATTTAAGGATCTAAACCTCGTCTGTGAGATAATCAAAACATGTTGGAGGAACAGGTATGTGTCTCGGAGATTATCCCTTCTCTGGAATAGACTCCCCATTCATGTGAAAGAGAACTCTTTCCTAAGCCAATTCAAAGGCAGTTTGGACTAATGGATGGGAAATCACAACTTCATCCTGGCCTGTTTTCTGTGGCCCTTGTGGATAGGGGCAGTTTGTGGATGCCATAAATCACAGGCATATACCAAAGCCATTCTAGCCCATGGGTATTGCTAAATGGGAAAACTAGGGCATGAATCGCTAAGCTGAAAAAGGCTCTAGGGCTGTTAGCCTAGTAGCATCCTACGATACTATGAATATTCTCCACTGTAAGTCTATTTTAGTTTTGTGTATGCTTGTTGTCTGATCCTCTTATATTAATTACAATGGAAGGTTTAAATGTTTTTCTGTGATATTTTAGGTTTGCAAGGAATGCTAGACCAAATGAATCAACGTTTGGAGCGATGCCAGCGTGCACTTCTCCATCATTTGGAAAAGAGGAGACTTTCCTTTCCACGGCTATTTTTCCTATCTTTGGAGGATACTCTGAACATTCTGTGTTATGGTGAATAGTTTTGTTTTACTGATGTTTCTATTCTTTTATTTTTTTAATATTTGATCAAGGTTATGATCAGAACAATATATTTAAACTGTAATTATCAGTAATGCCCTTTTATGTTGTGTGAATCCAGATGTAAAGTGTGGAAGGACTATTTACTGTGCTGCTTGTATTATTACATTTGTCAAACATAACTTAGTTCATTTTAAAAGCTGTGTTGCCTTTGAGTCTTAGTGTATTGAGGATGGCAGTCTTGTTCCAGTCATCAGCTGACTACATGTAGTTTATTTATTGTATTACTTATTATTCTTTGGTAACTGGGTTGGTCTTACTGGCTAGTGCCCATTTACAAAGAAAAATTCCGGAGAAATAACAGCATAAACTGTCACACAGGTATGATAAATAGAAGTAGAAACATTTGGAATGTAACATGGGTAAAAGTAAGGTATACATAATAATGCATAGGAATAGAAAACTGCAGACCTGATACAATTTGAAGTGGTTAAGCAATAAATTATATTCAAGTAAAGCACATTATATAGCTGGTTGTAGTGTAAGTAGCATCTGATCTAGTATGGTAGAAAAAATGAAATGCAGTGACATGCACACAATTCTACGATTGCATTTTAGAGTTCAAAACAAAGTACTTGTCCAATTTAAAAATGCCATTAGGAAAGTGAAATATTAGTTTAATTAGTCTAAGTGGTCAGCAGTTAGCTGCTATGACAAAGTCCTCAGGAAAAGTTAAGGTAGCATGGATATAGGAAGCCAGCAATGATACCATCCTGGGGGACATAGTGCTAGAGTTAACTTCAGTGTGCAAGGGAAACAGTGTGAGTTGTAAGGGGTGAAAATTAAGGTGTAGATACAAAGCCTAGATGTAGCCAGACATATGCAATGTGCATTACTGCATGCATTTTAAAAAAATAATTTATTTTGTGCAAACATATGTACTAGCAGTTAAAAGAAGTACATTTATAATGGTTTATGGTTATGTATTTTTGATAAGTGGAACAGGCATAGTGTACATAAACATGAACTCCCTGGAGTAGGCTCACTACATTTTTGAGAGAGGCTTTGTTTTGGGGAGCTGGTGAAAAATTCCTAAAATCCTGGTTAGATGCTAATTATTAGATCACTGTTGCAATAGCCTGCACTATATAGGTTATATCATAGTTTAGTTTATAGTTTAGTACTAAGCTAATTGCCCTTGCGAGCCATTTTAAGCCTAGCCAATTATCCCTTGTGAGACTCAAACCCTGCACCTTGTGTTTATAAGGCAAACACCTTAGCCATTAAGTCACCCTCCCAACCCATAGGTTATATCGACCCAAGTGTATCACAACTGGCCAGGATATAGATCTTTAGGGCACCTTCCATGTGACCTAGCCACTGAAGGGCTCGAGGAGAACTGAATTAAGAAAGTAGTTCATTTTTTGAACATCTGCTGTTATGGTAAGTTAACTCACATGACTGTAGTTTCCCTGATACAATGTTGTAGTTCGTGGAGTTAGGTGATGCCACACCTTGTCGAATTAGTGGTGCCCTGTAGTCACTGTTTAAGTAAATAGGTGAAACTGTTTCCATTCTGGACATTACAAATATCAGGGCCAGGTAATAAAGTATGAGGCTTTTGGAAGATAAGTTAATATACTTTTTCTACATCTATTTATGGCCTTTTTGATAACTTAAAATGCTTACATTAGATGATCCCACAGTTCTGACTAACTGGTGCCAGATTACAAGGTAGGCTAAGACAGGAGCAAGGTTGTTCATAAGTTTATGTGAACTACATATGATGAAGTAACATCCTATCTTCAAAGTTCATCCATCCAGTCAGCAGCTCTATATGATTTTGACAGTATTTTAGATAATATTGTCAGAGGTGTTAGCTATGATTAATGAACCGTACAGCACATTTGAAGTTAGCATAGCTTGGGAAATGGTGACTTTAGTTTTGATTGTGAGCTGGTATTTGATCCCAGACAGTGCGCTAGATTTTTGGTATACCGGATTTGGATGCCCGGGTACTTGTAACTTTGTATAGTGTAAGAGTGTCCTTTGGAACATTTGAAGAAAAATTCTGCAGCCTAAAATTATTTGCAAATAGCAGAACATTAGTTTTGGTTTAATTTATTAGCAGTCTACTATCCTTTAATTACAATATAGTTTCATGGCTTAAAAGGCTAATGCCATTGCAATTTACAAGAACATTTTCATTTCTATAGTACCTCCAGATTTTGGGCAACTCCTATAGCACAAAAGATGGACTGTTCCTGTTGGTCAATTTTCCATGCAGAGCATACTACTGTCAGAATGGCGTTTACATTTTTACCATTCTCTCCACTGCTGGACCTTCTTTGGTGAGGTGCTTGATACTGATCCTTAGCAGCTATTAAATGTTGAATGTATATTTTAAACACCTTAAAATGATTTAACAAGATTCATACATAAGTGAGCTACCTCACTCAGAATCTTGTATACAAACTTGAACAGTGCTCCAGCCTCAGTAACATCCTCTAGTGGTACTCCTCATCCAGACTACTTTGATCCACTGACAAGCCAGTTCTGCTCATTACTGAATACAGTACTTCTGCCGGCAGCTTCTTGTACTCTTCCTCTGTTGCCCAAATATGGAATTCTAGCCCTCTCCCTCTAAAGCAAACATTCACATCCCAAGCCTGTAACTTTCACCTCATACGCCATCCGATGAACTCTTGGCTAAGCTCATGTTCAACACCTAGTTCATTTAACATTACATCTGTTGCTCTCCTACCATTTTCATTTTCAGTAATACTGCCCGCAACCATTATTAATTTTCTTTTCTCTAAATGTTGTTTTGCAGTTTTCTGAAACTATTGTATCCTACTGAAATGTTGATCATACTAAATTTGCTAATATTTTGAGAATTTTAACAAAATTGTGGTTGCATTTTCCAGATTTTGTACTTTTTCCTTCTGTGGAGCTTTTCTCCCTGGGCCTCCACTGAAAAGGGATATTTTAGGCCCAGCTGGACCATCCTGGCAAGCAAATGCAGTAAATATATCTAAACTTCAAGACAGTAATGGAAGTGGTAAGCAGAGTCTTGATTTACTAAGAAACTTCAAAGCATAGCTTTTTCAAAAGTGGAGTGAAAACATAATGGAGTTGCAGTGTTGAATCTGTTGGTGAATCATTGATCTCCTTTGAGTATGTCATAGGTGTCCTGCTCACACATTTTTTAGACAGGTTTATCCAAGTGGCTTTTCAATGAATCTTTTAAATCTCACTTTATTTTACTGCAGTTACTTGGATTATGCAAGCCAGCAGTGCACTTTGGGTGTTATTTTATTTTCCCACTGTAGTGTGACTGTGTAATTGGTATTGATAAATATGTTATGACAGTGTGGGGAAACATTATCCCTGTACACATGAGATGCAGAGGGCTTGCCCCCCTGGCAAAAAAAGAAAAGAAAATAATTTTGTGCTTTTTTTAAAAATATTTTTCAATTTACATTTCTCATTCTTGAAAAAATAAGTTTTAACATAACTTTTTGTGTTTCTTAACTGAATATAAGGAAACTGTTATAAGCACAGACACAAATGGTAGATAACGCCTCAGCTATCTTCCACCAAGTTGTATGATGGCATTCCTTCAGAGTTCATAGAGTTCATGTTCACCTTTGTCTTGTCTAACCCAAACTAATTAATTATAGGTGTATTTGCTAGCATAGTCAATGAAGAGCCTGTAGCTCTTGTAAAAAATATCAACTGTTTTATAAGGGGACTTTTGTTTACTCACCTCATTACCTTTGTGGCTTGCCATTTTGGACATACATTGGATTTGGTTTATCTAGCTACACGTCAGCCACTGGCCAGGTGGTAAATCTGGATTCTTGGCCTGATCACTGTCTGGTCCACTTTGATTTGAAACTTCCTTGAGTAGTGAGGAGAACGGTGCTGATGACCCAGGAAGACTAGCTTTCCCGCTGCATTCCTGCTTTGACTCCTTCACTGGACCATGTTGCTCCTTTTCTGCATTTTACCTCCCACCTAGGAGATCTTAGGCTAGAATTCCAGCATCAGCTCTTTTCTCTTTGTACAGCTAGACAATGAATTGAGCATTGATGGTATAATGCCTCATTTGTTTGAGGGTAAACTTAGAATGGATGAGCATTATACTCCTTAGCAGTTGGTTGTCTAATGAAAGAAGTCAACTATTTCTCATGGAGAAGTTCTGCTGTATTTGACTGACCAGCATTGCTCTTCATTGGGGTTGAAAGGACTAGCACTCTTGTCACCTGGAATATTCCTTTATCAAAGGAAGGTGAGATTACCTCTCAATTTTTTTCACTTAAGCTTGTCTTGATCAGATCTTGAGTTATGCCTCCAAAGGCCCCTGGAGATGGCTGTGGTGTGGTCAGAGCTATTAGATCTTAGTCTGGATTTGTCTGATTACTGCAACCTCATTTATTTAGGCTAAGATATGTACTAGATAATCTGCAGTCTTGATCTATAATTTACCAGACTTCCTCATTATCTTCTTGCAGAGATCTTTGTTTTTGTTAAATGCAGGTTTGTTTCTTTGGAGTGGAGTAGACCTTCATTATTAGATAATCACTATAATACCCTTAAACAATATGGGACATCCTGCTAAGATCAGACTCAGGTGAACAGCTTTACAAAACTTTTGATGTCTTTCCACATGCCTAGCCTCTGATATGCATGAGGGATGCAGAGAAAACAGTGGCTATGGCTCCAAATACTTCAGAACATTCTTGCCACCAAAGATCTGTGGTCTTCAGCAGATTGAGAGTCAGCTAACTCTTCATCAAAGATGGGCAGAAAAGTTAGCTGACTAGAGTTACCGTCGACATTAATAAAAAAAAAAAAAACACAAAGAACCGTTTTATTTTGTTGGATTTGATTTTAGGGCATATATGTTGTCATTAGAAAAAATTTCCTCAGACCTTCAATTTGTTATCTCAACTTTGAGAAAATTTGTGTGAAATTGTAATTTTCTTTTAAAACTAACTACATTTTACTTCAGTATTTTCTGTGGGACTTGTACTTTATTAGCCAGGGTGGTCTTTCATGGTGTTTTTCAACAGAAATCTACTCTTTTTTTGTCAGAAACTGAGACTGATCTTCTTATCTCCACTGACTGTTTAGTGGACACTGTACTTATCTGTAAGACAGTCTTAAGTCCCTGAGGGGATTTCCTAACACTTTTACTGATTTTTATTAAATCTTGGGAGGAAAAATGTACTGCTTGTGCATTTCTTTGCTCTGATGGGTTTGGACAAATGTCTTTGGTGATTGTGACTGAAATCTTTTACCTCGGTAACTGCCTTTTTAGTCTGAAGGTTTCATTGACTCTTCTTGCCTCCACCTTCTCTGTGGGAGACTTATTTCATGGTTAGAGCACGGACATGGGTTCTAATAAGACTATCAAAATGAAAAAAAAAATGTCCAAGAGGCTTCAGCCTTCAGGCTAGCTTCCTTCTTGGTTTGAAATGTTTAGCTCAGAAACCACCTTTTTAGTTTGGTGGTTTTTCAACTTTTGTGGTCTTCACTGTCTGTCTGTGAGACTTCATTCATGGCTAGAGCGTGGACCCGGATTATGCTAAATCTACACATCACTTCTTCCCTATGCTATAAGAAGAAAAAAATTGTCGGGGAGGATTCAGTCTTCAAGCCAGATTCCTTCTTGCCCAAGCTACTGAAGGGTGATACTGTGCTGACCATCAGTTGTTCCTCAGACTGCTTATCTACTTCTCCTGATCCCTCTGGTGTAGCTCATTGAAATGCCACTATGGACCAGGAATTAAGCACATCCTTTGCAGCTGTACACTTGCCCTTACCTGAAAAAGGGAGAATCACCCTTGCAGGCTTTGGGGAAGGAACTGGAGGATGCTTTTTTGTTAACCAACACTGAGGAACCTTACCCTGGGGTTACAGACTGTCCACCCAGATGCTCTCAATGGGGAGATTCTGCTAGAAAAAGAAAATACACATCCAGACATTTTCCTAATCCAGAGCAGATAGCTGTCTATGATCAACAGAAGGAATATTCTCAGAAAAATAACATGGTTTCTTCCCTATCAGATTCTGATTCCAGTTTAAAGGACAGCAGTTGGACTGTGACAGTGTATCTCATTTTCCATCACTATAGAGTGGAGATTCTGAGAGTGCTTCCTCAGATTCATCTCTTGAAGAATGTCCCTTTCCAAATATTATTGAAAATATGACGGTCTTTTTCAGTGGGAACAAATAAACAAGTGAATCTGAACAACGATATTATGTTTTTTACAGTGGATTTTCTTCAACCTGCACCTGCTTCTCCTGTTTTTCCAGCTTTAGAGGATGCCTTTTTTGCAGCCTGCACTTTTCCTACCAGCCAGACATCTGCTCCCAAAAAGTCTATTAAGTTGTTTAAAGTGCACCAGATCTATAAGTTCCTTTTTTCTAACCTCAGTGCAGTTTTTTGTCAAAATCTAACAGTCAAAATAACCTTATCACTTTTGATAAACTAGGAAATCTTTTGGATAAGTTTGGTAAAAAAAAAGTTTAATCATCTTCTACTTTGGCCTTCAGTCTAAGTTTTTGCTGTCACCTTATGATAATTTAAGGAATTTAATTACTGATACCCCTCCTTCAAATACTAAAACTTCTACACATTTTGTAGTATTTGCAATGTCTCAGGCAATCAAACATAGTTCAAAATGTGCTTCTGACACTGCCGATGTTTCCAGGGGTGCTGCCACTTCCTCCATTTTGAGAAGCTTTGCTAGGTTACAGTTTCAAAATTTGCTAGAATATGTTACAACTTAAATTTTAAATGCTTCCCTGGGTAAATAAGTGTTGTTCGTTCCTTGCTCTGTAGAAGTCCTTAAAGGTTCTGATTTAAAAGGGAAAGTTAATTCAGGTGTTTAACTAGATTTTTCAACCTTCCTTTCAAAAATATAACAATTTTTTCTGCCATTGTAGGTTTCTCTTTTTAAAAGTAAAATAAGCATACACAGCAATGTTAATGCAAGTAAGATTTCAAAAGGAAAAAAAGCAGTGGCAGGGAAGGTAAAAAATGAAAGGACTCTTCCAAAACCAGCCTCAGCCTAAAAATCATATTTGACCATATGACCCTCTGGATGTAACCCTCACCACCCTGGCAACCCTAGGTGGCAACTGGGCATCCCTCAAGCTTCTCCCCTTAGAGGAGGCAGTATTAAATTTTAATACCACATTTCTAACAATACTTGAGTCTAACGCCCCAAAAAGACAAATTAGAATTAAAACAAATATAGCACCCTGGCTAACAAAGGACACTAAATCCCTAATTAAACTAAGAAACAAAACCTGGGATATATGGCGCACAACCAAGTCCCCCCTCGACCGCATTAAATTTCAACAGCAAAGAAATCTGACCAAAAAATCTATAACCCTAGACAAAAAAAACTACTATTGTCAACTACAATACAAACACCAAAACAATCCCCAAAAATTCTGGGCCAGTTTAAACAATCTACTCCACCCAGGTAAAAGCTCAACTCCTACCCCAGAAAAACTATCAGATAAAATCCCAGAGGAAGTAGCCAATTCCTTTAATACCTTCTTCACGGACACTATACAATCCCTAGCCAACCAGCTGTCAACTACTTGCCCCCAGTTAACAGATATCACCCTAAAGTCCATACCCACCTTTAAATTTCAACCTGTCCCCACTGCCTATATATGCACACTACTGAAGAAACTAAAACCAACTACTCTCTCCGCTGACCTTCTCCCAGCCGAATATTTACAAAAAGCTGCTGATGTCATAGCTTACCCCATCTCGAAACTCATCAATCGTACCTTGGCCAAAGCCAAAATCCCCTCAATATGGAAAATATCCTATGTAATACCACTCCATAAAGGAGGCTCATCGACGGAACTGTCAAATTACAGGCCCATAGCTATATTGTCACCATTGGCCAAAATCATGGAGAAATGTGTACACAGACAGCTTCTTTACTATCTTATCCAGAACAACCTACTCTCCAGTTCTCAACATGGCTTTAGATCACACCATAGTACAACCACTGCTCTTCTCTCTTTTACTGACACAATTAACCACAACCGGAATAACAAAAAAATATCGTCAGCTCTCTTTCTGGACCTATCAAAGGCCTTTGATATGGTGAACCATCAATTACTTCACAATACCCTAAAAAATCTCCATTTAGACAACCAAACTCTAGAGTGGTTTCAAGCCTATCTCTCAGAGAGACAGCAAGCTTTACTCTGGCAGAACAGGCTCTCTAGCCTCCTATCTAATACCATAGGGGTTCCTCAAGGTTCCATATTGGGACCTCTTCTCTTTTCTGTCTTCATAAATGACCTCTACAAAGCCATCCCAGATGCCACCTGTATTCAATATGCTGATGACTCGACATTAGTTAGTTCTGACTCATCTCCAGTTCATTTATTATCAAAAACACAATCCTGCTTTACGGCAGTAGAGAATTGGTTACTGGGACGTCAACTTATTCTTAATCCAAACAAAACCAAACTTTTAATCTTCTACCCTACTCATAAGGTCATACCCACACCCTTTTCTATTCAATCCAAAAATGGGACAAACATCTCCCCAGACTCCTACACTAAACTACTGGGAGTTAACATTGACAATAAACTTAGATATGATACCCATATCAATCAGACTATTAAAACTGTTAATAAAAAACTCGGGTCGCTCTATCAAATAAAATCCTTTCTTACCCCAATAGCAAAAATGGCCACTGCCCGCTCCCATCTCCTCTCTACCCCCCTATATGCCTCCCCTATTTTTACAAATCTTAACATAACTGAAGTAAACAAACTAACACGTTGTTATAATCATATTGCCAGATTTGCAACTGGCATGCCCTACAGAACCCATCATTGTAGCAACCTACAAAACCTGGGTTGGATCGAATTCCCTAACCTTCTCCAGCAGAGCCAACTCATAGTAGCATTTAAAATTCTTAAACAATCTGACAAAACCCCTGCACTGAAAAACTTAATCAAACCTTACAACAATCTCAATAGTTTACGCTCCTCAAACAAGCTACTAGCTCAAACGGTAAAATCCAACAATTCAGGGGGTGACGCTCTCTTTGCCAATGCAATCGGAAAAATATGGAACTCCCTTCCACCCAGCCTCACCATCATTTCCTCCATAAAACTCTTCAAAAAGAGGCTAAATCACCACCTCCAGACACACTGGCTTTGCCAATGCATAAGCCCAGACTGACTCCACCTAAACCAGATTTTCCTCTTCCTTACCAGGTCTAACCTATGTAACCTCTACCTCTCTCGCATCTGTTTCCCTCTTATCTCCTCTTCCATGTAAATCTCTAGTCTTTGCTTCCTATACTAATACCAGATATAACTATCCTAAGGGTCAATCTAAAAGGAGAAAAAGTCTGTTATACTATGTGTATTGTATCTTTTTTATATATCTTGGAGTAATGTATTGAAATACTTTAAAATGTCTCCTCTTTTTTGTGTAAACTACCTAAGGAGAACAATCTGTATTCTATCAACATATTGTATACCTATTTGCCAATGTTGGAGCTTTTCTCCCCGGGCCTCTGCTGAAAATGGACATGTATCCAGTCGGACCTTCCCGGTCAACAAATGTAAAATAAAATAAATAAAATAAATAATAAACCCTTTAAATTGATCACATTGTTTAGGTCTTTATTATCCTTGGCACCAAATAACTTCATACATATGGGTTTTGAGAATCATGCTGTAAGGTTACAGTTGTCACCTTGACTTCCTTCCTTAGTTTCAAAGGATTCCTTCACATTGTCCGAATCAGACTGGGCTGTTTCCTTCTATCTTGAATCAGATGCTGCCTCAAAGTGTAATAAAATGGGTTCTCTCAGATAAAATGAGGAAAGCAGTTTATTCAAGAATTTTTCTAGCAGCAAAGAAAGAGGGAATCTGGAGATCTGTCCCAGACATTTCTTTTGTAAAGCTGTGCCTCATAGTTCCAAAGCTCAAAATGCCTTTTCTATAGTCTGTGTCTGATCTGTATTTTCCATTTGCTGTTTTGCCAGTTGTATTATCTGGAGCCTTGAGTCTTTTACAAAGTGCCTGGTTTCTATAATAGTATACTGCTGGTTGCTGCTCATTCACATTTTCTTTTATCTAGATGATTGTCTGATTTTTTTCTGATTCATTCAAAGCTTGTCAAGAATCTCTGGCTTGGGTGATCATTATTTCTCAACTTAAGATTTCAGGTGAATCTTTTCTCATTTATTCTCACAAGATAAGAGTTTCTATGATGTCTTCTAGATACAACTCTTATGCTGGATTTCCTTCCTCGAGACAAAGTGGAGAGTTACAAGGAACAGTTTTTAACATTTTCAAACTAGGCTGTGGCTTCTGCTAGAGAATGTCTCAGAATTCTAGGTTTGATGGTCTCAGCTATTGTCATGATTCCCTTGGCCAGATTCACATGAGGAGTATTCAATGTTTTGGATTCAACAACACAATTCTCTAAAAATACAAACCCCAGAGCTTTTTAAAAGGGAGTTAGATTAGTTTGTAAATCAGCTGTCTCTCAACCCACGTCTTTCTTATCCTTGCGAGCCCCACTCAGTCTGTAGTGATAGATGCTTCAGGGTTTGCTTGGGGAGCTGTGCCCAAGTAAATGAAAGTGAAGCATCTGTGGAACAAACAAGACAAGTTAAAATATATAAATGTCAAAGAAGAGATGGCTGTAGTAAATGTTGTTAAACCTCTGAACCATATTTGAAATCCAGGGTCTATGTTAGTAATCAAAGACAAAACCACAGTGATGTGGTACATAAATAAGCAAAGGGAATTGTGTATCCTCCTTTGCAGACTAGCTGTGGTAGTCTGGGACCTAACAACTCAGTTCAGTTTTCCCCTGTAGGCTACATACATTCTCTCAGAGCAAAATATGGCAGACAAGCTGAGCTGGACCAGGACAGACCCTCACAAATGGATGCTACACTGGGAGGGTCTTCTAGGAATTGATCAATCTGTAAGGAACTCTTCACATAGATCTGTTTGCCTACAGTCAAATTAGACAGTTGAAGAACTTTTGCTGTAGGACTCTTTTCTGGCTAGCCTGGAAGACAGATGCTTTTTTTGTTGATATGGATGGGAATGTTTCTGTATACCTTTCTTTTGATAACCAGAGTTCTCTTTAAGATTCAGAGGGACTCTCCAAAGATAGTTATGGTGATTCCCTTTTGGCCCAGGCAACAGTGAATATTTATCATTCGCACTACCTCAGTGACATATGGGTTCTGTGCCTGCACAAACCCACACTGGCTACTTTCCAGAGCTCATAATTCCCTTCTCTGACTCCCTTGACAGAGGATAAGCTAAACCCCTCAAATTAGGGGAAGTTGTCCATTTTTTTAATGACAGCTGTTGGAATAACACAGTTGAATCTCCTCAGTAGCCTGCATTGGCGGATTACATCTTCCAGACTCAGATAAGATCCCTTTGGGAATTTCCCTCCCTTTATTTTAATATACTTACTATTTACTACTACTGTTAACTCCTCTAGGAATTCTAATTTACTGTGGCATTTGTATGGTTAATCCTGTTTTTAAGCAGTCATGGGGCTTATATAATGTGTTTTATGACTTATTCTGAGAAAAAGAAGTTATGTGGTATTAGCTGAACGTTACTGACTGCTTCATGTATGTAGAGTAGCAATTTAATTGAGCCTGTTATTTCTGTTGTTTGTCTCCTTCATTTTGAAGTTCTGACAGGCAAATATTGCATTTTTCACTTAGTTCTGCATTTATATGATATTTACTACTGAATTAACAGTGGTATTGACATTTTTATTGCAGTTTTACTGCACATTATTTGCATTTTCTGTGAAAAATTTTTCATTTCTGACAAGAGATTCCAAGTAAATTTGTATTTGTGCTGTTTTTAAAAGTTTATATTTGATTTAAGGGCATATATTTGATTTTGGCACTATTTGGATGAATGAATTTTACCTGGTATTGTGACTGAGTGTACTGTTATTTACTACACTGTGCAGGTTGTAGAATAAGGCTTAGTACAATTTAAGCTGTTTTTGCTATATTTTATGCAGTTTAGCCCTATCTGCTTGTTTCTATCATTTCTGACCTTAGTCAAGCCTAATAATGTCAGTGTGTTATTACGGCTGGTGTTTTTTTTTTCCTGTCTAGGTGGATTCTGATATGGCTGTCCCCCAATCAAATCCAGTTGCATCTAAATGAAAAATCTCAATAAAAAGTTACCACAGCCAATGGTTTGTGAATCTGTTTTGCCTTATGTTAGGCTGCAGACCACTTACCTTTTCCCCATCACCTTCTGGTGTGAGCCTGCAGCTCTGTACGGTATGAGGGTCAGATTAATCCTGCAGGGCTGTTTCAGTACCTGGTTCAGGTATTGGAGAACAAAGCCCATTAGGTGCAGGACAGGTCCAGGATAAGGGATCCCCTACCAGACATAATACTATGTCTGCAGATATTTTGTTCAGTAGTGTAGTTCACAGTGAGAAGAAACAGAAACTTCACCACACTATTGGCAATCAAGTTATTACCAAGTGTAAGACTGATGTATTTTCCTTAGCTAAGAGTGTTTTATAGTCAGCTAATCTAATCTCAGAGGCTATGCTTCTATTCAGAATGACTATGGGGCTACCACCTCTACAAATCAGTATATGGCTGCAGATTTTATTGGGGATTCTGATGCAGATTATAGTGAACACTCTGAGTCCATCCAATACAATTCTTTGGAAGGTGAAAAAACCCAAGCAGGTGTTCACCTTTCCACAGATGCTATCTATTTAGGTTTAGATATGTATTTGACTGAAAGCAATCTGGGCGTGCACCAGAAACTGACAGTTTATAGTCTTACTGATGATGACATTCCAAATGTTTTGGCTGTTCCTTTACCAGCCATAGACGATGTCTATAAAACTGCATGTAAAATCCATTTGGTTAGTGAACCGAACCAGTTCATAAAAAGGTTATGAGGAAATAGAAGGTGTATTCTGATCTTACAACTCTATTTGCTCCTATCACAACTGACCCAGCTGCTGTTTCTTCAGTTGCCAACTCTAACAAGAGCGCCTTGGCTTCTTCTCACTCTGCACCTTCTGAAAAAATGGGAAGTGGTTAGAATCTCAGGAAAAAAAATTGGATCAGTAATGTAGTCTTTAGAATTTTAAATTATCAGGGCTTCCTGTGAAAATTTGCTTTGCAATGTGCGTACAATTTAGATGCCTTTGCTTTATCTTTTCTTGCAAAACAGAAGTGATATATGAACATGGCTTGAGGAGTATCTTGGAAGGTGCACACACAGTTTCTAGAAATGCAGTAGCTTCTGTTGTATTGAGAAGCTATGCTTGGTTACATAATCATAATTTTCTGAGGATTTAAAAAGTGAAATTTTGAATGCTCCTTTGAATTCTGAATTTGTGTTTGGTCCTGCTGCATCCAGAGAATGGAATGATAAAGGTAAATTGATGCATTTGGTATTTAAAATATTTCATATTCCCAATTCCCACCTAACAAGTTATTCAACTTAAATGGGCAGAAGAAATAGAAATTCCAGCTTAACACGAGTCAGGGTACCAAGAGAAAATGCTAGGAGGATAATGCTTCCATTCCAAATAAAATGGATTCCTTTCCCAAAACGAGATCATTCCTGTGCTAAAGAATTACTCTGTCAACCCTAAGGGCATCCCTTCATCCTGTCCCTCCTCTTCTTTCACATTCTCCAGGCTTTTGCTGAAGCAGCAGTTAGGTCACAAATAGTCTTAGAGAAATTGGTGCTGACAATAATTCAGAGAGGATACTCCTGGCAGTGGACAAAAAAAATCCTCCCCTTTCAGGGTAGTAACCTAACACCCACCAGACCAGACACATCTGTTCTGTTCAGTACCCATTCACAAGTTGTAAACTGGGATTATAGAACTAGTTGCTGTACACAAAAAGAAAAATAATTTTACTATAGAATACTTTTGGTACACACAAATGAGCTATTATGGAGACCAATATTTAGATTTGTTAAACCTAAATACCTTTCTGAAAGTACCCAAATTCAAAAATCTTACCATGCAGACAGTCCTACCCCTTCATCTGGACCAATGTTTCATGGTCACATTAGATCTGAAAGATGCTTATCATCACATTCCAATTGCTCCCAACTTCAAATTCAACCTACAGAAGTCCTATTTCACACCCTCAGAAATAACTTTCTTCCTGAGATGTATGATAGACATAGAAGAAGAATAGCATTTCTAAAATAAGACAAAGTCCTGAATTTCCAAAAACATCAGGGACTTTTCTTTTCAAGAAGCTGTATCCACAAGCAAGTTTCTCAAAATAGACCTCATGCATCAATAATCCTCATGATACCACTGACCAGACTCCACAAGAGAAAGATCCACTGGTATTAAAAAAAATTGTTTGATCTAGCATCTGCATCCCTTACAGTTCCAGACACTAGTGTTGGAGTTTGTGTAACAAGAGTTACAGCGATTGAAGGATCAGATACCTCTCATTACAGACTTACCCTTCTCCCTCCAGATGCCAGGTCAGTCAGTCTGGTCAGACTTGTTAGATCTTGCATGGGAAACAGTGGCCAGGGGAATGTAATTGCAAGGTGAATGGGATCCTTCTGGTACTATGAAGCATATAAACATCAAGATATTAGCAGCAATTCAGGCTTTAAAAGTTCTTCAACACTTATAGTCACCAGGTCACTTTTTAGCAGTTACAGACAAAACCACAATCATGTGGTACCTGAACAAACAAGGGAGTACAAGGTCATACCGTCTTTGCCAGTTGGCAGTGATGACGTTGGGCTAGCCTTACAGGATTCTCTGATGTTTCAGGCCTCAAACTTCCCATCAGAGTAAAACATTGGCAGACAGACTAAGCAGATCCAAGACAAACCCTCAAAAGTGGAACATCAGAGCAGATGTGGGTGTGACCTCAAGTAGATCTGTTCACCCCTTTCAAAACAGACAGATGGAAAAATTCTTTTTGACACATCCTTGTAGCCATGCATGGAGTACAGGCACATTCTCGTTCCCTTGAATGTGAATTTTCCTTTATGCATTTCCATCCTTTCTACTAAGACTCAAGGTGATTCTAAAGATTCAGAAAGAATTACCACAGATCCTTGTGGTGACCCCATTTTGGCCCAGACAGAACTGGTTCTCCTTTTTAATGGAATTGGCTAAAGGCAAGTGTTGACTGCTGCACCACAACTTAGATCTATTTCAGTTGACAGCCTAGATGATTCTGTCTTGATATGTTGTAGGCACTTGTTCCATGAGGATGTGTGGCAGGTATTGAAGGAGGCAAGAAAACCTGCAACTAGAAAATCTTATGTTTATAAGTGGAAGAGGTTTTCTAGGTGGTGCCTAAACAATAACAGGGGCCCTTTATGGTGTATAACCATCTGGTTTTAAAAGATTTGTGTGGGCTACTCAACAGTGGCTTATCTTATGCATCTCTCAAGGTGCATCTCTTGGCCATCTCAGCTTGTCTGCCCATGGATCCCCTCTCTTTTATCTTTTTTTTTTTTTTTTTTTTTTTTTTTTTTTTTATGGTCAAACAGTTATGAAATGACTGTTACACTTGAGACCACCTTGAAAGCAAATTCCTCCTCCTTGGGATCTCTACTTTCTTCTTGAAAAATTGACCTTATCTCCTTTTGAACCTGCTGTTGGAAAACTATTTTGCTTATTGCTCTGATATCTGCAAGACAAGTATCTGAGCTGAAAGCTTAAACAGTGGGCCAATCTTATATGATTTTCCACAAGGACAGGGTTGTTTTACCACTAATACATCTTTCAGGCCAAAAGCTTTTTTGAATATACCCAAAGTCAAGGCATCAATCTGCCAGTTTCCTTTCTGGAATGTAAAAACAGAAGTGAGAAGATTCTGCATACCTTGGATGTGCAAAGGCAGCTGAGGTACTAACTTGACAGTACTAAGCACTTTGGGAAAGCTGAACAGCTATTTATTTCCTATTCTGTGGCTAAGAAGGGTTAACCTGTCTCTAAGCAAGTGACTGCTCATTATTTCTCAATGTCTGTTATTTTTTATAACTCTAGCCATGATAAATCTATTCCAGACAAGGTTAAGGCACATTCCACCAGAGCCTTATCCTCTTCAGTAACGTATATCCACCTTCCATTGTTATCCTTCTCTGAAGCTAATAATGACCAGGTCAGTGTTTTGTGTATTGAGTGTTACATCTCATTTTGCTGAAATTGCCAGACTAAAGTATTCTCTTCCCTCTCAGTGTTTCATTAAACTACTTTCATACTTTGTATACAGTTTCATTTCTTGTAGAAAAGATATGTACTTGTATGCTTTTTATCTTCCTGAGTATAATTAATTTTTTCACAGAGGAAGATAGGTCTTTCACATTCCAGGATAAATACCTAAGTCCTATAATTTCTTCTTTGTCATTATTCTTATTTAACACCTCCTCTGGGATGGAGTACACTCTGAAGGCCCTCAAATAGCTTCTATTTCTTAACTTCCGATAACTATATGTATTATATTACTACTAAAAGGCAAGATTATTGAACACCCCTATAGGTGGGGAACTTAATGAAGAAATAAGCTGTTTTTAATATGAAGAACAAAATAATTATACACCCTCAAGAGTTAAACTGTTTACAAGGAACTTTAAGCTAATTGAATGTTATTCCTTATAAAACTGTTAGGTTTATGCCCATCCTTCCAAAGAAAACAAACAGGGTATCTATTCCTTGCCAGAACTGTCTATTTTACTTGAATTCACTATTTGATCACTTAAAACCTTGAATCTGTTCTGCATTTGGACCTGGGCATTAAATAAATAATATTTAGCACCTTGATTATTCACTCCTATCTAAATTTCTGATGTCACCTCCTGCATCCTTCCCTTTCTTTTATTTAGGAGACTTGGTGGGAGATTAAGATAAAGAGGGATTTGAGCCTTTATCTACTTCTGTATCCCTTTTCTTTATAGTGGTCTTCATGTTGCTTTCACAACTTGCACATAAGAATGTTCTACTCCTTGATCTCCTTCATCCTTGCTTTTTAAGAATTCTTCTATTTTTGCTGGTGAAGTAAAAGAATATGAGAAAGTTCCATAGGATTAAAAAAAAAAAAAAAGCATTGCCAGAAAGCATAATTGGAAGGCAAACCTCATATCCCTGCAGTTCCTAAAAGATGGTGCCAGTGCTTTCCTTTTAGCAAACAAGGCTGCACTATAGACAGGTGCAACCCTGGCCTTTGTCCTGCATTCACAAAAGCTGTTCCTTCTTCCCTTGCTTTCCTCAGCACTGCTTCTTGGTCATTATAATCTAAAATTTAACCATCATTTGTCTAGAAGCACCCTTTAATCTCTTCCTTGGATTAACTCTATGGGCTGTCTCTCTAATAATAGTATATTGTACCTTTAAAAAAATGCATTAATTCCTTCCTTAAAAATTGAATCAGATCATCTCCTTCCAGGGATTCTAGCAGACTGGTTATTTGGACGTTGCTTCATTGTGCTGTGTTTTCTATGTTGCCCATCTTATTCTCAAGCACTATGGTCTCCATTTGAACGAATTGTATGGCTTGTGAATGGATTGTGGAAATGGAGCTTTGCTGCATTAACTCAGTCTGCCGCTTTGTGAGTGCTTGCTGAATACTGCTTAGCTGAACATTGTGACAGGCAATGGATGACTTAATTTGCTGTACATCTACAACAGATAGAAGGTAGAAGAATGTTTAAATTGGGAAGGGCCAAAGATTAATAGGGGAAAAGAGTAAAGAATTGGGAGAAGTGGTTAATAAAGGAGGTTTTTACTTTTGCAACAAAGAAGGTGAAATATTGGGGATAACTTTTTGAGAATTTAAAAATTAAAAAAAAAAAACAATGTTGAAATATATTAGAAGAGGTACAAGACATGGGCTCCTATCATGTAGTCAAACTTTTACAAGTTCGAACCACATATGGTCGAGACCATATGTTCAAATTTGTAAAAGTTCGAGCGTTTGAAAGAGGGGTGTGGGGGGTGCAGGGTGGCTTGCCCCCCTGCTTACAACAATTTATTTTTTTGTCCGTTGTATTTTTATTTTTTTTTTACATAGTCAAAGTTCTGTAACTTCAAATATAATGGTTCGACCATTAGGTATTCGGAGTTATGGAACTTCGACTATTTGATATAGACCCCAAGACATAAGTGATTATGGAAGTTGTTTAATTAAGAAAAAAGTGTATTTAATAAACACTGTTATAGTTACACTAAGGTATTTTTAGATCCATTAGAGTACTTCCTGGAGAATTAGTCAAAGATTTGTTACAGATAGTATTCAGTATTTTATGTGAGTGAAGGCTGAACCCAGTAAATAGAGAAATAATATATAGTAAATAGAGAAAGAAGACTGAATTTAAAAAATCCATTTGTGTTTTGGCCGCATTATGTTTGCAAGAGATTTTGAAAGGTAGGAAGTTTTGAAAGGATAAAATTGTAACATGACTGTTAGAATCAAAATGTAAAGAATTATGGGAAAATGAAATGTAAAAACAAAAAAGAATTAAGAAACAAAAGGAGACATTCTAGAATAGGAAAGAAAATTGACAGAACAGAAGATTGTAAAGAATGAACCCCCCCCCCCCACAAAATGTAAAAAAAACAAAAACAACAGGGACACTACCGACCATCTAGACCAAAGCTTTAATACACAAAAACATAAATACTGAGTGCTTTCTTCTAAAATGACTTTTTCAGAGTAAATGGGGAAGTCAACCATAATACAATGCTTATGTTATTAACTTAAAGAACCATACATGAGTTTAAAATAAATGAAGAAATAAATGAATGGACTAAGCGTTCCTGCCTAAACTATAAAACTAAAATATATTTACACATGGCTGGCATATGATCATACAGCCAAACAACATATAAGGGGGGGGGGGGTTACTAGGAATTAGAATTAGACAAAGATTTGTCACACATAGTGTTCAGTATTTTATTGGAGTCAAGGCTGAACTTACCAATTCTATGTTGTGTTCTGGCATCATGTTTGCAAGGGATTTTGAAAGGTAGGAAATTTTGAAAGGATAAAATTTTAACATGACTGTTAGAATCAGCATATAAGGAATTATGGGGAAAATGAAATGTAGGAAAAAAATGAAAAGAAACAAAAGGGGACATTCAAGAATAGGAAAGGAAATTGACAGAATAGATGATTGATTTTGAAAAGATAGAGCAACAACAGAAAATATTGCATGAAGAAATTATGGTATAGTTTTATTACACCGATCCCTGGGTGAAAATGGAAAAGGAAATAAGCAACTGGGAAAAGAAGGAGGTTTGCAGAATGGAAGGACGCTCAAGATTTTGTTGTGGAGATTAATGATCAAAGAACTACCTGTAAAGGGTGAAATGAAGTCTAAAGCACTAGAAAATAGGATGTATATTAAATGTAATGGCTTAACAATGGAACATATATTTTTGGAATGTCTCAGAGTGGTTAAATTATGGAAAACATTAAGAAAACTAAGGTGTTGGAAAATGTTAGAGGAGGTTGAAATGGAAAACATTCCAAGTGGGTATTATAATCAAGCTGATGAAAAACAAAATCAAGATGAAAAAGATAAAATATAAATTATGCATGGCACTAATGTATTAAATATGGCAAGTAGGAACCAAGTAAATACTGTTTAATACAGTGTGGTATGCAGGAGAGATTATTAGAATAATAAAGCTGTGCTTATTACAGATGGGGGTAGGAGTGAAACAAAGGGAATATGTTATAAATAATTTTTTTTAATTTTATGTGCTTTTTTAAAGTGTACATTTTTTCATGTATTATTTAGTAAAGTTATGCAATGTTTAATTTTATGGTAGAAAGGATAATGAGATGCTTTAATAAAGAAGCCCTACTATTTTTGAAAATTACAATTGGATCTTTTGCATCCATCTAAGCTACCATCAAATCAGACGGATGGAGCCTTGGTCTAAAATTATCACTGTTCTGTACCTCAAGCCACTTAAATGTCTCATGTGAAGTTATCACTGTTTTGTACCATCAAGCAACTGTTAAACGTTGGAGATGTTGCAGCATTACTCAGGTCAACAGGGATTATTAGAGAGATGGTAAGTCTTCCATAATCTGAAGATGAAGAAACACTGACATTCACTATGTTGCTGTCTTCTTGCTACTATCCTCTGTTCATAGATTTTGACATAATTTGCATAGAGCTGCATGATCATGCATTCAGTTGCAGGGACCTTCTAGCGTGTATATTTTGAATGCAGGGTGGATAAAAAAAAAACATGCATCTGACTGAGACAGACTATTTTAGGGAGACTGCTGGATGCACATAGTTACTGCATTTGTTTGTGTTTAGTTACAATCTAGGATTGTGTGATTAGTGTTCATATCATGGTTTTACAGTCGCACAGTTTGCTTAAAAAAGGGGTGGGACATATAAGGTACTGAGTATGGGCCGGACTTGGTGGTGGGACATACAAGGTACTGAGTATGGGTGGGACATGGTATGTGCACTAGATCCTCATTCATACCTTAATTGTGCCTCATTGGTGGTGAAAAATTATTGGACGTACTTATGTAGCGTGGGATGTGGCATCTCTTGTGTGACTTTGAAGAGTAACTTGTGGCATCCCAAATCATAGATTGTTGGCAGAGAGAATTGAGTGTATGTCAAAATGGTTGTGAGAACTGTTTTTTTTTCCAGCTCATAAGATTCATGTAGAGACTAACTAAAAGGGGTTGACTTTCTTTGCTATTAGTCCCTCCTTTGAGGGGGATTCTGTTTATGGGTAACCTCTCTTGGCATTCCCTGATGAAATGAGTTTGAACAATGGTATATTAAGGAAACAGAATATCACCAGTCATGAGTAAATTGCAAAATCCTGTTTCTGCTTTGGTCTGTCCATCAGTTCTGTGGTAACACTTGACTTGCATGGATGATTGAGGGGCTTATGTTCTACAATGTATTGCAATCTATAAATTCAGAAGATGACTGGAATCAGGATCCTTTATGCTGGAAAGGGTTACGTTCTATCTCCCTATGTTTGCTTTTTGAGTTGTAACTGGATTATAGTAGACGTTTTCCTGTTAATGTAGCTAAATTTAGAAATGCACAGGGGATGATTCTACAACCTACCAATTCTATGCAGTGTACCTGAAACAGTGGTAGTGGCATTATTTGCCTAGAGTATTTCCATTGAGTAGGTAAGATTATGTATTTTCCCCCTTTCCATGTTGTTACTAGTATTGCAGCTACCTGGATATCTGTATGTTCTTGATTCAGTACTCACATCCATAGTATCTTTAGGAGCTTATGTGTTAAATAGCTTAGCTCCTCACATCTGCTAGGTAGATTTTATGTACTATGGTGGCCTTTAGCACATTGACATATGTTTGTTTTCTATAGCCATAACAATGATACTTATTGACAATACTACTTTTATTACATGGAATATTGGGGGCTAGGGATTACATATAGCAGGAAGGTAATGGTGGACTGTTGCATGAAAGACAGACTCTAAGTTCCTTTCCCACAAGAAACTAAAGCTTCTAAGAAAACTGATTATTTATTGAAATGTTGGAAGAGATAGTGGTTAACTAGCTATGCAAAGTCTGTAAAAATTGAGTGGCCATCTAAGTAAGTTAGGATTTACTTCAGCTGGAAGTAAGTTAGGATTTACTTCAGCTCCTTCCAGCTGAAGTAAATCCTAACTTACTTCCAGCTGAAGTAAGTTAGGATTTACTTCAGCTGGAAGGAGCAGAGGGTAGATGTTTTTAGACTACAGTTCAAGAAGCATCAGGGAGACATGATCAGGCTAACTTCTGTGGGCCAAATGAAGATGCCAGAGCCTTCTTGAGGGATGTGTGTGGTGCTGCCCATGCTCTGGATAGTAGGGAATTCCATGTCCTAGCAGTGGTATATATGGATTTTAATACATTTTCTGATAGTTCTTTTGGGAAGCTCCCATGAGGGGAGGGTTTTGTTACCCAAAGTGGCCAGATTTCTATTTTAAGTGATTAGTTCAGAGAGGTCTGGAGGGTTTAAAATTCAGAAGTAAAAGCTTAGGCTTGTTTTCATCCAGGACACATGGGTGGTTAACAAGCTTAATTTCTGTTGGTGAGTCCTAATTTAGATGATGCAGGGACAGCATCTGAATTCTAGTCAGTTCTAGTCAGTCTCCATAACGGACCACAGCCAGGTTACTCTCTAGTAATCAGTGAAAAATGCTAAGCAATGGAAATTAGATGTATTATTTCTCAGGTGCAATGAGGATGTGCAACATCTTAGGGCATGAGCTGATGAGTACCAGAGAAAATGACAGGCAAGAGGTGTCCTAATGCGCACTAGGAGGTGTTCACATTATAGGTAAAGCAATAGGCATGTTTCAGGACTCATATGCTTAAGTAGAGGAAGGAGACACTTTCAAGTTATTTATGAAAAGCAGGGAAAGAGGTAGTTCTTTAGTTGTTGTCTAAAGAACTTTGTGTTTTAAGCACTCTAAAACTGAGAGGAATAGAATTCTGTTTTTTAGATAGATAGAAGTACAAGAAATCCCCCATGGTGATGTTTGGTTTGGATACAATCAGTGGCATTTTATCAGTAGAGCAGAGTAGTCTGCTTGGTGAATAGTCATGGAGGATATTATTTAGACTTGGTCATTTGATTCACATATGAGTTTGTGGGTAGTTACTAGCAAGATAAGTAGTGCTTACGTTCTAGCCAATGAAGTTGCTTAAGCATGCTGCAGTGGTGAGATCTAGCATGTTGATATGTGGCAAATGTGGCTTCTTTGTCTTTGTTGTACCATTGCTCCGATAAGGAAGGATGAGTAGATTGTAGGTTAATCAGTGTGGAAGCTGCATATAGTAGTGTTGGAATGTGGAAAGATGAAGCAATGCTTTTCTTTGCATTTTCTGTTAGGTATAGTTTGACCATTTAGGGAGCTACAAGTTTTTGATGCACTTTTTGTGGTGGTCAGTTTTCAGGTTTTCATCAATAATGACCCATAGTTGTTTGGCATGACTTACTAGCTCATAGTATGGTTGGAAGAAGATGCTGAAAAATTATTTTTATGGTCAGATTGTTCCTTTATGGTAAATCAGATCAGTTTGGATTTTTTAAGGTTAAGGGGTAAGTTGGTTAGCTAAGTCTCAATGTGAGATCCTCTTGGGTAAGCTTTTACAGTTTAGCCATACTGTTAGCAAAACAGATGAGCACTGAATCATCTACTTATTATATGATGGTGGATTGAATGGATGCTAAGTGCAGGTAATTTATGAATGCATTGAAATACAAGGGGCCAAGGATTGATGCCTAAGGGACAAGTGTGCTAGAGAGAAAGGAAGACATGTCATCTTGCTATCTCACAGTCTGCTGTTTACTTGAGATGTAACTGAAACCAGGATATTGAAAGTTAATGCAGAAGATGGGTAGTATAGCAGTTTTTGGTGTGAGCATGTGTCAAAGACTTTAGACAGATCTAGAAATTGTTGAGACCAGACTGGCTTTGTTAACAGTGGTTGTGAAGCTTAGGAGGGCAATAGTGGTGCTATGATAATCTTAAAAATCATGTTGTTGAGGGAACTGAAATTAATTGTCAGTAATATACATAAGAAATGAGACTGAATACATTTCTCATGTATTTTTGACAGAGGAGATAAAATGGTCTATAGGCATTTAATTGGATAGGTCAGTAGAGTTTCCCCTTTTGTAAGGGTATTAGGTAAGATTTTTTTCCATGAGTGAGGACATAGCCTTTCTTAACAGAATGGGTTAGTAACATGAACATTGGATATGCCAGATGACTATCAGTTATTTTGACGTATTCATCTGGCTATCAGAGGCAAGGCTTGAGGGTTTCAGAGAACTGAGAAGTTTTATTTTATAGTGCCAGTTGAAACAGAATGGAGTAAGAGAGTTTGAGTGCAGTTTGTGGTATGGAATTGGTGAAATCATCGGTAGAGGTAGAGGAGTTAAGAAGGATGCCTATGGGTAATCTGACAAGGGTTTAGTAGTTGGATAATGGTAGATAAAACATATTTGGAATTTTTCTGATTTGCTAACTAAACTCTTGTACAGTCATTTTATTCTGTAATTTGACCTTCTTTATTGTACTGTTTCTAAGATGCCTGTACTTTAACATATATACAATATATACACAGGAACGTCAATATGACATACTGTTACACATTGCAAGAAATACATTGAATCATCAGAGTAATCTAATACAATTAAATTAAGAATCTTAGTATTTCAATATCAACATTTCAAGGCTTATCCCAACAACTAAAAGTCTTAGTATGATTTGCAGATCTAATTGTAATCACTTCTTTTTTAGTTTTACATAGCATTGTTGTTAAATTTTAAAATTATTTTAATATACCAAGTTTGATTTCCATTTTTTGTAATTATTTTTCTAGCTACTGCCAGAAGACTCCAAAATATTTTTGTTTGGCTTTTACAGATAAAGGAAGTGGAACATTCATTAGTATTGTTGGTCTAGTTAAAGAACAATTATCAGACCATAACACCTTAAAAATACTTCTCTTCCCACTGAACATTGAATTTTTTCACAATCCATAAACATATGTGCCCAATCAGCTTTTACATCTTTGTTGTGTCTCTGGCAAACTGAAGCAGTCATTTTACTAAACTTATAAATTTTATAAGGTGTAACAAACATTCTACATATATATTTCCACATAAAAATTTTCCAGTATAAACTTGAAGATGTTTCATTAACTGGCTTAAGGAACATAGTTTTATTCTTATCAAGTCACTTAATCCACTACTATCTTAAAACTTGCAGAATTTTGCATCAATGTTGTTATTATTTATAATTAACTTATGTAACTTGGACAAGCTTGCTTTGTGGATCACTTTACCTTCAATATTAGCACTTGTATAATCATATAATGGGGCAATAGTTTTCTGTTACTTTTCGCTCATACTACCTACAAATTCATTTAATTTCTTCCTGACAGATAATATTATCTCATTAACAGATTCATCCAACTTAAAATATTTCATTAAATTTCTGGAGACTTAGCTTTCTCTTTTCAAAGCAATTAGATCATAATACTAAACCATTCCTTTTTAGTGCATTCTTTGTATCATTGTTCTGAGTTTCAACAAATGTAGAGTTGTGTGTGATGGGAAAACCCCAAAGTTTCCATTTTAAAGTTAATGGGATTTTAAAAATATATTTTATAAAATTGATTTTCTATATGCAGAGTCTAACGATTGAAATAAATTTCCTTCTAAGGTATGTTTTTTAACCAGACAAAATGATTATTATACAGTTCTTAATTTATCATATTTAATAAACTTATAAGAATTTAATATAATCTGTTCCTGAATTTTTTTTATTCACTGGTATAAACTGAGTCTAACCAGAGTATAACAGAGTTAAAATTTGCAGCAATAGAATAAGATTCTGTGTTAGGGAAGCTAATACCACCATACTTCCGCAGTCTAACATGACTTCTATAAGCAATTCTTGGCTTTTTAGGGTACCATAAGACTGAAGTTAATATTTTTTCATTTTCTTTAAAAGTTTTTTATCTGTTGTTAAGCTACTGAATGCAATATATATATATATATATATATATATATATATATATATATATATATAGGTCCACGTTTGAATCTCAAAATACCGAAATATCGAATTTCAGTATTTTGAGACCAGAATGTTGAAAGTGCAGTTATTGGAAACTACACTTTAACGAATATGTTTATCGCATTTGTGGTAGTTCTGATGCAATGCATGTTTTATGGTATACTGTCTCTTTAAGGTGTAGTTTATTCTGGGATTTGTACGTGGTTGCTGATGTATACCTGTTTATGGAGATTCAGGTAGGTGTTTCATTTTTCACAGTTTTGGGTAAGAATTTGGTAATTTTTATTTGTTGGGGAGTTGTAGGAGTAGGGCAGGTAGAAGTAGTTTTTTTTTTCTTTTTTCATATTCGTGTGACCTCAGAGTTGGCATATATAAGTAGCAGGGGTGTGTGGATGCAGGGGGGGGGGGCTTGCCCTCCTGCAAAAACATGTGTTAGTTTTGTTTCGGTTGGATTTTCTAGTTATGTTTGGGAAGAGTTGGATGTTTAGTTGTATTTTGTTTTTTGTTTTTTTTTTTTTTTTGTTATTTTGCGTTGTCAGTATTTTGTATTTTCGTGCTTTTGGCTATTCAGTATTCTGGTCTCAAAATATTTAAATTTGAAATTTAGGTATTTTGAGATTCAGAAGTTATTCCATATATATATATATATATATATATATATATATATATGTGTGTGTGTGTGTGTGTGTGTGTGTGTGTGTATAATCTTAGGTAATATAACCATTCTAATAAGCATTGACCTATTCTCAAAAGTAAAAAAAATAACACGTCATTACATTTTAATAAGAAGTAACACTTTTTCAATTATTTTTTCAAAATTATGATTAATAATCTCACTCACATCTTAGTAATTTTTATTCCTAAATGTTTCAATTATTGTCCTTCCCAATTATATTTCTATTTATATTTAAACTTATATGTAGCAATTGATTTAACACTAAAGTTTCAGTTGTATTATTATTAAATCTTCAGCAGCTATATTTCTTGAAACTTTCCAGTTTCCTCATCAATTTCTTCAACTGAATAATTTAAATCCCCTACAGTTGGTTTGTAAATTTGTTTAAATTGCATCCTTTTCCCATTGCTTTAGAATCGCTATACAAGTTTTTAGTATTCCAGTAAATTAATGAAATGCAAACACTTCTAAAGTTTTAAAGAAGTAGTTGCAGTCTACAGAATTAGGGCCAAATTCATTCCTTTTGCAAAATCTAAGATTGTTAATACCCTTTTAATGTTGTCATATGTTAATCTGTTGACTATAAATCCTGTTTGATATTTATTAATTAATGTATTTACTACATTTCTTAATCTTGTAGTGAAGATGGAAGCAAATATTTTATAATCTAAATTTAATAATGAAATAGGTCTGTATGAAGAAACTAACTTTTTATCCTTTCCTTGTTTAAGTATAGGTGAGATTAAAGAAAATTTCCACGAGAGAAAAGTTATTTTGTCACTCCAAATTATCCTGAAAAGTTTACTTAGTAATTCTAAAATATTTAATGGAAGCAGACTATATAATTCTATACTTAAACCACCTAACCCTGGAGCCTTGCCATTTTATAACGTTTATTAGGGTAATAGGCTTATTCATCAGATAAGAAATTGCTTATCATTAAGTTTATTAGTAACATGTTTCTTTAAATATTTATCAGTTTTGCAGTCATCAAGATTATTATTTTTATCTTTATTAAGATTCTTTTGGAATGTTTTAAAAATATTAAGCATTTTATCTATGTCTGAATTAAGCTTATTAGTGTGATGATTTTCAATACTATTGATATGTGCCTTTTTGCTTAACATCTTACTTCTGTTAGCTGATCTGTGAAGATTTTTTTTGGCATCATCACATAGCTGTGCGGATTTTTTCTAAAACTATCTTCACTTTATGCGTTAACATTATTTGATACAATATTATCTAATTTCTTTGTTGTTCAAACCTCACTTTATGTATATCATATTGTATTTCTAATAACACTTTATCCCTCTGTTTCATTTTATTACTAGACCATCTTTCCATTGCATATTCAGTATGCATTTTTAAGGCATTCCATTGCATGACTTTATTAACCTGATCATCATCATTCAAAGATAGAATTAGTCAATTTGTTCCTTGAGGTAACTCTTACATTTTTTAATTTCATCATATGTGCTGGAATTCTGTAAATAATCTGACATTTATATCCATTGATATATTAATACTTAGTGCATTATGATCAGATAAAGGACAATGACTATTTTAAAATAATTAACTGTATTAACTAAATATGTGGAAGCATATATCCTGTCACGTCTAGTTTGCATCCCATGTGCATAAGAATAATGGGTGAAAAACAATGACTTATATTCTGATTTTACTATTAATTCAGCTAGATTAATAGTTGTAATTCACTGTTTAGCACTTTATCCAATGCCAGAATTTTAGCATTCTTCTGTTCACTTGTATCTTCTATATTTATGCAGTTAAAATCTCCAGCTAAAATTAAACTGCACTTCCAATGAATTTGTAATAGGTTTAAGTGAACTTTAGCCACTCTTGTACCTATTCCATGGCTCCAATAAAAATTAACTAGTACATAGAGTTTGCCATTATATCTAATTATTACAAATGTGTACATTTCTATGGGGTCATTAATAGATTTCTTAATCCTAGGCATTACATATTAGATTTTCTCCAATGTACAACAGTTCCTCTACTCTTTTTTTAAGAAGCAGACGATAACATTATGTAAACTAAGTTATTTAGATATTGAATATCTTTATCAGGTGAGTCTCATGCAAGAATATGGTGTCTTCTCTATTTAATTTTATATATCTTATTAATGATTTCCTTTTGCTGCCATTATTTAATGTATTTACAGTAATAGACAATAGATTAAAACTATCCATACTGTATATTTGAGAAATTTCTTTTGCCAACAGATATGACACATGTATTCACCATATTAATGTAGTTGTATACAAGATTATAATAGTCCTCTAGCACTGTCTTAACTTTCCACATTTTTTAAATTCTTCCTTTTTACAAACTAAACTACCAAAACTCATAAATAACAAAAACAGAAATGACTGTACAACTGTGACTATATATGTTACTAGTAAAACACAACCTACCATGGATACTGAAGTTTCTCATTTGCCTTTTGAATAGACAAACTTTTACACTATTTCTCTACCAATCAAGACCTAAAATGTCATCATAAACTAGCCAAAAGCTACCATGACTTACAAATAATTAATATAATATTAGAAGTTAAAACATTGAGACTACTACCTTATCTGTATCTTTTGCCATTTAAAACTATTTCCCACTCATTACTGGATGCAAGTTTAATACTCCAATTCTAGTAATCACAAATAATAAATAAAATGACAAATTATGTAATAAATATGCATTTATGTAATAGTATTATAATATCTATTAAATATTCCTACATTATTTGCTCATGTAATATTATTATAACTAAATATTTGAATACACAAGTAGAACAGAGTGGGACATGAAAAGATAAAGTTAACTATAAACTTAACAGGTGACAGGCAATCAAACCTTACCAAACTATTCTGCAATAGGGAAATCACTGCATATATATATTTATCATGTTGTAAGATGTATACATATTTTATAAGTCTAACAAAAGCTCTGAATTAATTTTAAAAGTGCAACTGTCTATTTCTTAAATTTGTATAACACTCTTAATATGACAAATATATTGAAATATTTAAAAATTGTTTTATTCATAAATTCATTTATAAAAAATACACTTTTATTCCTAAATTAATTTATAAAAAATGCACATTACTAATGTTAAGTGGAATATCTTAATAAAAAACATTTGCAACCTATATTTTATTTAAAAGTTGCAAAATGCTCATTTCAAACCACATTCTCTTCTCCAAGGTTCAAACATCTTGAGAAATGTAGCAAACATCCCAAAACAGTTCCCTAGAACAAGGTTTAATGAGCAAATATAAACTGACATGTCTGAGGAAGTAACATTGTGTTATGAAAGCACTTACGCAAATAACATTTTGCGTAAGTGCTTTCATAACACAATGTTACTTCCTCAGACATGTGTTATGAAAGCACTTACGCAAATAACATTTTGGTGAATACTACTGGAGTAGTTTGTTTGATACTCTTGACTTCTCTTTGGTTCTGGGACTTGTTTTGTAAGTTTATCTTGAGACGTGCTCTACTTTATGAAAAATTTAAATAACTAGCTCAGTAATAATACACTCACATTTCACCTCTGACTTATGAAATTGCATATTTTATGTAGTCTTAGTGAATACAATGACATACAATATGCAAAAAGCTTCAAAGTTCATGTAACCATGTTTCAGATTTCAGTTTTCAGGATCCTTGTAAATATTGTTTTTATGTAATTTTTTGTGAAAATTATATGGGAACTTATACATTTACATTTCTGCCATGCAGGTATATGTAAGATATGTCTTCCCCATAAGCAGTTTGCTATTCACATATATTTTTTCTGTCTTATTTGCCCACTGATATTTGACCTTATTCTATTCAACTTGCATTTCTAAAATTTCCCATCAAAGAGCCATTTGGGAACAACTGTTTTGGTATATTAGCAGGCTAGAATGGCATCAATGCCCGTGCTCGAAATATTTGTATATATGTAGGTATATATTTAATCATCAGCCCTTATTAGAGATTGCAGCATGTGTATACATTTCTTAGCTTACTGATATTATTTTTTTATTAATATTGCATAAAATATGTTTTTTTCATTTGAATTTGTATAGTATTTATAAGGTGTGTACTCATAGGTTCATAGGTTCATAGGTTCATACTAGGCTATCTGCCCGAGGGCATTTACAAGCCTAGCCCATCGTTTTGTGGCTTACGCCACCCCTTTAGTATGGGGAACTATACCCATTATTTTGCTGTGCCTCTGTCGAGCAGTGACACTGAGGTAATCCCTGGGGTATATCTGCGATCTCCCATCCATTGGTCAAGATTTCTCTTGAACAAGGCCAGCGAGGTGCTCTGCTCACATGTACCGGGATTTTGTTCCACAGCATAGGGAGTCTTTGGGTGATGAATCTATCCCTCCAGCACGTCCTATTAATAGCCGTGTCAAGGTTTAAGTCTCCCGCCTTGTGGCTCTGATGGATCTAGATTTTTGAGGTGAAGCATATTCATCACATCTGGGTTTGACCTGGCCTTGTATGTTAGGCAAAGGTCACCTCTGAGCAAGCGGTGCGCGACTGAATAGAGCTGGAGTTCTTTCAGTCGGGCAGCATAGGACAGATTTTTGAGACCCTTTATCCTTTTGGTGAGGAACTTTTGTGGCCTCTCCAGCTGCTGCAAGTGTCGGGTCAGATACATTCTGAATGGGGCATTGTACTCAATCATTGGTCTGATGAGTGATGAGTAAAGGGAGACTATGACCTCCCTTGATCTAGATGAGAATCCCTTCATGATAAGGTGGGCAATGTAGAAGGTCTTCCTAACTACTTTAGCTACATGGGTGTCGAATGACAGACTACTATCAACCTAGGTCCCCAGGTCCCTGATAACTTCTTCTGTGCTCAGTGGATTGCCACCTATTTGGTAGCTAGGGGTAACCTTGTTTTTCCCGAAGGGTATGACTATGCATTTTTGGCATTTAACTTTAGGCCGTGGCTCTGGCACCAGTTATCCGTTTCTGTGAGACCCTTCTGAAGGATATCTGTGCCAGATGTGTTTTCTACTATGGCCCAGTTTGCAGTCATCTGCAAACTTTGTCAGCCATAACCCTCCTGTGTTTGCTTGTACTGGAAAAGTAGATGCCAAACAAGAGTGGGCCCAGGACTGAGCCCTGTGGGACACCACTTGTGACAGGCTTTGAGTCTGACATGGCGCCAGCAGCTCTGACCCTGTGGGTTCTGTCACTCAGCCAGTTTGCAACCCATCTTGTGATGTATGGGTTGACATTTAAGCTGATGAGTTTTTCAATGATACCCAAATGGGGTATTGTATCGAAGGCCTTAGCCAGATCGAGGTAGGCTGTATGGACTGCCTTTCCCTCATCAATGGCTTTGGTGACTGTTTCGAAAAAGTCAACCAAGTTTAAAAGGCATGATCTGCCTTTGACAAAGCCAAACTGGGTTGGATCCAAAGTCTGCAAATTCCCTATGTCTTTATTTATGAGGTCCATTATGATCCTCTCCATGGCTTTGCAGATAAGGCTTGTCAAGCTAATGGGCCGGTAATTTCCAGGGTCGGTGGAGGCACCGCCTTTGTGAAGTGGTACCACAGTTGCAGTGCGCCACTCCTGGGTGTATCCAGAGGTAAGACTTTGATTAAACAGCTGTCCTAGCTGTGGGTTTAATTCCTCATTGAGTTCATGGAGCACACAGCCGGGGACACCATCAGGTCCCATGGATGCTGTGTTTTTGCTTTGGAGAGAGCAGTTCTCACTTGGGCGCTGGAGATGTTTGGGGGCTGCAATCGTTTGGTATAGATATCTCTCCTTTTGGGGAGGGGAGAAGTTTGCACTGAACCTGTCAGCCAGTATGTTGGCAATGTCTGTAGGATCAGTAATCTTCACATCATTTTGAACTAGCTCTGAGCATATCTGGGAGTTTCCTCCCAGGTTTCTAACATAGCTAAAGAAGGCCTTATGATTGTCTTTTGAGTCTTTAGCTATTTTTCTCTCGAAATTTGCTTTGGATGATTTTATGAGAGCTCTTAGTTTTTTACTTATAGTGATCAAGGGTGTCTTACCTTTTAAGGATTTTGCTCTATCTTGTAGTAGCTTCCTCCTTTTGTTGTAGAGTTTGTTTATGGCTGGGGTCCACCAGACTGGACGCTTGCCTTTGGTACAAAGAGTCTTTGTTTTGCTTGGGATTGCCTTATCCATGTAGTCCTGCAGGTGCTGGTAGAAGGCATTTGTAAGTGATTCAGCGGCTTGAGTACTGTTTTCCGCCGGCTCGGGGGCCTTAAAGGAGACCACACTAGTCTTTAGAAGTGTGAAGTCGGCTTTGAGAAGTTCTTTACTGTGGTCTTTTTTATTTCACGTGGGCCTGGGATGAGGACCTCCAGCGAGATTAGTTTGTGGTCTGATCTCACCAGTGAGGGGTACACCTCCGGTGTTGAACATTGTGCTCCCATGTTCGTGATGATGAGATCAAGTATGTTATCTCCTCTTGTGGGGATGGTGACTAGTTGTTCCATGGCATTTGAGTTTATGAATTCCAGGAACTTTTGGGCTAGGGTGTTTGGGCTTGAGTAGTGTTCCCAGTCTATATTAGGGTAATTGAAGTCACCTAGTATGATGGTGTTTGGCGATACATTTATCCCCTCTAGTGTTTTCAGGAAGGCCATGTGAGGTTCCTGAGTTTGTGAGGGTGGCCTGTAACATGCTACAATTTGCAGAGCAGTCTTGCCTATGGTTAATTGCACCTGGATGGTCTCCGATGCATCGTGCGTTGCCACCAGTCTTGCGTTGCCACCAGTCTTTTTATTAATTCTAGTATTGTCTGCAATCTTGGCTATATATAAAAAAAATTTATGCCTGCCTAATTTAGATGTGGGTCTTTAGCAATTTTGTATTGTTGTCTGGTATGAGTTTCACATCCTGACATTAGTATTTAATTACAGCAAGTGAAAATGACAACTTACAACATACAGCAACTGCTCATCTCTTCTGTATGTTTCTCATTCTTAATTCCTCTAAACTATTCTAATGTAACAAACATCTAATTTTACTCCATCCCAGTAATGTATACAGTTGGGGTTAATAACACTGCAGCATAAGCTATTAACATTTATTAAAATGCAAACAAATTATATATCAGAGAGAGCATGATGTAAAACATTACTATTGCTTCTGTGTTTCCAATTTTTCACTTTCAAGTAATATTTTTAATAAATGTTATTCTGACGAGATTTCTTACATATACACTTGAAAAGAAGTTGTAATCTCTTCTCCTCATCATCACAACTGTGATTCAGGCACTTTCTGCTTTCCCAAATATCAGTGATACTTTGAACTCTTCTAGGAGACAGATTTTCATCAAAACAACTGAAGAAGTAGGCAGGAAATAAAGCAAGCAAAAACAAGCAGTTTCACACAACTAAATTATTTTTTTGATCTTGGGCTTTTTTAAGTGCTGTTGCTTCATAAATGACATGTGAAAGGAATGTATTGTAAAGGAGCAAAGAAAATGCAGTCACCAGCACTTTGCCACTTCTAATTAGCATATTACTTAGATCTGACATTCATTTAACCTAGCAATGCACATACTGAGTAAAATTAAAACAAAATATCATTCATATCTTATCTTAAATAGGCTCAATTTACCAATTATATTAATTATAAGTTAATGTTATTCTCATGTAGGAAATATTTCATTAACATGTAGAAATGCATTTATAAGTTTAATTTAAATGAACTATACTAAGTCTTTCACTATAAATATGGTAAGACTAGCTGTATTTTCTGTCATGTAAAATGGTTTAGTTTAAAACATAAATTCATACTTACATTTGGTTTGAAACTTAAAGTCTTAAATAAACCCCAACTTCCAAGATGGCTGCACATTGAGTAATAGCTTAATTCTATCTCTCCCAGTGAGAAAAAAAAATTAGCAGAGAAAGCCAGTAGATTATATTTCTGGGTAAATTTCAGTAAAATGCTAGTAAGTGCACTGCGTGGGTGTCAGGAAAAAAGAAATATGAAGGACCTGAAAGAAAATCGGCTACAAAAGGTGAGGACAAACAGTGACTGGGAAAAAGTACTGGAGCTGTTCAGCAAAAAGCAATGCAAACTCCAGATATAACTTCCGGTAACCTAGAGGAAAGTGTGACAACTGCACACAGACCTGATTAAAATAAATGAAACACTGATAGTGTATATTAATTCAAAGACAAATGGCTAGAAAAAATAAAAGGAGCTTTAAACAGATATTTAGATGGGGGGATAAAACTTCAAAAATCAGAGGTCAAAAAAAAGAAAAAGGCTGGCAGAATATGAGACTGCTCAAGGAGATATGTTTCAAAAAATATTTCTATTAGAGGACAGAGCATGTAGGGAAAACTTGATATGTTCTGCTGTACCAGAGAAGCTGGAAGGAGCAGACTGTATTAATTTTATGAAAGCACAAATAAGTAACTGGACTGTTATTCCACAACAGGAGATGTTAATTGAAAGGCAAAGCATGTGTATGCTCCAAACCTGGCTATGAGAAAGCAACCTAAACCTTAAATAGTAAAGATACAATCCTACCAGCAAAAGGAGGTGATTTTGACTAAACAGTAGCAGAAAGACAAAGTCCTAAAAGTGGGATACAGCAAAGTGTTGTGGAGAATGATTGCTCATTGTACACCAGGCAGAAGAGGAGTAAATTTATTCCACTATTTAGGGAATGTTAAGAAACAGGCATGAGATTCAAACTGCTGTACCCAGCTATTTTCAAATATTCTTCCCTGGAGGGACAGAATATTTTTTGTTTGATGAAGTACATGCTAAGGAGGAAATACAAAAGTTTGGCCACCAAAAATGAGCTGGGAAACAGAAGGAGATTTTGCTTCTTGTTCTTCTGGTAAGAAAGATGACAGACAAACTGAATGTTCCACTGGAAAATACTTGAGAGAAGGAAAAAAGTACAAGAGTCAGAAGATTGGAGAGTATGCTGGAAATGAAGCAGCAACAGGATTTGGGAATTTAGACGGGCAGGAATAAAACTAGTAACTTCGAAAGTGACAAATGTGGGATTACAAAGCAATAATTATATTTGTGAAACATAACAGAACAAGAAAATCTGGAAATATTGGACTCTTTTTGGACTTTGTTAAACTTCTAGGGGACTATTAAGCATATGCCCTTCTTCATGCCATTAATGTTCAGAAAAATACTTAGGATAGGGTAAGAAAAGAGAGAAAGTAAACTTTAAGTAAAACAATTATTTTTCTCTATGGTACTATTTTTATAGTGCATGTTTGTCTTTGCATGCTATAAAGTAAAGTTTTCTCAGTTATTGTTACATGTAATGGGGATACTACTGTAAACAGATGCTCCTGTTTTTTGTTTGTTTTTCTTTTTTTTTCCATTCTCCCTTCTTATCTCTTTCTTTGTTGACTTTTAAGAAATATAGGCACTGCAATGCAAAAATGAAAAGCTGGTTAAAAGAGCATGACAAAAAATAGTGTGCTTTTTTTCATTCTTGCATAGTGGAATGACTGGATTAAGATCCTTAGCTTGGTCTAGTAACACATTTTAAGAGAAACCAAGTAAATAGAGTATTATAAGGCTTTTTTTCTAGCTTATAAATGTATGCTTAGTAGCAATTCTGCATCTGGTTCTTATGTCTCCATTATATGACCCGATAAAGAGAAATGGCTAGGAGATAATTTTCTCTGAAAGCATTCAAGTGTCTTCTCCGCTGGGGAACTATAAAGATAAAACCAGGCAGCACTTTGAAGCACAGGTTGCGCCATACGCCTTAGAATGGATAACCTTTCTTTTGGGGTAACTCAAGTCTATGAGTGTGGCTGTCAGTTTGGAACATTTATTCCTATTAGGAGGGTAGAATTTCAATATTTTAGGATGTACATAGTTTTGTGTGTTATTATTAAGTGAATAGATTTTAGGCAGATATTGGGGGTGTGTTTGCTCTTTTCTTTGAGGGCTTTCAGTTGTTGTTGTTTGTCTTTTTGGCTTTTCCCAGTTAGGGGTCGCCACAGTGGACCTCCGGTCTGCTAATGATTAGCAGTAGATTTTTATGGTGCCGAGTTGCCAGCCCCGATGCCCAACCTTCAGTGAAGGCACACCCATTCACGCATGTCTTTCGGAGGCCACTCGACTGCGGGGAGGACATGCAGACTCCACACAGAAGGCACTCCCACCGAGAATCGAACAGGAGAACCTCTTGTTGTGAGGCAACAATGCTACCGCTGTACCACAGCTGCTTCTTTGAGGGCACTCAGTACTGGCAGGTTGATCTTTTATACATACGGTAGCTTTTTGTCATATCCATTTGAGCCTATGTCACATCCTACAAAATATTTTGTCTTTGAGGGCTTTCAGTAAAACAAAACATTTTGTAGGATGTGACATAGACTCAAATGGATATGACAAAAAGCTACCATATATATAAAAGATCAACCTGCCAGTGTATGCATGTAGCACAAAAGCTGGAGCTAGACATTTAGCAAAAAGCTATTAAACATAAACAGTGAGAATAATAACTTTTTAGTACAATGATGCTTTCTGTAATGCCTTGAAATGTCAATGGTTTCACAGATAAATACACAAAAAAAAAAGAGTAGTGAACTATATTGTTGTTTTGCCCTCAAAGAGGCAGCGGTGGTACAGCGGTAGCGTTGTTGCCTAACATACTACTACTTCTTCCATACTACTCCTATTTACAACAACTTTGCTCCATGGATTTTACTTATTCTTTATTGTTGTCTCGTGTTGTTGTGTCTTTCGGCTTTTCCCGGTTAGGGGTCGCCATAGCGGAACTCAGGTCCGCTAATTATTGGCAGTAGATTTTTTTACGTGCCGAGTTGCCAGTCCTGACGCACAACCTCCAACGAAGGTATGCCCATTCACACATGTCTCCAACACAGAAGACACTTTAGCTTAGAATCGAACAGGGCAACGTCTTACTGTGAGGCGATAACGGTACCGCAGCACCACCACTGCAGTTATATATTGTTGCCTTGTGTATATAATGTAAATATTATAAATAGTTTGCTTTCTCTTTTTCCTCCTCCTTAACATTTATGCCTGTTCTACCACTCTGCCATAACAAGACTCAGATTCTATGTAACCTTTTTAACCAACCATGTCAATACATGACTCATATGCTGTGTAACCACTGTACCTCATACTGTCTCTGTATCACAATTTACCAGTATTCATGGAACTTAATATTATCTGTTGTATCTTAATGTATCTATATCTTTGAATCTTAATTTTAATTTTATCTGTTGTTTTTTAATTTTACTATGCAATGTGGAGCTTTTCTCCCCGGGCCTCCACTGAAAACGGGCTCCTGAGCCCACTGGACCTCCCCGGTCATCAAACTGGAATAAATAAATAAATATTAAAAAATGTAGACTGCAAATAGCTATGCTTATAGAAGACACGCTTGGAAAGAACTGAACATGTGAATTTGATAAAGAAAGGTTTTCGAGATAGGTATTCAGCGGAATACCAGGGACAAAGGAAAATAGAAGTACTTGTATTCATTTCAAGAGGAGCTCCAATAGTGATAGAAGGAGATAAAACGATAATAATGGTAGATTTGTAGTACTAAGTGGATACTGGCAGGGGAGAAGGATTTTACTGGCATTTATTTTATTTATTCATGTATTTGTTATTTTACATTTGTTTACCTAGAAAGTCCAACTTGGCAAAAAAGTCCTTTTTCAGCGGAGGTCCTGGAAGAAAAGTTCTACATTTACAACAGAGAATATTAACAATAGATACAAAGTAGCAGATAGAAATGCTTAAAAAAATAAACATTTTATATAGATTAACAACATTGTACCTAGAGTTAATTACAAAGAGGTAGCTCCTTTTCCAGCAGATGGTCGGGAGCAGAACACCACTTTTACAAACATACTATGCCTACAGTTAATTAGAAGCAGGTAGTTCCTTTTCCAGTAGAGAGCCAGAGAGGAACACCACATTTATAGTCATAGGGTATGTACATAGCTGCAGTGTTGTAGAAAAAGTGTTTACCTACAGTTATAATTATATCTTTATTTCCTAGTGTATCTAGTACTACCTAGCATGACTAGGATTAATTTCATGCGCATTATCACAATTATCACAAGGTTAAATAAAGGTCCAGTAGTGACCAAGAGAAAAATAAAGAGCCAATAGTAACAGAGAGAAAAGATACATGGGTCCATTGTGTTAGTTCCTATTTACAAAATTTTTTAACCTAGAGATTACTTTGAGTATATGTTATTATCTGGGTAAAAAGCATGACTAGAAAAGAAGAAAAAAGAGTTATGGGCCTCTAGATCAGTGGACCATGTAAATCCTGAGATGAGGAATTAGGGGATAGACTGGATTGTATTGAAAAAGTATGTTCAGTGGTGTTATGGAAAGGTTAGGATATAGTGGAAAACAAGTTAGGCAAGGTAAGATGAGAGAGAGGGGTGAAAGAAGTAGTCAATGAAACCTATTCAGGGTTAGTGGATGAGTATAGACTTGTATTAGCTAAGTGTGATTTTAGTATTTTTTAAAGTGTGCAGAGTTTGCAGTAGATCATCTCATATTTTATGGCAATGAATTTCAGATTTTGGCTATGCAGTTAGACTATAGGGATCACCTGCAGCATTGTTAACTTTGGTTACGTTGAGTGTAGGACTTGATTCCTATAGTAAAGTTGAAGTAGTTTTTTGAGAGAAGGGGTTTTATCTTATAGGTTTAAAAGTCTGTGGGCCATAGTAAGCTGGAATGTATTTATATTCCAACTAAAACTGCTATAATGGAGCTTCAGAAAATTCTGGGAGAAATAATCAGCTTTCAGCAAGGAATGTTACTTATAGATGGGGACTGGAATTTGATTGGCAATAGTGAATATGCATCTGGGGGACAAGAGGGGAAAATATAACAAACAGCAGTAGATTTTTGAAGAAATTTATGAAAACATTTTTCCTGGAAGATGTGAATTCGGTATTAGGGGTTCAGAGAGAATTTATATATTATTCCCCAAATTACAAAAACTGGGCTAGGCTAGACAGAGTTTACATTTCACAGGAACATGTGCATTTAATTGAAGGTCTTGATATGCATCCAATAACAATTTCAGACCATGTGCTAATAATAATTAAAATAAAAACATAAGGTAATGAAATAACAATGAGACACTGGTGCTTTCCCACTTATCTATTGAAAAGAGAGGAATTTAAGGAATGGGTAGTGGAAATTATTCAGCAGCTATTAGAGATGATAGACATTTCTTCTAAAATATAGCTAGGGAGTGGGATAAAATTAAAGTGGAGTTTAAAAACAAGGTGGAAATAAAAGAAAGGGAGATATGGTTGAGAAATAATTATGGGATTGACAAATGTTAAAGTATTACAAAATGGGGGGGTCTCATAAAATAAGAACAGTAGCAAATGCAGAATGCTAAACAGAAAATAAGGTATTACTTTGATAATATGCATGAGTTTAGAAAGATTGCTGTTAAGCAATTCTTTTTTTATAAAACAACTTTTAGCATAACGACTCAGGAAACAGAAAGTAGAAAGGGCTATCGTCAAGAATAAAAAGCCTATAACAAGGAAGATAACAAAAGATCTTGTAGAAATATTAAGAATATTTTGGAAATTCTATGAAAATCTATATAAAGCCGAGAAATATGGAAATCAAAATAAAACAAGTTGACAAAAGGCTCCTCTCCACACCAGGTTTAATGACAGCAAATACAGGGTAAAAACCACTGACTTTGAAGCGCTTTTCATTTGAAACATCAAACTTCATCAGAAAGTAATACAAATAAACAGACACCCAGCATTTAAACACAAAAGTGCAGGAAATTAAAACCCTTAATTAAGTTTTAAAGGCATACCAATTCAAAAGAAACAAAGAATATACACATCCTAAAAAGTTTTTATAAACAGCACTAAATCAATTTAAATTTAAATGTGAAAGTTGTAAGTTCTGTAAATATATGCAATGTACCAATCAGTTCTCCATTGGTGGTAGAACTTTTAAATTGAAGGGTAAATATATATATATATATAACTGTAACAGCAAATTTGTTGTCTATCTGGCCCATTGTTCATTTTGTCCTGCATTTTATGTGGGCAAAACTGAACGATGTTTGAAAGAAAGGGTATACGAACATCAGTATGCCATTTCACATAACAAAGATACTAATGCCTTGGCCAAGCATATACAGTTTTATCCTACACATAAGTTTGAATACTTGGTCATTGACCAGTTTGTTCAAGACATTAGGGGTGGACCTGCCTCATTTAAACTGGAAGAGTTGGAACTTTTGTGGCAGATCAGGCTTAATGCCTTTAACTATCCTGGACTAAATGAGGCTTGTTCGATTTCCTGTCTATTGAAACTTAGGAGTCTGCAAAGATAAGACCTATTAGGGTTAATCATATATATATATATATATTTTAACATTTTTAATTTTTATGCATATAACATTCTCATTTAATCTCCTGATATGGTTGATTTTTAAATCTCTTATGTAGTAAATTATATTTAGAAAAATTCTTTACATGTAGTATGTTGATTTAGTGCTGTTTATAAAAACTTTTTAGGATGTGTATATTCTTTGTTTCTTTTGAATTGGTATGCCTTTAAAACTTAATTAAGGGTTTTAATTTCCCGCACGTTTGTGTTTAAATGCTGGGTGTCTGTTCATTTGTATTACTTTCTGATGAAGTTTGATGTTTCAAACGAAAAGCGCTTCAAAGTCAGTGGTTTTTACCCTGTATTTGCTGTCATTAAACCTGGTGTGGAGAGGAGCCTTTTGTCAACTTGTTTTATTTTAAGTTTTTTGTGCTGTGTTGCAGTTTTGAAATATGGAAATCAAGAAAAGGGTAGAATGGAAATGTTTATGTAAGAATTAACTATGCTAAGGTAGAGGTAGATAAGGCTCAATTACTGTTAGGATAGGAGTAGATGAGATAAAAATGGTGATGTATAACCAATCTTAAAAATGGTGATGTTTAATCAGTCAACAGGAAAGTCCCCAGGAAGAGATGGTATTCCTGTAGAAGTTTGGAAGGTAGTGTAGAAAAAACTAATAACATTTTGAAAGATTTTGTTTAACAGTATTTTAAGAGGAGGAGAAGTACCAACATCCTGGAAGAAAGTGGTGGTAGCTGTAATACCTAAAGAGGGTAAAGATCCATCAGATCCAGTTTCATACAGGCCAATTTCAATACTAAACCATTATTATAAAGTGTTTATGTCTATAGTGGCTAAAAGAATGGCAAATGTGATGCCAAAATTAATAGATATGGATCTGTGTGGTTTTGTGGAGGGGCAAACATTCAACAGCATTAACAGAACATTGATGATCCAGAGGGAAGTAGAATTTAAGAAAATGTGACTGTTATAGTTGGGTCTTGATGCAGGTAAAGCATTTGACAGAGTAAACTCTGACTTTATGAGCAGGGTAATGGACGCATTTGCATTCCCTGTTAAAATTATAAGGTTAATTAGTAGGATGTATGAGGGATTGGAGGTGAAAATTAAAGTGGGTGGGTTCCTGTTTGATAATTTCTGTTTGCGCAGAGGAACCAGGCAGGGGTGTCCTCTTTCCCCTTTAATATTTTCTTTATATTTAGATCCATTGGAAAAGAAAATAAGGGATTCAGAAATTTAAGGATATAATTGATATGGTAGTAAAGAAAAGCTGGCTTTATTTGCAGATGATATTATTTTATACCTGATAAAACCAGGAAATGACATTACAGTGCTGTGGACCATGTTGAGACAGTTTCAAGTCTTTTCAGGATGCAAAATTAATGAAGCTAAAAGCAAGGCAATAGCGATAAAATAGGTACCCACACACAAATTGGTTCAGCAATAATTATCTTTATAGGGACATGATAAAATGAATTATTTAGGAGTATGGATTAAAAATGATTCTGGTGTGGCAGCTAAGGACATGTGAGAAGAGACTAAATAAAAGATAATGCAAAAACTGAGAAATTGGAAGCTCTGTTATATGGATATGGATAGTAAGATACACACAGTTAAAATCTTTTAGTCCCTTTAATCTTATACACAGGTCAGGTATATTTATATCAACCAGTGGAGAAGTTGTGGATAGCAATTAATAAAGAGCTGAAGGATTTTATCTGGAAGGGAAAGATGGCAAGAGTCCAGATGGATAATGTCAAAGGAAAAAAACTTCAAAGAGCAATACACGTAAGGTTCAGTTAAAGCACATTTAATAACTTGCTGCAAGGAGACAAAAACATGTATATACAGGATTTTGCCTAACTACTAACAGGAAGTATGCTATTCTTATACTATTCTACAAGACATGGCCTTCCATGGCTGATGTAATTAAACACAACTTTCAGTATTGTTCTACAGCAGATGTTACTCAGATTTTCTGCTGACATGACTGGATTTATGAAAAACATTTTGAGAAAAACAACCTGGCCTTGGTGGGTCCTAGCTCGTTACAAACTTCTATTGTGTAGTTCTAATACATATGTTACATTTCAAGGTACTTTTCTAACTTAGATACAAGAAAATACTGATTGCAGTTCATATTTTCAAGCAGTCTTTATTCTGATTATCTACAGCTTCTGCAGCTGTGTATTTTCTCACAGCACAAGCGGAACTCCTTGTCTAAGTCTCATAACAAGTGATACATCTATTCATTATTTTCATGACACAAGCAGAACTTATCTGCTTTCCTGTAGATTTCCAAAGCATAAGCAATAGCTGCGCATATTTCATGACAATACAAGGTTAGAAAGCTTCTGCAATTCGTACAGATTTTATGCAGTGTGAAATAGAATAAATGTGTTAACCCTTTTCAAGCCTTAAATGCACTAAGCATATTACTAATACATGCACTAATACATCTGACATTTCCCCCCTTTTAATACTTTTATTCTACTTTCAAAATAAGCATAAACAGTTTTTCTTCTCCTAATCTCTTCCTACTCAGGATTTACAGTTGAGAGTCATTCAGTTTAAACTTATGAAAGCATTTCAGTTTTTCAATAGTTCTTCAAACTCAGCACTTTGATATAAGGTTTCAGAAACTGACATGTCTATAAGGTCTTTAATCAGTCTTTTCATGCAGGGGATGCCACAGCAAACAATTACTCCCAATAGGAGCATTCCTACACAAATGGCAATCAGGATGTTCATTAGGATGGTACCCCACCCCCCCAAACCATTTCTGGAAAAAGTCCATCAGTGGGTTTGGTCCTGGTTTGGCCATGTCTGACACTTGCTGAATTACCTCAAGGTGATTGTCTATCTCATGTTAATGGTCAGGAATATAGAACAGCACTCCTCCTGGATTAAAGTGCAAGTACCGCCTCTCACCGCTAGGGTGAAGTTGAGAGCCATGCAGTTTTGAAGCACTACAGTTCTCATGGCATTCAGTTCATCAGTCACCAATTCAAGAGTGGAAAAAGGTGTATTGCTCATTACTTCAAGAAGTTTAGACAGTTTTCTCAGCTCCCAGATCGATTTCACTGCTCCATATGCTGGTGATATGCCTGCCCACAATATAACACTGTCACTCAAGTCCATGTCTGTCAGTTTATCGCCTATAGAATGATGTTTTTTCCAGCGCGCATCGATTTTCCCCACTGCATTTTCAGGTTTCTTAACGGGTTTCTTGACGACCTCTCGGACATTCCGAATTTTCCCTCGAGGTAAAACTGCAGTGTGTCGTATGGCCAGAACCAGGTAGCCCAAAAAACAACTGCCGGACCAGTTCTCAGGTAACCACTTGTATGCCTTTCTGCCACATACGAAATAACAGTCCTCTACTTTAGTAGTATCTTTGCTATGAATATACACTTGCCCTGTATGAAACATTTTTCTATCAATTATAGACAGTTGTTTATAAAGAACAGAATTATGTTTTACTTCATCAATTGTTTTGTGCATCAATTCAAGAAATGAATCATAGTTTGTATTACAATAAGAACCTGCATTGTTAGCTTTAGTGTAACATTTATAAGGAGCAGTCACATCGCAATTGCTCCAACCCACCTGAACAGTATCATTTTTATAAAAACAGAGTTCCCTTTTGTGGAACAGACAAGTGCAATGCTATTTTATCTTGTGATGTAATGGTTGAGGTATCTAAATCAAGTTTTCCCAGGTCTCGTTGACCCCTAGGGGGACTACAGTCATTAATATCCCCCGTATGCTGTCGGCAAAGCTGTGCAAATCCAGCAATTCGGAACATTGAAAGTCTCAGCATACACATGTTTAATTGCCTGGTAAGTGTTGAAGTTTGGGTGCCAGTTTATGAGCAATGCTTCACTTTTATTCAATTCAGTTTGTGTGGCTAGAAAAAAAGATTATTGTCACTAGTACAGTTAACAGGATGATTATGCAATACTTCTGAGGAAATGGTTGTCCTGCATTCCTGTTTTTTTTGGATTCTATCATTTTTTGCTCTTGACATTTGACAAGATTTTTGTCCAGTTCAAAGTTCTTAACTAATTTGCAGTGCATCAGGTGGATCCATGAGGCACGCTCTTCGATCTTGACTGCAGTGGGTGTTGACAGAAGCACTTGATATGGACCTTCCCACTTTGGTGACGTCCAATTCTTCTTCTTTATTGTCTTCACCCAGATCCAGGTACCTCGAACCACTGCCTCTTCTGATGGTCTGGTTTGTTCTTTATCTGAAACAGAATTTGACTGCAACAGATGTTTAGAATTCAACAAATTTCTCATATACTCTGCTAGTGTACAATCGGCTTCCTGGTCTGTGGGCATGAGAGGTTTCCACTGAGGTATATAATAAGCCCTTCCAAATAGTTTTTCAAAAGGAGTCAGTCCTTTTGCATTTGGAACAGTTCTCATGCTCAACAGTGCCAGGGGCAGACAGTACAACCAATTTCTCCCTGTTTCTACTATCAACTTTCTTAGCTTACTCTTCAAAATCCCATTATGCCTCTCAACTAGCCCTGCAGATTGCGGATGATATGCACAATGATTTTTTTAAAGAAATACCAAAATGTTTACTTAACTGCTGTATGGTCTGGTTTACAAAGTGTGTACCATTGTCACTGTAGATCCTTTCCGGAATGCCGAATCCAGGGATGATTTCTTTAATGAGGATTTTTGCTACGGTAGCCACATCTGGATTTTTAGCCGGAAAGGCTTCCACCCATCTGGAAAACATATCTACAATGACAAGACAATACTACTTATTTTCACATTTGTTCAATTGTATGAAATCCATACAGATAGTATGAAACGGATATGGTGGTGTAGGGAAACTCCCTTGCTTAGGCTTTAATGCCCCTTGTGCATGATGTTTGTTGCAAATGTGGCACATCAAACAAAATTTTTTAGAGTAGTTTGTAAATCCGTACATTGTGAACACTCGGTTCACCAGCTGTACCATCCCCCCTGTTGAGACATGGCATTGCCCATGGCTCAACAAGGCTGCATATCTAAACAAATTAGATGGTAATATCGGTTTCCCTTCTTTAGAGATGTACAGCCCCTTTTCGAGAATTTCTCCTCGTCTTACCCATCTTTGTTTTTCAGCCTGCGTAGTAAGTGTCTGCATTGTCTTTAGCATTTCTGAGTCTAAAATTTCAGAAGGTTGTAATTCCTTATTCAAAAGGAATACTTCTGAAGCTGCTTGTATTGCAGCTGTATCAGCTCTCGCATTACGTTTTGAAATCCTATCCTGTTGTTTGGTATGAGCATTTACAAATAGCTACTTTCTGAGGTAACTGAATAGATTCTAAAAGATCTAAAATAAACTGTGCATGATTGATTGGTTTGCCAGTAGATGTTATCATTCCTCGATTTTTCCACTGTTGTGCAAAAACATGTACAGTAGAAAAAGCGTACTGGCTGTCAGTAAAAATGTTCACACATTTACCCTTTGCTAAGGTACATGCCCATGTCAAGGCAATCAATTCTGCTGCCTGTGCAGATAAATTGTGTGGTAACGGTTTCACTTCTATAACCTCAGTATCAGAAACTACTGCATATCCTACTAGGTTTTGTCCTGTAGGACCCCTTTTGAACGAGCCATCCACGTAGTATGTCACCTCGGCATCATCCAAGGGGACATCCTTAAGATCTTTTCTAGGCAGTGTCTTTTGCTCAATCACCTGCAGGCAGCTGTGTGGTGTGCCATCTCCAGGGGTTGGGAGTAAGGTAGAAGGGTTCAAAGTCGAGCATTGTTCAATTGTCATATGAGGTTGGCTCAACAATATAGTCATACAGGAAAGATGCCTAGCAGGGGAAAGATATGCTACCTTCTCTTGCAGTAAAATAATCGCGACTGCATGAGGCACTCTCAAAGTGAGAGGGTGGAATAAAACTACTGAGGCCGAAACCTGTACTGCCATTGCAGCTGCAACTACTGCTTGTACACAGTGAGGTAAAGACCATGCCACTGGGTCTAGTTGTGATGAATAATAAGCAATATGGCATTGCTTGTCCCCATGCTGCTGTGTCAACACTGATGTCATATAACCTTGCTTACAATCTACAGTTTGGAAAAAACGTTTATGATAGTTTGGTAATCCTAAAACTAATGAGGACGCTATTAACTGTTTCAGTTTGCAGAAAGCAGATTCTGCTTCTGGTGTCCATTGTAACAAATCCTGTGCTGCCATAGGCTTTTTATATATCAGGTTAGTCAGCGGTGCAGATTCCAAGGCATAGTTTGGAATCCAGCTCCGGCAAAAATTAGTTGTACCCAGGAAGGACATCATTTCCTTCTTGGTAATGGGTTTTGGTGCTTGTAAAATCGCTATTTTTCTGTCCTCATCTAATGTCCTACCCTCTTTGGATATTACATACCCTAGGTATTTAACTTGTTTTTTCCAAAGCTGCAGTTTATTTTTGTTTACTTTACGTCCTTCAGTGGCTAAAAATTGTAATAGCACTATGGTATCTTCTTTGCAATCTTGCTGGGTGGGGGCCGCCAGCAGGATATCATCAACATAAAGTAAAATCTGACTGCCTCTTGGTGGGGTAAATCCCGCCAAGTTGCTTGCCATTTCTTGTGAGAATATTGTCGGACTTTCACAATATCCCTGTTGTAGTCGTGTATATGTATACCTTTTCCCCTGAAATGTGAATGCAAACCAATATTGGCTGTCAGGATGTATCGGTATCAAAAAGAATGCATTGCTGATATCTACCACAGAAAAATATTTCTGTTGAGGTTTTAAATCATTCAACAGGGTGTGTGGGTCTGGCACCGTAGGTGCCCTTGGTATTACTGCATTATTTACAGCTTGTAAATCTTGGACCATATGCCATTCTCCATTCGCTTTCTTAACAGGAAATAAGGGTGTGTTACATGGTGAATCTGGAGATTCCACCAGCACCACTTCCTTAAGTAAAGCTGCTATAATAGGTTTGACTCCTACCTCTGCATCTTTTCTTAAGGGATACTGTCTTTTCTGTGGTCTAAATGCTGACTTTGGCATGACAGTAACTGGTCCTGCTGTACGAATAAGTCCTACATCTGACTTTCCTGTTGACCAAAGAGTTTCTGGTATATTCTGTAAGGCATTCTCTTCCTCCGTTAATAGGAGTGCTAATCAGCTTTCCTTGCGAGACTGCAAGTGCATGGCTGGGTGGGTCTGAGTTATCCAATTCAACTTCTGCCTTTGTATTCCTTGTTCTGACAGTTCTAACTCTGTCTGTTTTTCCCATCTCGTGACTTTTTCTCCTAAGTCTACCCATTTTACATTCTGTGGGAATCAATTAGATTTATAGAGTGCAAAGAACTCCTGGGGCAATGAACAGCTGGCTACACTGTTCTCTTCCATGTCCCAGTACAGATTACATAATATCAATCTGTTTGCATGATTTCTAAACAATTCTTGCTCATATTCCTTATCAGGTCCTGGTATGTTACAATAATACAGTGTACAGTGCAACAAATTGTTTATCAATGTCAAGCGAGGGGAACTTACTCATGGCTACATTCATCAACTCTTTGGTCACTGCCCCTGGACCAGTCATAACCAAGTCCTGGCTGTGCCAATAGAACATTTCACCCTCCGATTACACTGCAAAGGTATCAATTTGTTGCTGTGCTTCCATACCCTGCATAGTCGGAACTGCTGCTCTACCAAATAGCTGCATAAGGTCTCTGCCCAGGAGGTTTACTGGGCATTTTGCAGAAACAACAATTTTGCTTTTCTGGGTCAATCCTGAAACAGGATCAGTTATTACAATATTATGGGAGAGGGGCTCCCGATACAGCTGTCCATTAGCTGCTTTCACTAGTATGTAATCAGGTGACTCTGAATTCTCTGGCAGTTTGGAGGGATGTATGAGGGTCCGTGATGCCCCTGAGTCACACAAGAATTTGACTTTACTCCCTTCTGCCAGGAGTGTAACTTCTGGTTTTGTGTCTCCTAAATAGAGCTCTAAACTCAATAAGGCTAAATCCAATATTTCTTCACTATCTGTAACTTCCTGCACTTCCTCTATTTCGTCTGTCACATCCTCTACTCCTTCTATCACATTCTCATTTTTCCTTTCTCTGCTATCCCCTTCTAGTGATTCTTGACTACCATATAGTCAGTCCTCACCCTCCTTGTCTTCCATGGTTGCTTTCTTGTTTGTCTTGCAATCCCTTGCCAAGTGTCCCTTTTTACCGCATTTAAAACATTCACCCCTTTTCTTTTGCCCTTCAAAGTCCTCTGATTGCTGATCAGATTGTTTGTTTCCCTGGGCATTTCTCTTGCCCTTTTTCCCGGACTGTACTACATAAACTTCTGCTCCATCATCTACAGAAAATACTTGGGCTTTCTTTTTCTTTTTGCTATTAAAATGCCTTTCGGCATGCCTAGCATATTCAAGTAATGACTGTAACCTGCTTGTACGATGATCTACCATGTGCTTTGTAATAAAACTGCTTATGGGTGCAATGCTGCCTTTCAAAAATGCATTCTTTAACTGCTGCTCATATGGGGAATCTTGTGTCTGATCTTCAGGAACCTGCATTCCACAATGGTTATTAAAACATTCTAACAGTCTGGCATAATATCTGTCAATAGTTTCACCTTCTTGTTGGATGCATTGATTAATGCAAGTCCAGTCTACCCTAGGCTTCCATTTCTCAGAGATTTGGTCTGTAAAACCTTTCACTCTGTTGTCTAGCTCTGTGCTGCTATGTGGGAGGGGCCTGAGCGCAGCATCATGGGGATTACAGTTGCCACTAATCATGTGCCAATCTGGTCCCACAATTTACTTTTTCTACCTCTTCTTCATTTAAATTATAACTTAGCCTCATTCCTTGTAAATCTTCTAAGAACTTTTTAAAATTATACCATGACCCCCCCAAAACGTGCACGCTGATTGGCCAGCGTGCACATTGTAAATCGAGTTATACTAATTGGAAAAGGTCCGGTCGCCCGGACTTTTTTCCATTAGTATAACTCTACTTTTAAAACACTGTCTCGCTATGTTAAATGGGTTTAACATAGCGAGACAGCTTTAAAATAAGCAACGGAGATCTCCGTTGCTTATTTTAAAGCTGTCTCGCTATGCTAAACCCATTTAACATAGCGAGACAGGTTTTAAAAAAAAAGCAACAGAGAAAGCAAGATCTCCGTTGCTTTTTACTGTTTCGCTATGTTAAATGGGTTTAACATAGCGAGACAGTTTTAAAATAAGCAACGGACATCTCTGTTGCTTATTTTAACTGTCTCGCCATGTTAAACCCATTTAACATAGCTTAAAACAGTAAAAAAGCAACAGAGATCTTGCTTTCTCCGTTGCTTTGCCACAGCTCTGATGTACTGCGCAGGCGCGCAGTACATCAGAACTGCCGCGGATGCCAGACATCTGCGGAAGGGCAGTAAACAGGCATTATACTATGCCATTATTTAAGAAAAGTAATAGTTTCTTTTCTTAAATAATGTCATATAATAGCAATAACCCACTTCTGGTGGGTAATGCTGTCTTTACCCACGGTTGGCTTTGTTTGGTCCCTCGGGACCAAACCATGCCAACCATGGGTAAATCCAGCATTACCCACACCCAGGCGTGGGTTATTGCTATATTAACTTTTGGATGGGGAATTCCCTCAGTGGCTTTCCAGATGTCTTCCAGAGTCCAGGATCTATAAACTAGAATAGTTGGGTCCTGACCTTCTTGCCCTGCCTGAGGATTAGGTACTTCTGTGAGTGGAAATATTTCTTCTTCACTCATAGATCGTGAATTTCTACCCATTTGACATAATTCAATGTCCCCTTTTGAGTTACCTGCCCGTGTTCGAGACCTAGTCTCGATGGGATCTCTAATAAACGGTTTTGCTTTTGTTGTGTCTCTGTTTACAGTGGCAGCAGGATATCGCAGAGGTGGACTAACTTGTTCACTTGCTTCATATTCTGGTAAGGGAGGCGGAGGGGCCAATGCTATTACTAAGTTATTGTCCTCCTTATCTAAAAACATTGCTTTTGAATTATTATTCTTTTGTTCCCTACGGTTTACTTCCTCAATACACCTATGTGCCCGAGGATTTCCTAATTGGCGCTGCTTTTTTACCCGACCTCTGGAATCAGTTTTAAGCTGTTTGACAAGTTTGACAAGCGAGGATTTTTCCAATTTACCATCAAATTCATACTTATTAACCCATTTTTGAGTAGTATTTAATATTATCAGCATGCTGTGACTGCATGTATTTCGTGTCTTCGGTTAATGGCGGATTTTGGGGTCTTTTTGTGCAATTATTACCCATTTTGTTCTAACCTTTTAATCGTTACATAACTCCTTATTTTTAACATGGTACCACGGATTTTGTTATAGTCTCTTCAGAATGACTGCCTACCTGCTCTGTTTCCCTGATCTATGACAAGACAGTAATCTTTTCTGTCCCTGACTTGTAAAAATACAGTCCTGACAAAAACAATACAAATCTAATCCCTGATCTAAAACAGAAAAAAAGGTAGATTCACCTTACCTGAGCCTTCGCGATTGATCACCTGGTTCGTGAAAAACCCGTCCTTCAGTCACAGATCAGAAAGTGGCTGGCCTCTTTTGTATGACAATTCAGTCGGAGGGCTTTTCAAATAAGAAGAACCGATGTGGTTTCTTCCCCATATAGTTTCAAGCCACCTGGCCTGTCTGATCCGAGGTGAAGTGAGAGTTTCCGGTCCGAAGGACCAATCTGTCAAAGGAAAAAACTTCAAAGACCAATACACGTAAGGTTCAGTTAAGGCACATTTAATAACTTGCTGCAAGGAGACAAAAACATGCATATACAGGATTTTGTCTACCTACTAACAGGAAGTATGCTATTCTTATACTATTCCACAAGACATGGCCTTCTATGGCTGACGTAATTAAACACAACTTTCAGTATTGTTCTACAGCAGATGTTACTCAGATTTTCTGCTGACATGACTGGATTTATGAAAAACATTTTGAGAAAAACAACCTGGCCTTGGTGGGCCCTAGCCCGTTACAAACTTCTATTGTGTAGTTCTAATACATGTGTTACATTTCAAGGTACTTTTCTAACTTAGCCACAAGCAAATACTGATTGCAGTTCATATTTTCAAGCAGTCTTTGTTCTGATTATCTACAGCTTCTGCAGCTGTGTATTTTCTCACAGCACAAGCGGAACTCCTTGTCTAAGTCTCATAACAAGTGATACATCTATTCATTATTTTCCTGACACAAGCATAACTTATCTGCTTTCCTGTAGATTTCCAAAACATAAGCAATAGTTGTGCATATTTCATGACAATACAAGGTTAGAAAGCTTCTTCAGTTTGTACAGATTTTATGCAGTGTGAAATAGAATAAATGTGTTAACCCTTTTCAAGCCTTAAATGCACTAATATACATGCACTAATACATATTTTTCTGACAGATAAGTTGAATTTTCCAATAGAACTGGGCGGATTATGATTACCTGATTTAAAGGGATATTTCAGAGCCACACAGTTAAGGCTCTAATACATAGCACAAGCAGAAATCTATAATTCAAAGTGGAAAGTTGAGAAGATAAAATGGGGGGAGGCTCAAGAATGAAGGAGAGATTGGGATTTTGAATGCAAACCTTTAAGCAGAATAACAATAATCATACAGAATATTATATTCATAGAGTAGCAAAAAATAATCTAAGAGCTAAGCCAGTATGGAAATGGAGAAAGGAGATTCTGATGATAGGGATAAGTGGAATTAGGGATGCAGACAATAGGCAAGAGGAGGCTGGAATTTATTGGAAAAAACTGGCAAAGGAACCAACGTATTGGGAGAAAATAACTAGAGAGTGAAAGGTAATAGAATGGGAGAATGTCTAAAATGTATTTGGACTGCAGGTTAGAGATTGCCTTCCTTATTGAGGACTGATATCAGAGTATAGGCAAAGAGAAAGAAATAGAGGGGTCTTAAATGGAAGACCAGCACTGGTGGAGTTTTTAGTAGAATCTAGAACAGATGCTGCTTTAAAAAAAAAGAATAATTAGTAGAGCATATAAAATATTGTATGGTAACTGTAAGAATCAATCAGAGGAGGATGGAAAGGAATGGGAAGAGAGACTGCATAAGCAATTCACAAAGAAACAATGGGGGATATATGCATGTCTCACAAATATACAACAAAATTTGTGTACCCTTTTAATCCCAAATGATAAAGTTTCATGTAAAATTAACATTTTATGCAGCTAGGTTGCTAGAAAGTTTATTATATTATTGCCTTCATATTTTGGAGGTATGCCATAAATTTTTATATTGTTTTGTCTCAATCTATTTTCTAAATCATCAGCTTTATCTATAACCCAGTTATTTTGTTTTAAAAGGAATTGAATCTGAGACTCACCTTCAGTTATTCTCCCATTGTGGTCATTTAAAGCTACTTCTGTGCTGCTAATTTGTGCACCTTGTTGTTTCATAATGATTTATAAATGTTCCATCTTCTTCGTGGATTCTTCTTTGAAACTTTCTATTTTGGTGTCCAGTTTGTTCATTTTTAGTAATACACCCTGCATGCTAGATATTATTGAGTAGATATCTTTTTAAACAGAAGAATCTTGAGTACCACTTTTTGAGTGGCTCAAGCTGAAGTCTGTTCTCTCTTAACCAAGCAGATGAAATTCTGACTGGAAAATTATAATTTTTGAAGAAATTCAAGCTATAATTCATTTTTGCTATTAATGAATATAAACATCTATCAGTTATCTCCAAATTGTAATTTTTGATGAGATTTTCTATCAGAGAAAAGTTTTCATTCACAGAGCTTTCACCAGTTGTTGCTCTCAGTTAGCCCCCAATATTTGTATTTCTCATGGCTAGCAGTAGCGTTGTTTGTTACTAAGATTTCCATACTTAATTTCTAGCTTTCATAAGCTGTTTAGTAATATTTGAGAGCCAGGGTGGTGTGTTTAAATCCTCTTGGTTCTAATGGGTGGATGCTCATTTAATATTTGTAGTTGAAAATGGCATGGCTTCATCTACTTCAATTGCTTGTAGGGGGTCATCATTTTAATAATTTTAAGTTGGAGATGAGTAAGTACTTAATGGAAGAGGAGAGATTGTGGGCATGATTATAGGAATGTTGTTTTTGAGTACAGTAGCAACGATTCATTACAAAGTTAGGCAGGTGTTCACTTGGGGTGTCTGGAAGGGAACTGGTGGATTTCAGTTTATTTAGGATACTGGTGGGAATGCAATCAGTAGTGGAAGTTTTGTTGTTAGTTTTATTGTACCTGGTGGGTGTAGAAATGAATTGTGTAAACCCATCTAATTTTATAACATTTGTAGAGTTGTTACTGTTAATGGATTTTCAATCAATGTTCAGTTTCCCTAATGCTGTAGTTTCTTGTGAGGTGCTGAAAGAATTGCTAGAAATGAATTTTTCCAGGTTCAGTATTATTTCTAGGAGGTATCTAAACTCCCATTAGACACAAATTTTTGTGGGCAGTAATTTTGAAGAAGGGTAAAAGAATGTCAGTGTTATGAATTGCGAGAAGGTTGAGGTGGTGTCAGGAAAAAAAATGAATGTGTTTTTGTATATTGCTGTCCTCCTTCCTTTTTTTGAGGCTTCTGTCTAGTATTTACTATGTATTGTATCCTGGTGATAAAAATGCTTCATCTTTATTTCTTGTTTTAGCCACATTTCAGTGACAATGAGTATATCTGGAGCATGACATGCTAGCCATGCATACACCTCTAGCTATTTGTTATCAGTGCTTCTAGGGTGACTATGAAAATATATAAATATGAGTATGTTTTTGAAAGAATGTTTGAAACAGTAGTACTTTCGTATTCATTGGGGTTACTGTGATAAGGATGATTGAATGGACCAGGATTTGGATGAATGTCACCAAATGTGACTGTATGTGAAGGAAGCCCCTAGTGACGAAAGCCTTGTTGCTGAAACCGGTCTAGTTTCAGTTGGAATAAAGTTTTTTTGTTTGAATCCTCCAAGGTGCTGGCTTTTTCTTCTGTATGTGAAGGAAGCCCTGGGAGTAGATGTAAGGCTATTTATATTCCATCTTTGGGCTGAAACCTAACTGATAAAGGGTGGGGTTGAAATGGAGATGGCTGTACTTTAAAAGATGGTTAATTGCTGAGTGAAAAGGCTGGGAGCTACTGTGAAGTGACAGTTGGTATTATTTGGATGTTGTGAAATTTGTATAGTGAGTTTTTTGTTAGTTGTAAAGAATCCCAGTAGGATGTCAGGTGGGCTAGATATATCAGTTGTAATAGTATGAGTTTCTGAAGAAGTACAGTTTTAGGGTAAGATGATAGCTAGAATGAAAATGGAGCTAACATAGGTAGTTTTTTTAAAATTAGAAGGCAGTATAGTAGTGGGAGATAATGGTGTTAGCAATATCAGTTGAAGACTAGGTAAGTTATATATTGTGTGGTAGTATTTTAGGAAGTGGGTGGGAAGCAAAGGTTGCAAAAAAGAGCAATATAAGATGAATGTGTGGTGAAAGAGTGATTGGAGAGAGTTTTGCAGGAGCAGTGTTAGATTGGGTGATTTATGATTGGCAACAGTAGAAATTATTGGTTGGTGGGGTTATAGAACTTTGGAGGGTGTATGGAGTGACAGGATTGGTGGTTAGTTGCTAGATGGTGGAGATGTGTATAGTTAAATTTAGAGTAAGGGTTGGGTGAGATTTGGAGATAGAAAAAGGTAGTAAAGTGAGCCTGAGCATAGTGAGGGATACAGAGCGGGTTTACCCATAAGAAACTAATTGCTAAACAACAATTTATGGAGCGTTAGTGCAGAAGGTATAACCATCCACTGCTGCAGGCTATGTCAAGTAAAGTTCAAAGTGAGTACAAGAGCAATACAGTAGGGCACAAGTGTATGGGGTTACCAAGTGTACTAGCGGGTCATCCATTCCATATGACTCCTGTCATCTGTACTAGAGAAATTTTGTTAAATCAAACATACACTTTTAAAATGTGAAGTTTTGTCTCGATGTTTGTTGTCTTGTGAGTTCAACTTTACTTAGAAAATTGCACAGCAATCTATGAAACTGTCTTATGCTTGCAGCTAACTTAACCTTTAGTTGTGGATAGCCCAGGGACATGATATAAACTATTGAAATTCAGCTGAAAAGGGTGATTTAGACCAAATAGAAGGACCTAATTTATAGGTCAACAGAGGTGGAAAGAAGTTACAGGCATAAAAGCATAGCAGTGTACAGAAAGGCAGCAAGCCAGTCACAAACCTGAGAACACTCCCTCTGTGAAACAGTCTGAAACACTCCATAGGTGTGGTATTACAAAGCACAGATACCATTACTGACTACTTCTGCAATGCATAGTGGGTAGTGCAAATAATATTTTTTCTGTTTCCAGTAAACTATTGCAAAATGTACTTAATATATATCAAATCATACTCTACAATATACACATAGTCGTAGATGTCATACCTGCAATCAGTCTTTCAGTACAATAGCAAAATGATTTTGAGAAGATAGAGTAAAAATAGAGAGATTACAATTTCTACAGTCTCAAGTAGTGCTTTCTGTGGGCCACACTGAAGCAGTTTAGGATCACTTGGATTACCACATGAATTCTTTCAGGAGTTCAAGTAACTATTGGCTCCATGGTCACTAGACCTTTACAGGTGAACTAACAGCCAGCAAGTTGTTCATCATATTGATCACTGCTGCAGTGGCCTAAGCTGTACAGGTGACTGGGGTCCAAAGCTTCAGAGTCCCTTCCACATATCCAAACAGTTAGTCAGCTTCAGCTGAGATGACTAAAAAGATGGTTTTGGCACCAAACCCTGTAGAGTTTTCCTTGATCCTGAGAAGACCACTCATCTGGGGCTTTTGAGGATTGACAGTCAGCTAACACTGTTCCATTGCTGGGCAGATAAATTCCCTCTTCCACATTACTTTTAAAGTTGCTTAAACTATTTTTTTTTTCTGAAGAACAACTTATTTTAAATTTAGGAAAGTTTTTTTTGAGTGTTACATGACCTTTATGTATTTTTAAATGGGATTGCATTCTTTTACATTTGTAGTAAAAAATTGTTTACAAATACTTTTTTGTGGAGAAAAAGTATTTATTTTACTTTTTGGGGATGGGGAAAGTGTTTAAAGTGCTTTTTACTGTATTTTTATGGGAGGAAGTTACTTTTTTTACTGCTTTCCTATTTTGATGAATATTGCTGCTACGTCTCCATGAGAAATAAGTACCTTTCTTGGCTTGACCATAGGACCAAGTACCAGTCCCTAGGTCGGACCTTTTTCCAACAACAGAAAAACAAAAGTTAACTAAGTAGCCTTTGCCATCACACCAAGCTAGAAATTTGCCACAGGAGGGTGACTCTGCTGTGGCCAAAGCTAGTTCTGCAGACACTTATAATTTTCCTTGAAACCCTATGGTGTAGTCCATACAATCACCATAGACAGGGGTTTAGCCACATCCTTTGCAGCTGTTGGAGCCCCTACAGTGGGCAGGTGGGAGCCACTCTACCACTCTTATCAGTCATCAAAAAAGGGCAGGCAGGGAATCTGCACCTGGTTAACCAGAATGTAGTACCCATCTGTGGAGAAGCTGTTGCAAGCAATATTAGGTCAGTTTGCCCTAACTTCCTGTCAAAAAAGGACATAAAACTAAACATTTAACTTCTCCTGTGCCAGTTTCTCTGGACATGAGTAATTTATGGGGGTTGACTCAAGGACTTGGGCAGGCTATTAACCCTTCTTATAAGGTGGTTTCTGGTAAAAGAAAATGTGATTCCTCTTTCCCCTTAAGTGATTACAGAAGTGGACTCTGAAGGGAAATGTGAAGGGACAGATGCAGGATTTTCTCCTCATGTTTCTGATTCAGAGTTCGAGGAGAGTATGGTATGTGAATCTCTCTGTGAGGGAGGAATTCACTTTCAGTGAGACTGTTTTCAGAATGGCCAGTGTTTTCAGTGAGAGAACGCTGATGTTTCATAGTCCCTTAGAAAATGCCATGAATAACTAAAACTGGAATTTTCAGAACCTTCTTCCATCCCCCCAGTGCTGTCCACATTGCAGGATGTGATTGCCACAGACTGTGGATTCCCTGACAGCTAACCTGCTGCCCCTAAGAAAGAAGATAGAATGTGCATAGCTCCTTACTCTTTCAAGTTTTTATACACTCATCCCAGACCTAATAAAGCATCAGTGGTGTAACTTCGGGGGGGGGGGGGAGAGGGGCAATCCTCCCCTAGCGGATCTTTTTTAGGGGTGGCACTTAAATAAACTTCAGTGTGCTGCACAGAATATCTTGATCAATTGCCAACCAGCCCATGGACTCCAAGGTATTTTACAGGATGAAATTTGACCAAAGAGGGACACAGCATGTCCCAAAAGTATACTGCTATGCCCATATCATAGACAAGCAAGAAATGAAACCTTGAGCCCAAACTATTTACTTACCACTATACCGCTCAACATTTAAATGCAAGAAAACTGGCAAAAGTAAATCTAAAATAACAGGGGGGACATAGGACAAAAATATAGGGACATATTTTAAATGTTATTATAATCTTAGAAAGTTGCTTGCTAGAATAACAGGATTTGTGTTAGCATACATTTTCTGAAGGATTTGAAGCATGAAATTTAAATGTATGTAATTATTTAGTGACTTACAGTCCTCGGTAATTTGCCAGAAAACCACAAGTTTTATGAGGAACAGACCAAAATGTAGCTTTGCCTCCTATCCATTTTTTTTTCTGGACTATCCAGAAATCAAGCTGATTGTCCAGTAGTCAGGAAAACATTGTACAAACTCCGGTATTCTGTTTCAAAAAAAGAAACAGACTGTTGGAGTTTGTTAAATCTGTGGGTTTACTATGTTTTTTTTTTTTTAAAAAAATAGTAAATTGGCAGAAAGAACGCACCAGGAACAGAAAAAGAGGGTGTCCCCTATCAGGTAACATCACAATAAGAGCACAGATGGATGGAGAGTAGGGGAGTGAGGGGCAGAAATAGGTTGGGTTGCGGGCAGCACGAGGATGTGGCCTTGGTCCAGTGGGCACACTCAAAGACCGGCCCAGGTGGCACAAACTTTAGCTATGCCACTGTCAAGCAGATATATCTTTAGTTAATCCATCTCCTGCCAAGTATTTTGTTAATTTAGTTCTTCTTCTGACAAAGATGGTAAAGCTATTTGGGAAAAATGATATGCTTCTGCAACTAGAATTCTTAATTGGCAGGCTCATATGTTAAAGTTTATACCGATTAATTAAAGTATGTGGAATGTTTTGGCTACAGATTTCACTTGTGAAGAAAAATCTGATTTGTGAAGTCTAATTTCTTCTGTTTATAAGATAATTTTTCATTGCTTGAAGAGTATTTATGATGCTGTAGATATGCTGGTTCCAGGGCTGCTGCCACTGGTACTATTTTGAGGAGATTTGCAGGATAAATTTTCAGAACCTCCAGGAAGATGTCAAAAATGAAAGGTTAAATTCTGCTTTGGATAGTGATTTAGTTTGTGGATCCTATGCTTCAGAGGTTATCAGAAATGTGATGAGAGAGTTAAGGTGATTTGGAGAATTTCTCAGATTTTCAGCCCTCCTTCTCTAAATTTTCCAAGGGATTTTCTACTCTCGCATTCAGTTTTGGTAGGAAACAAAATGAGCAGTCTCGTCAGAATGCTGGTTAGCAGACATTTAGAAAACATTGGCAGGGAGTTTCCAAAAAGAAAGCTGAAACTCCCCAGAACAAAGGACAGTAAAATAAGACAGGGTTGTCTATATAAGGGACATTGTCCTCCCCACCCTGGCCATCCCTTGTTACTTCTAGAATGCCTGAACCTCAATTTCTGTCTTTGCCAACAGATTGTTTAAGTCAACTGGGGTCTGAATGTGCTCCATCTAGGATACAGATGGCAGTGAGAGTAAATTCCTCCTTCACTGTGGATTCCTTGTTGTCCACCAAAGCAAACCCTTCTCTTCCCTCCTGTCCTACATCATTTGCTCTCTTGGAGGTAATAGAAACAATTGATTCCTCTCAACTGGTAAAAAAAGGTTTTATTCAAGAATTTTTTAGTGCCAAAGAAAGATAGAAACATTTCTGAAGATAATTTCTGGATCAGTTCTGGATCTTTCTTTTCTGAATCAGTTTGTGATAGTGCCCAACTTTAAAATGTTTTCACTTCACAACCTTATTACTCCTCCTTTCTCATTTGAGCTTTTTAGTAACCATAGATTTAAAGGAAGCATGTCATCACATTCCTATTTATCCAGATTTCAGGGGTTTCTTATGGTTCTGTGTGTCTAGATCTCTGCCTTACCCTTTGTGATATCCACTGCTCCAAGAGGATTCACAAATCATGCAGCTTCTGTCACAGCTCATTGCAGGTTAGAGGGTATCCACATACTTTGTTATCTTTGCGGAATTTTTTCCAAAGTGTGAGAAATCTCTTACTCAAGTAAGGGATCTCCTACATGGGCTAGAAATCACAGAGAACACTAAAAAATATTTTCTGACTATATCACATTTACCACAAGCTTCCTCACAGGCTGAATTTACTCACACAAAAACAAGGGAGCTTGATAAATCCCAACTCCAAACAACTACAGCTTGCTACTTGGATGACATGGTGTTAATAACTTTTTAAGCAACTGTTTTCTGAGGACATGCAGAAGGTACTAATGGAGGCAAGAAATCCTGCTACTAGAAAACCATATATAAACAAATTGAAAAAGTTTTCTGTTTGGTGCCAACAAAACAACTGGCATCCACTCAGATATAGTGTTTCTCTGAATTAGAGTATTTATGTGACATACTTACCTATAACCTGACTTACTTTTCTTTCAAGCTTCATTTGTCAGCCATTTGATCATGTCTGCCCATGGATCCCCCTCTTTCATTGCATTCTCATGTAAAAATGTTTTTGAAAGGGGTGCTACATAAGAAGTCTCCCAGGAAACTAGTGGCTTCTCCTTGGGATCTTAATCTTGTGTTACAGAAGCCAACACTTGCTCCATTTGAAACAGCTCACCTGGCTGACTTGAGGTTCTTAACATGGAAAAGCTTTGCTGATTGCTCTGACCTCTGCAAAAATAATATCCAAGTTGTAAGCTGTTATGGTGGGTCAAACTTATTTTACATTTGGCAGAGACAGGGTTTATTTGGGGATTAATCATTCTTTTATGCCTAAAGTGGTATCTGAGTTTACTGTAACCCAAACTTTCTATCTCCCTGTTTTCTTTCTTGAACCTTAAAATGAGTGAAAAAGATACTTCACATCTTGGATGTCCGCAGACAACTTGGGTACTATTTTGACATAAAATCTTTTCAGAAATTCCAATCAGTTGTTTATTTCTTACAAAGGTAACAAGAAGGGACAACCTGTTTCAAAGCAGTCTGTTTTCAAGTGGTTGTTTCAAGCTATTACCTTTTGTTATTCCCACCACAACAAAACTATTCCAGGGAGGGTCAAAGCATACTTTACCAGGGCCTTGGCTTCATCTATGGCTTTTTGGAGGAGTTTGACTGTAGGAGTATTCTAGAAAAAACAACTCGTTCTTGTGTGAATACTTTTAACGTTGCTATAAAGAAGTTTCCTTTTTCAGGTCTAGGACAAGCTTAGCTACGGCTGCTATCCATGAGCTCCTGGATCAATCCCCTCCCACTTCCCAGTTGCACTAATCAATGGTAATCTACCCATATAGCTTAGGCTACTGCAGCGGTGATCCGTATGATGAACATAGTGTAGTTTTGTAAGTAAACTTACCGTAATTGTTGATGTTCAAATGGTCACTGCTGCAGTAGCTGCCCCCTACCAAAATCCCACTTGTTTTGTGGTATGTTTTGTATGCCTGGATGTGGACATGTATTTTGTCTCTTCATAGCAATGTCGTCTCAGGACATCACCTCCACCTCTCAGTTGGCATGAGCACTTTGAAGGGCTTGATGTCCAAACCTGTCATTTAGTCAGCTCATCATTAGTTGGTTAATGGTTTGGGTGCATTGAAGGTGCTCTTGATGCTTTGGAAACTGGTTGGTTTTTATATCGTTTACAGGCTATAACCCATATAGCTTAGGCTACTGCAGCAGTGCTCATTAAAAGATCAACTGTTATGTACAATGTACCTGCACAACTGTACTTTCTTCCATATTCAAGAAGAACTGTTACTATTATTGTATTGAAGAAGATAGGGAAGCTGTCTTTGCAACAGACTAACTATACACCATCTTAGACACCAGTATCCTAGAAAAAATATGGCCTTGTGATTGGAACCTGTTCACCCATTTCAGTATGTCAGAACAAGCAAAACCTTTAAGAAAGGAAGGAGAGGGTTTAAAATTGTAGACAGTGTCTGCCAGTTCACCACAATAAGGAGAAGAATGTGGTGGTATTGTGCATCAACTCCTGTAAATCTCTGTTGAGTGAATCTTTCTGTGGTCTGCAATGGTGCAATTTGGGATCTAGAGGAAGCTTATCACATAATTTATGGTACTTTTTACAACTAATTCAACTCTCAGTAAATGGGAAACCTCCCACTCTACCAGGTGAGGGAGAGGGGTGAAGCAGAGGTATCACATTTAACCAGGGTCAGGGATGCTACATCCTATGCTTAGAAACTGCTTTTAACAAATTTATCAACCCTTGGAGGAACAATGGTTTGTGTAGCAAATATGGGACAACTACAGGATAGCCTGAACACTATGACCAATTTGTCAGAACAATTTCTTTTACTTTTAGGCCTGAAACTGGACTGTGACATGCTCTCTCTTTTTCCTGTTACTGGATCAATGAGTTGAAGCTACCCATTTAATGCAAAAGGGAGGATTTCAGTTGTCAAAGGAAATAATTTGTTTATGAAGTAATATAGAAAAACAAATTCCTTTTCTATGATTCTATTGAGCTTCAGATGGATAGGTTGAATCTCCTAAAACTGCTTCTCATAACTAAGGTTATATCTGTTTGAGTTATGATACTGCCAACATTTGCTTTTTGGGAAGGTGCCTCCCAAGTCTTTTTCCAGATAAACAGATGCATGAGTTGCAGCAAAAATGCACTTTAAGATTCAGGGAAACTAGGGTAGTCTCATCTGAAGATAATGAATCCCAGATAAGACTGGGAACCTGGTGAGAATAAACAAAGCATGTGTGGTGTCTCTACCTTTAATAATACACTTATCAGATCACAGCAGATGCTGAGATAGTTTTCTGATAAAAGCTGTCTGGTCAGTATTCAAAGGCAAAGCAGCATATAGGATCCTGAAGACACTGAGCTTACTGCACTCTTTTTGATGGATGAATCTTAGAGGACACTGAGCATAGGGCCTTCTGTATGATGAGTGGCTCATAGGGACACTGAGCATAGGACACTGTCTATGATGGATTAATTTTCAGACTTTGTGTGTATCTGAACTGTGTGAGAAAATATTAGGTTCAGCCAGAATGCTTAAGAAGTCATTTTGGTTGCAGGAGTGGGTCTGTGCTGTTATAGTGTTAGGACGCGATGTACTGATCTCCAGCTTTTCTGCATTTGTTCAGTACTCAAAACATCCAACAGCAGCAAATGGTATTCTTCTGATTAGATAACAATATATGCAACTCAGAGCTGCTTTCTTAAGGCATGTGGCAGTTAATGAGAATTTGTGATCTACATCCATGTACAAAAAGGAAGAATCTAATGTTTTCTGAAAGAGAACACACAATTGTGCAATTTATTAATGTTGCATCATACTTGTTCATTTGGTTAGTTGAAAACTGACTGGGAGGTATGATGGAAGGGGAGTGGTCTGAGAAGAAAACAGAGAAAAAGTTTGTATGTGGTGGTTGGAGCACTGTAATTGTCCTCCCTTGACATTTCCCTGTTTTAAGTTAGTTCAGTTTTAGCATCTTTATGCAATAAAGATGTAAGGACTGGCACTTTTGAGTAATGAATGAAGTTGAAAATACCAGGCCCAGCAGTTTTACTTTCCTTCACTGTTGTGTGACAGTGGAGTTGGTATTTATGAGAAATATGGTGGGTGATATATGAGTATCCAAGTCCGCTACACAGAGGTGCAAGTGAGCTTGTACCCCATGAAAAAAATTATTTTATTCTGTTTTAACAAGTTTCTTGAATACAAATCTTTTCTTAATGCAAGGAATCACCTTATTTTGTA